>NW_012267260.1:2173199-2181764 GCF_000151885.1 Dipodomys ordii | reverse complement strand
TCCTCCTCCTCCTCCCCTCCCCCTTCCTCTCCCTCTCCTCCTCCCCCTTCTCCTCATTCTAAGATTTGAATTTAGGGCCTTCCTCTCGAGTCCCTAACCCACCACCTTCAGCCACTGCTTTGCTTTGCTTATGGTTTTCAGACACCTTCTTTTAGCACCCCGGACTGCACCTTTCTCCTCCCCACCCGGCCTCCATACTGGTGAGCCGGTGATACAGGCACACACATCCACGCTTGGCTTGTTTTCTGAGGTAGGCCTTGCTAAGTATTGCCTCAACCTGTGATCTGCCCATCTCTGCCTCCTCCACAGCTGCAACCACGGTGTGCACCGTACACCCACCTAGCCTTTATTCCTCACAAAATACCTCAACGGTTTACTGTTCTCCTAAGTTGATTGCCTTCCTTCCTTCCTTCCTTCCTTCCTTCCTTCCTTCCTTCCTTCCTTCCTTCCTTCCTTCCTTCCTTTCTTTCTTTCTTTCTTTCTTTCTTTCTTTCTTTCTTTCTTTCGTTCGTTCTTTCTTTCTTTTTTTCTATTTTCTTTTTTTGTCAGTTGTGGGACCTGAACTCTGGGCCTGGGTGCTGTCCCTCAGTTCTTCAGCTCAAGACTAGAGCTCTACCATTTGAGCCACAGTACCACTTCTGGCTTTTTTCTGCCTATGAGGTGCTGAGGAATCAAACCCAGGGCCTCATGCGTGTGAGGCAAGCGCTCTACCCCTGAGCCACCTTCCCAGCCCCTGATTGCCTTTCTTTAAAAATCCCAGTAGGCTTCATTGTCCATTTTGTTTTGGGCTATTGTAGTTCCTTTGTATTTTACAATTTGGGCTTTCCTGTACTAAATTTAATTTTTTATGCTTACATTAAACTATCAATGAGATGTTATAAAATGCAAAATTACACGAATGGCTATCTTCTCTCCAATTGCCATATATACTTGTGCATTCATTTATAAGTGTTTCTTCAAAGAACTGGAACGTCTGAAACACTATCCATGGTCTATATGGTAAAAGGCTTTCGGTAGCTTCATGGTATATAACTGTGTATTTTTATGCTGGATGTCATGAAGTATTAGCTGCATATTTGTTATGAGTGAGTGAATAAAACTTGCACCTTCTCTGCACTCTAATTTATCAGAAACTTGGAACCGTTTGGGATTTAAATTGTGTAATTAGTTTGGCTCTGGCACAAGCACGTTTGGGACGTGAAAGAACAGAGCTCACCAAGAGTAATGACAGGCCGGCGCGGGGCCGGAGAGCTGGACAGATGGAGGTAATTCCGGGTAAGTGTCCTCTTCTGGACGGCTTGGAAACACAGCAGGACGCTATCCAAACGTGGGCCGCAACACGCAACCTCAGAATTGCACATTTGTTGAAAATAATAAGATACAAGCTAGAATGAGGCGAAGTCTAATTTATAAGTAACATTTGCGTTATGCTGGGTGATGGAGAGCCACCTGGCTGGCCTATGCAGCAGAAGTTGCTAGAACTGAGTGCAGGGTTTCCTAGAGTTGTTATTTAGTTGTAGTTTAGCTTTCAATGTCTCTCTGAATCCAAAGAGTTAGAAGAAGGAAATGTCGACAATAGTCCCTATGGACTCCCGAGAGCCATCGTCAATGAGAACTTGGTTTTGCTCTGAACAGGGAAGTCCTGTTAGGCTGTGGACCCCGGGGACGGCGCCTGCTCTGTCTGCGCATGTGGGCACAGGACAGCGTCCCTTAGCACGAGGAGGTGCCACACTACCAGGGTCTGTGTCACAGAAGAATCACGGGCACGCTCTTGTGAGGAGAACTGTGAGAAGAATGAACACCGCACCGGCCGCCACCAGCGCCGGACACACAGAGGTTTCTTCAGAAGAAGTCTTAAGTGCTGCGTCCCACATGCAGTAGTGGGGTTTGCCATGCCAACACGCCCGTGGGGTTTCTCACGTGGCTGTCACGGAGGTCACACTCTGTCATGCTTGAGCCAACCCGTCTGGACGTCAGTTTATCAGCGTTGTCTCCCTGTCCTCCCTTCGTTTAGGAGCTGTTAAAAGAAAACAATGACGACAGCAGTTCTTCCTTTTTCCTTTGCACAGTGTGCTGAGACGAAGTGTTCTTCCTCGTCTGCCCACCCCAGCCCTCCACGCAGGGTTCTCTGTCACGCTGCGGCTAGCTGTGGAAGGAAGCGTGTGCTTTTCCCTGCAGATGCAGAGAAGAGGTCACGTGGTGTTGGACTGTTTGTGGCTCTGCAGTATCCACGGCTCTCCAAGAAGTCTGAGGGAAGAGGGAGGGAAAAGAGGAACAGGTTTGAACGATTGGTTCTTTCCCACTTCCTGGGTTAGAGCAAGGTCCGAGTGAGCAGAGTCCACCGAGAGGGGAAGAAAGTAGCTGCCCAACAAGAGTGCGTGGGTGCGGGATGCAGGCCGCCAGCGGCCCGGGCTTCTTGTTGGGTGCCTCTGGGCACAGGGCTGTAATCTGCATCTCCAAGGCACGCCCGCTGAGCTGAAGGCTGCTGTGTGGAGCTGTGCTTTCAGAAGCAACAGACCACAGGGCTCGGCGAGTTCCCTGGCCGAGGGACCCCAGAGAGCGCCACATTGTCTTACGTGTCACCCCACCTCGTGCGGTGACCGCACCCCGACAGAGCGCCCCAGGAAGCCGACGCAGACACAGCAACCAAGCCAGCAAGACTGTGATGGCCAACACGACATCGTAGGCCGCCCAAACCCAGCCCTGCACAGGGTAATGACCTCGTTGTCCACGTCCTTAAAATGGACTGAGGACTGGCGTCCAGATGCGTGCTGACTGCAATAAGGAACGCATGGCATATCAAGCAGCAAACACTCCACCCAGAGTGACTTTGGCGGGGACTCGCCTGCGGTTTGAATCGGACAGCACAGCCAGGGCCGTCCTGAGAACCTATCACCAGGCTGCAGGGACATCTCCCGAAAATGACCCACGGCTAAATATCAATTCTTAGATTTTCTTTTGCTTTAACCTCATTAGTAAAACTGGTAACTTTTGCTTAAAGCTACATTTTACACAACAAAACAGAAATGGAAGTATTTTGTGGAAGAACCGACAAGGTTCAAGAGCTGGGGTGTTTCTTTAAAAAATGAAAGCGTTAAATAACAGAAGTATTTTTGTATTGTGGGAGCTTCAATATCAGATGTCTGTTCTTGCTATGTAAGGTTCCTTCATATTTAAAATTTGAAAGACCTATTTTTATGTCCTTTGGGATATTGCTGAAAGTCTTTCTTAATGAAAATTAAGTGGTCTATTATGAACTGATAGGCTGTGAATGATATTATTATTTCAACCACAAATGGCTTTTTTGTTAGTTAACATCAAAATGGCATGTTTGTGTTAAGCTGCTAATTAAAGCAAGCCATTTTGATTTATACAACAATTACAGCTAGTGAGTTTTTTTTTTTTTTTTAATCAAGCTAATGTTGAGGACTGGCCTTTCGACCGGTCCTTAACATGCCAAAAAGAGCTCCGAACTCCTGGTACAAGATCTTACATATGATAAACATGGGTTTTCAACTCCAATCTGTGTTCTCATTGATGACTAACTTAATGTGCTTTGGATACGCCCAACCTCAGTTACACTTGCGAGGAGGTTCTAATTCCCCACTAGTGGCGTTCCTCATTCACCATGTGGACGGGTGGGTCATTGTCACCGAGTCACCACGTAGACAGCAATAATCAGACAGCAGCTCCACCACCTACTCTTCCTTTTTTCCCTGTAATGTTCTTGCTCTGTCGTTTATGACAGACTCCTCTTTCTTGCTACTGTGGTCCTGGGTTAGAGATGGGCCATGAGGAAATAGCTCCCGCAGTTCAGCTGATGACACTGAATTCTCTCCAGTGTGTCACGTGAGGAGAGTGGAGGGCGGGACTTTCTGATGATTAATTCCACACGGACGGACACGGAGAACAAACTTCCTGGACTTTACTTTCCTACTAAATCCTGGCAAGCCAGCCAGTGGCCTCTGAAATCTTAGATTCATTTCTGTGGGCTGTGAGGCAGACATGACTGGGCCTGGACTTGTGGAACTTCTGGTGAATGCTGTGGCGATATCAGGACCGGCGGTAAGTTGAGCAGGATCATCTCCCCCGCACAAAGGACACAAGGTCATTTTAAAAGGAAGGCAAGCACATCTGCGAAGCCAAAGGCAGCGTTAAAGTGAAGATCATGCAGAAAAGGTTTCTAGCTCTCACACACGTACTTCGCGCAAGTGTGTTACCAAAGGTGGCTGCCAGGAAGAAAAGCAGAGGTCCAACTCCCTTCCCGCACTATTTCCTGCTAGTGAACGAAGAGCCTTAAAGTTTTAAGGGAGATCACAAAATTAAAAATTCACACTATCATTGCTGAAGTCGGTTTTCTTTCCAATTGTTGGGAATAGAAACCAAAGCCTTGATGCCAAGCAAATCCAATTTATTTTATTTGTCTCTAGCCATCCATGTTTCTCTAACTACTCATCTGGTGTACAGCTAAGTGCCAATTATGTTATAGTTTTTCATTTATGTACTTGCTATCCAACCCATTGTAACAACATGCAAATCAGCCTTGCAGGACAGCACCCGCTGAGATCTTCTGTGAAGTCTGTCTCCTTTACTAGACTGTCTTTCCAATTTTAAAATGATTCTAAGACTAAATTATGCATAGTAAAATTACTAGAAGTCTTGTTAAAGCCCAGATTTCTGGGGCTTATTCCGGAGAGTGGCTTCAAAATGTCTGAAATAAAGCTGAAAAATGCTCGTTTATAACAAATTTGCAAATGTCGCAGATCTGACATGAAAATAACCATTGCTAAATTAACTTCATTGCTTTTCTACAAGTGGACAGCTTTAAAAGAAATTCTGTTCACCAGTGCAATAAAAAGGATTTGGCTACTAAAATCTATTTTTAAAATATGATTTTGTAGTAGGAAATTTCTGTGATAACAAGAGCTAATATTTGTTTTAAAATTTCCACTTGCTGCATGCTCTTAGTATCGTATTTGCACTTTTTTAATGATTGCAATGCGTCTGAGGTAGGTTCCACTGTCCATTTCATAGCTGAGGGAAGGGTTTTGCAGAGAGGTAAGGCCTGCAGTGGTAGAGTGTGGGGTTTCAGCTTGGTTACGGGCCCCAGAACTGCCATGGATTACTGCTGTACTTGCTAAATTATGTCCTCTCAAAATTCTTTGCATTTGGAGATGGGGCTTAGGGTGATAATTAAGAGCATTCTTACAGATGGGGGATGGTGGGCCTTAGAAGAAAGGAGGGGAGGGAAGGATGAAAGAAAGGAAGGAGAGGGAACAAGGAAGAGAAGGAGACAGAAAGAAAAGAGAGAGGAAATAAAGGAGAGAAGGAATCAGAGAGTGAGGAAAAGAGAGGAAAAAGAGAAAGACTGAAAAGGAGAGAGGAAGAAGAGAAGAGGAGAGAGGGGAGAGGGAAAAGGAGAGAGAGGAATGGAGAGAAAGATGGAGGGAAGATAGAATCTACTCTGTTCATACCCACGCAGAGACCCAGGAACACACAAGAAGTTGGAGAACTCAATTTATCTAGAGAACTAAGAAAAAAAACTAAATCCCCTTGTTTAAGGCCCTCAGTCTATGATCATTTTTTTTTGGTTGGTTGTGGGGCTTGAACTCTGGGCCTGAGCGCTGTCCTCAGTGCTTTAGCTCAAGGTGAGCGCTCTACCACTTGAGCTACAGTGCCACTTCCAGTTTTCTAGTGGTTTATTGGAGATAGAAGTCTCACAGACTTTCCTGCCCAGGTGGCTTTGAACCGTGATCCTCAGATCTCAGCCTCCTGAGTAGCTAGGATGACAGGTGTGAGCCACCTGCGCCTGGCTCTATGATCATTTTTAAATTTTTAATTATAATTTAGCCTGTTGGGCAGAGGGCAGCCATGCTGAATGGTGTTTGGGGTCAGTTTGGTCTCTCCCGGTCTTCAATGAGTGTGGGCGAGGTTTGACAGCTGCTTCACCACCGAAGGCTGGGCCAGCACCAGGCTGCCCCCCCGAGAGAGCTAAGGACCGCTGCACGGAAGGCATTGGGAGCACTTCAATGCCATACTGCTAGGAGAAATAATAAGGAAGAGGTAGCACTAGGTTTGTTTTCTCTCTACAATTATATAATATAATATACACATGGTCATTATGTACAATGTGTATATCACATGGCTTTTGGTAATTTGTACTCTGTATTTACATCAGATTCCTTGGTTGTTGTAGAAATGCTGGTTCATTCCGATGGATTTTTTTTTTTTGAGCTCGAAATGATGCCTTGGTTTTGGCAAATTTATTCAGTCTATTTAAAACTCTAAGTGCTCCTCAGGCTGTTTAGATTTGAAAGCAGCTCCAAGGGAAAGCAGAGCTGGGTAATGAAATAGCAGAATGGCAGGTAATTAAGAAGTCTGTTTTTTATACTCAACCGAGTAGAAGGAAGAAGACCACTCTGTAAAATACAGATGGAAATTACTTAGAGACAATGAAAAATGAGTACCTGGATAGATCAACAGGAAAGTTTAAGATACTCTATTGGTCATGGATGTATGTGTGTGTACATATATATATATATATATATATATATATATATATACTACGTATAGTAGTATTTATAGAATGTAATTTAATATTTATAATAATATAATTTAATATGTACACTATATATAATGAAATTATAATGTATATATTACATTATGTAATTATGTGCTCATATATTACAATGTATGTATTTTATATATAACCCTATACTATCCATAGTAATAACAATAAATCTTAAGTATAATTAATTTTGCACATGGAATGGCAAAGGACACTATACACGGGGCATACATTCATTACATCTGATATGATATTTCTTACTATTGTCTCTTTGTCTTTACACTGGAAAATTCAATTGTTTCTATTTTCTATGTTCACTTATATCTTATTGCTTTGTTTTTCACTGTTTTCTTTTTCTTCCTTTAAGTTTTTTCCCCATATATTTGCTGATATTTTTGTTTAAGTATTTCCCATACTTTTAGCAGGTTACCAAAAGAACACTGTCCATTTGCAGTGCTTTCTTTGTGGTTAATGGCATTATGTATATGCTTCTCTTTCCAGCTTTATTTTTTATTTTCTATGTTTTTAAGATTTCTTGAATTAGTTGCAGTTTCATATCACATAATTATTCATATTATCCTACTTTTTATGTTATGGTTTTCTCTGAGTTAGTTTCATTTTGTGTATGAGATTAATTTTAATCTTTTCTCTATGCTCATCATGCGTGTGTAAACGCACTCTGCTCATCGCTGCTACCCTGCTCCCTCCTACTCCCCAGCCTCTCCCACAGTAGCTGCTCCTCTTCACGAATGGTACCACTTCTGCATCCATGTCTTTATTTTCCTAGTTTTGATGTTACATATGAGAGAAAAGATGTGATATTTGTTTTTCTGAATCTGGCGTGTTTTGCCTAATCAGAGGCTCTTCTGTTCCACCTGTTTTCCTGAAATTTTTTTAAATAATTGAATAAACTCCATCATGCATATTTCTCCTATTGATTTCTAACCCACTAACCCACATGTCTGCTGCTGGTCAGGTGACTGGATTTCATAAGGACAGTCTTTTCCTGTGTCCATCACTGACTTGCGTTTTTCTTGGTCTCCTTGGTCAGGGTTGAGCATGACTCCTGCTTGCTTGTGGATTTTTGTCTTCCTGGAATGTCCTTTTCCTTTGCAGTCTCTGTGAGCGTTTGCTTGGGAGGTGAGTCTCTTGTTTACAGAGGACGGTTGAATCGTGTTTTCTAATCCATGTCGTACTCTGAACATTTTAGTGGTGAGTTGGGAAGATTTGCATTTACTTTTATTACTGAGAAGCATGTGCTCACCTCTCCCTTCCTAGAGGTTTGCTGGCTTCCTGGACTAATAATTCTTGATTTCCCCGTCTATCTCTATCTCAGCTGCTAAGTCTTCTCCTCCTGAGATCTCTCATGTTTGTAAGCATGAGTAGACTCATGGGATGTCCTAGTAAAGAAAAAAGTATAGAGAGAGGAAAAAGACTGGTTGGCAGGCTGGGGGAAGGTGGGTAAAAATGTTTCATAGCTGATATAAAGGCAACTTGAGGTGATACTACGTGTGATAACTTACTGTTCGAAGTTATTTATCTGTCAGAACACACGCATACCCTCAACATGTCCTTATTTTTTGTTTTTGAGGAGAGCAGTGCTCTTCCCTAGGACTTGCTGTATCGCATTTCACAGTTCACCGTCTCCGGCTGCCCTGCCGCATTCTGTCCTGGGGCCCAGCTCTTGTATGGTGGCGTGTGCTGCGCTTCTACAGCTCCTCCTGAAGAGCCAGAGGAGACAAGCGCTGGCCCATTGTTGACCTGAGGTGATGGAGAGCTGACACTCTGGAGTCAGGTGACGGAGGCTGACACACAGGGGTCGGGTGATGGAGAACTGACACCCCAGAGTCAGGTGATAGAGGGCTGACACACAGGGGTCGGGTGACGGAGGCCAACACACAGGGGTCGGGTGACGGAGGCCGACACACAGGGGTCGGGTGACGGAGGCCGACACACAGGGGTCGGGTGACGGAGGCCGACACACAGGGGTCGGGTGA
>NW_012267260.1:2168131-2172879 GCF_000151885.1 Dipodomys ordii | reverse complement strand
GTGGTAGGTGGGGTGGGGTGCAGGTGTGCAGTGTGGTGCAGTGTGTGCGGGTGTGCAGTGGGATGCGGTGTGGTGTGGTGCAGTCAGTGTGGTGGAGCAGGCTCTGGACTCACCCCCAGGTGCGGTGCGGTGGAGCAGGCTCTGGACTCACCCCCGGGAGCATCCGCAGATGCCACACAAGTGGAGGTGTGGTGTGATTCCTTTGCCAAACATATCCTGGGCGCCCATCCTGCCCTCCCACTGACACCAGGCCGCCACCCAGCACCCGCAGGTGCATTCAGCACGGATCCAGTACTCACACGTGTGGATCCATGGCTACGTGTGAGCCGTGCTGTCCCACAATCCCGCAGGTAGACGTGAGACGGCTCCGGTTCTCACACGTGTGGATCCGTGGCTATGTGTGAGCCGTGCTGTCCCACAATCCCGCAGGTAGACGTGAGATGGATCCGGTGCTCACACGTGTGGATCCATGGCTACGTGTGAGCCGTGCTGTCCCACAATCCCGCAGGTAGACGTGAGACGGCTCCGGTTCTCACACGCGTGGATCTGTGGCTATGTGTGAGACGTGCGGTCACTCACGCAGCAGGAGGATTCCCGTTCCATCCTCCGCGCTCTGGGAACCCACGCTCTGCTGAGATGCCTGGACGCGTCCTCCTCCCCAGCAGGAGCTGTGCTCACACTCGGGCTCGCATCCTGCTCCACAGCCCCCACAGCTAAGAGGCAGTTCTCTTAGGATAAATGCGTTTGCACGAAGGCTACGTTGAACCACAGGGAGAGAAGCTAGAGGAACTTTCTTGATGTAGCTTTTAAAAATAATTGATATTAAAAAAATAGTGTCAAAGCCAGGCAGAAATGGTAGACCTGTACGGCAGATCACTCAATCCTGTGGGTGCTTTACATCGTGGTATGTGTTTGGTCAGTGCTCTGCTCGCTTGCTGGCAGCAGGGAGTGCTTCGGTGGACGTCTGCATCCTCACTGAGACGCTGTGGGTTCCAACAAATCCCCGGGAGACATGGCCCAGCGTTGCTTTTCCTGGGACTGCTACTCTTACTCCGTCAGCACCTCGCAAAACCAGAGGCCAGCATGAGATCCGTCCTTCTGTCAGCTTCAGCATACAGGCCGCTACCTCTGGCTTCCTTATGCTATACATAGCGAGTGGTACAGCCAGACACCGTTATTTAAGATGCCACCAAGATGTCACCGGAAACCAGAAGGAGCAAGCCAAGACACTCTTAAGCCCCATTTGGAACTGGTGGTTCACCAGGCAGAGAGGGGTGGATGTGAGGGACCCATTGACTTCCTGAGGGAGAGAAAGAGAGAGACACAGAGACAGAGACAGAGACAGAGAGACACAGAGACAGAGACAGAGAGAGACAGAGACTGAGACACAGAGAACACACATAGAGAGACAGAGAGAGACAGAGAGACAGAGACAGAGAGAGACTGAGAGAGAGAGAGAGAGCTGTGTTCCATGTTAAGTGCGCTGGGATAACTCAGAAAGGGAGTGTGAACTCGGAGTCTCTCTAATTTTCTTCCCGTTTCTTTGTACGTCCTGTGCGTGTAAACCATTACCATGGAATGGCCGAAGAGACATGGCACACTGGCATTCTCAAGTGTGTTACCCGTGCCGTCTCCCAAGTGCACACTCGCTCACCGTCCAGCCGGCAGGGCTGTGCTGGACACGGCGGTCCACTCTTTCCTCGTGCTGGTGACCTTCTAGAGGACACGGAGGAGACCGGTACGGTTAAAACGAAGCTCGGGAGGACCAGAGCAGTAGAGACCGCTCTGGGCAAGGGCCTGCCTAGGAAAAATACTGCTTTCAGGAGATGGCATTTAATTAATACTCCAAGCACTTTGTTAGTCAAAAAGGCAAACAGCCCGAAGAAATGTGGCTCATAAAAGCTGCACGTATGAGCAGAGAGAATTTGTTAGTAGTTGTTGGAAAAGAAAACATGGGGTGATTTGTTAGCTGTCTAACAATGGAGTAGTTGCACGTCTCGTAATGGGAGTCCCAGGGCAGACATAATTAAGGTGCAGGAAAGAGAAATGGGACAAGAAGGTGAAGAAATAAATCAGATGTGTAAATTCTGCCTGAAAAAATCTTCTCAATGAGCTTACTGGCAGCAGACACGACTAGAAGCAAAGAAAGCAAAGCCTACTAATTTTTTTAGACTTGCTTTGCTCAATAAATCACAAACCTAAGCCAATATAAAGCAACTCTAACCCTTTCAGAGTTTAGCGCCTAAACAGCCCCGAGTTTACCACACACCGAGAGATAGGAATCGTTCTGCGAAAACATCAGAGACCCCGAAAGCAAGTTCCCATCACTCTGCACAGCCCTCCTGAGGAAGATGGCGTGAAATCCAGCTGCAGGTGACGAGCAATCTTCTGTTCACACGAGTGTAAACTCCCCTTGCAAAGATGCGTGCCCAGGCACTAGAGGATTAACCAGCTGCATCAAGCAGAGACAACACAAAGTTCCATCACAGAGACCCGGGGCTTGAGTTGAATTCAGGGACTACACAAGATGTTGCTTTTTCGTTGGAAAGAAAAAACCCAGTATCACGCAGCCTACCCCGCCACCAAATAATAATAACAATAATATTAGTGTACTCTGACCATCTGAAGTGATCTATTATTGCTCATACTGCTTTCCCAGGCAGCCATTGCTCTGCTGTCCCTCATTTTACCATTTAGAAGCCGTGCCATTATGAGTCAGATCTCGCAGTACGTAGAACTGTTCCTGTCTTCCTCGACGTGAGGAACATATTTCAGGAATGGGTCCATGAACATCCCCTGTGTGTGCGGTTCTCTCCCCTGGCCGTGGGGTAGTCAGTTGGCAGGCAGATCTGGGTCCTGGCTGTCCATTCAACCACATGTCAGTCAGAGTCCTGGGTCCTCTATTGTGAATGTGGCGACTACGCGTTTCCACGCGTCATTCTGCAGTCTGCGATTGTTTGGTTTCACCGTCAAAGAACTTTTTAGTGTTGAGCTTTTCGGATGCTTCAGGGACTGTGCCATTTTAAATTGCTGTAGGCATTGTCTAAGAAGCCAGGGGTCAGAAAACTGTAAGCCACAAGCAAGATTTCACCTACCACTGGTAGTATAGAAAAATCAAGAGAAGAATAGCACTGGCCTGTTAACATCAGACCAGTCACGCCCGCTTATTTACTCTTATAAAACAGCTAGTAGTCAGTGTAGAAGAATAGATGGAATTAAAATCGCCATGTAAGGAACATCGTAATGGCAGTAACAAATCATTAATTCATGGTAAAACTAGGGTGTGTATTTGAGAAGTCAGTGCTTACAGAACCACAGAGATTCAGCCAGGATTCTTGGCTAGCTTGTATTTTTAGTATCTGGCGTGGTTTTATGAAGGGGTGTCCATGCCGCCGGTCAGGGTTGAGGACAATGTGTCTCAGCACCCTTCCATCCACCTCCCTCCTCTCTCCGGCCCCACCCATCCTCTCAGTGTCCCCAGGTCCACTGCCACAAGCAAAAGGAGAAGAGAGAGACCATTGTAGTGGAGAAACTGGCACATGCCCCGCCCAGTGCCCCGGCTGGTTTATGGCGGCCGTCTTTGAGGATGGTTCTGGGACCCGAGGATGGGTGACTGCCAGAGAAGTGTTTCCTGTGGGAGGGAGGGCCTGCGCCCAGAGCTCCGAACACACCAGCTAGCACGGCCCTCTGCTCCGGGTCAAAGTGCAGCAAGCCACGGTGGGGTGTGACCAGCCGTTCTCTTCTGCAGTAAAGAATGATTTTTGAGACAACCAGAAAAACACCACCAGGTTGAATTCTGCAGAATGTAAAACTGAATTGCACTACTCATGTTCTGATTTTCAAGACAATTCTTTGGGTTGTTTTTTTTTCTTCTTCTTCTTCTTCAGGCTTTGTTTTGTAGGAAACAAAAATACTGATGCCTTTAAGAAGAAAGAGTCCTCGTGACTGTCAGTCCCGTCAGCCAGTTCAGGGAGAAGTTTTATAGAGAAAGAGGGGAAAAGCGGAATAAAGCAGCAGGGGTAGACATGTTGAATTTAGCATTTGAGAAACCCAAGAGGAGGCATGCAGGAGATTTTAACACTAAACTCTGGGTGCTTTTGAAAGTCTGATGCAGGTCACTAAACCGAGTGAATAGAGCAAAGGGGAGCAAGAGCCGCCTTCTCCCCACGGCTCCCCGAGAGCGGCCCCGTCCGGAGCCTGGCTGACGTCCTCCAACGATGCAATATCTGCACTGAGATTGTTGGCGACTCCAAGTGACTGCTCCGAAGTCAGCAGCAAGCCGGAGAGTCCCGCAGTGCTGCTCTCTAACCAAGAACAGAGACTTTCTTCACTGAACACATTTCAAGCAGAGTAGAGGACAAACCTAGAGTTGTGTTTAAATAACAAAATACTGAATAAAGCATGGGGGCATGTCATTTCAAAGCTCTATCGCTGAAGCCACATTGGATACGAAAACGCTATGCACTGGATGAGCCGTCCAGAAGGAGTAGTTGTGACTGTAACAATCTACACCGCGTATGTGCACATCATGCAGCATCAACCCAAGGCCTTAATCCCCGGAGAGAAACCGGAAATGTGGTGGGAATTTGACATGTGTTCAGATTAAGACGTGTAAGCATTCAAGGGGGAATCTTTTTTTTTTGGTGGGGGGGATCGGTCATGGGGCCTGAACTCTGGGCCTGGGCGCTGTCCCTCAGCTCTTCAGCTCAAGGCTAGCGCTCTACCACTTGAGCCACAGCGCCACTTCT
>NW_012267260.1:2126976-2166122 GCF_000151885.1 Dipodomys ordii | reverse complement strand
TGTGCACCCAGCTCCATCATCTCCTCAGAAGCTCACGCACGTGTGCACCCAGCTCAACCATCTCCTCAGAAGCTCACGCATGTGTGCACCCAGCTCCGTCATCTCCTCAGAAGCTCACGCACGTTTGCATCCATCTCCGTCATCTCCTCAGAAACTCAGACACGTGTGCACCCAGCTCCATTATCTCCTGAGAAGCTCACACACGTGTGCACCCAGCTCCATCATCTCCTCAGAAGCTCACGCACGTGTGCACCCAGCTCCATCATCTCCTGAGAAGCTCGTGCACCCAGCTCCATCATCTCCTCAGAAGCTCACACACATGTGCACCCAGCTCCATCATCTCCTCAGAAGCTCACGCACGTGTGCACCCAGCTCAACCATCTCCTCAGAAGCTCACGCATGTGTGCACCCAGCTCCGTCATCTCCTCAGAAGCTCACACACATGTGCACCCAGCTCCATCATCTCCTCAGAAGCTCACACACGTGTGCACCCAGCTCAACCATCTCCTCAGAAGCTCACGCACGTGTGCACCCAGCTCCATCATCTCCTCAGAAGCTCACGCACATGTGCACCCAGCTCCGTCATCTCCTGAGAAGCTCACACACATGTGCACCCAGCTCTATCATCTCCTCAGAAGCTCACACATGTGTGCACCCAGCTCCATCATCTCCTCAGAAGCTCACACACATGTGCACCCAGCTCCATCATCTCCTCAGAAGCTCATGCACATAAACACAGGTGTCACCTCACCCACTCCGTGTTCTCGTCTGAGCTGCCATCTGCCAGCTGAGTCCTCCAGCTCCACCCCAAGCCGCCTGTGCTCTGGGTGCTGCACCCCACACCCCTCTCCCCATTCCTCCACTCCACCGCTGACTGGCCCCCTGGGAACCATCACACAAGCAGGGGCTTCTCCGCAGCTTCACCGCTCAGGATCTAGAGAAGCCGGGAGCTCATGGAGTGGCCTCCACCCAGCTCGGAGTTCAGGAACCCCGGGCACCGTGCCACCTGCAGCATGTGTCCCCGCGGGGTGCGGGGGTGCAGCGGGGCCTGCTCTTTGTTGTAAGTCCTGACAGCATGCCAGCCCTGACCACATCAGGAAGGCTGTCCAGCCTTAAACCCATAGCGAAGCATGTGTGAACACGCAGTGCGTGTGCAGAGAACACACTGCGATTAGCACTTCTCTTAAGGCATTTTCCAACAGGAAACAACAGCTGCGATGTAAGCGCGACATTCATTTCTCCCAAAGAATCCATCACAGAACTAGACTGCGAGAAGGGATGGTCTCTAGGATAGGGCAGGATCGCACAGGAGACGATACAATGAGGAACCATGTAGAATGGGTGTATTTACACAAGCCATTGACATTTAGAAGTTTTAGAATGCTTTTGACGTAGCTCAGGAAGTCCATTTAACTTGTGTTTTTTGACTCTGGTTGTCTACGTTCTTGATATCTAAGCGCTGCAGTGCATCATGCTGTTCTGGTTATAGCACATCGACACTTTTGGTCAAAGTTATCTGCCCTGCATGGTGACTTATTCTTGTAATTCTAACTACTTAGGAGGTAGAGATGGGGGGATCTGGGTTCCAGGCCTGGCTAGTCATAAAAGATCACGAAACTCTGTCTCAGCCAGCGTCTGGGCTCTGTGGTGCCTGTCTTTCACCCCAAGTCCTTGGGGAAGCACATAGCTGTGGCAGGGATGTACACATGTCCTCTTCTGTCTCACAGCCACAGAAGGACGCACAGACAGGACGGCCACAGCCCAAGCTGGCCTGGGCATCACGAGACCCTCTGATGACATGAGTTAACACAAAAAGGGCTGGCATATTGGCTCAAGTGGTAGAGCACCTGGTAAGCAAGCTGTGAGTTCAAACCCTAGTAACTGTCACACACACACACACATGCACCACACACACATTTTTCTTTTCATTGTAGAGCTCTTTTCGAGGTTTACAGATGTGAACTATCTGTTCACTATTGATTGAAAGACAGCGACTTAGCTAAGCTACATGTTCACTTCAAGAATTTCACCTGATGGCACATTCTTCCAGTAGAGCAAATTATGCTAAAGGTGATAGGTCAGGGCCTCTTTAAATCTATCGAGTCTTTAGTCAGAAAAGTTATCCTAATGTTCCCTTTTAACACCGTGCCTCTCAGTGCTCTTGGAGCCAGTTTCTCATTGCATGTGGTGTGTGTTTGTGTGTGTTGCAATAAAACTTTATGTTTGACAGCAGGCCCACCATCGGTCTGCTAACTGCTGCTCATAGAACTCCAGGTGGCCACGTGCGTTCAGCAGCTCTGGGAAGGTTCTGTGTCTGCCACACGGGTTTGCCCTCCCCCTGTGGCAGTGATGGGTGACAGTAGCCTTGGTTTGTTCTCTAGGGAGAAGCCCCGCACGGTGTCTCCTGCAGGGAGAGGCATCTCTGGCCCTGGGCCCGTGATGTGTCTCCCGATCTTCAGAGCGCTCTGGAGAGGCCATTTGTCTACTTCATTCTGCCTCCCCAGACAGGAGCCCTCGGAACTTTGGAGAGAGCTGGGAACCAGCGTTTCACCTGGGATCACACCTCCAGCGAGGAGTTGGAGAAAACATTTGAATGTGTCCATTTTTCCTTTGTCAAAGACTCACAATATTGCATATTTAAGTTTACTTTGTGATGTATAAAGTGCACATTTGAATCGATGTGAAAAATATCCTGACAGATCTCAGCCATAATATACTCACAAAAGCCATCATAAACCGTACTATGCATCACAAAACGCCACTTTTTAAACGAACATTTTTAGAATTCTTTTCCTAGGTTTCAGGGTGATCTACAAGCATTTGCCACCATCTGGGACTTCGGGAGGTGACAGGGCTTCCTGGAGCAGGCACACCTTTGTAGGTATAATTAGATAAGTCAACGGTTTCATCAGAGGAGAGAGACACAGAGAGGAGACCATGGGAAGGAGACAAAGCGGTGCTGAAATGAGCAACCCAGCACTGTGCTCTCCTGATTTCAGATCTGGGCTTCTGGAAGGAAGTAAATCTCAGCGGTTTCAAATGTCCCTGTTTGTGATTCTTGTTCTAGCAGCTGCAGGAAGCCAATGCTCATTCTGGTCATTTTCTGGTATCTCAGGGTTCCGTGGTTGTCCTATCTTTTAAGTACACCCATATATGGGGACAGGTCAGTGTGCGCTCACAAAAATAACCTCCACTGATTTCCATTAACTAAAACACCATAAAGTCAAGCTTACAATTGAGAATTCATATGAAATTGGGAGTTTTCTTTTTTTTTTAATTAAGTAAACTTAATCCAGTAATAGTGAAAAATACTTTTTCTTAATGATATTTCACTAACATTTTCTTATATATAGAAATTCATACTTTTTGAATTCTTTGCTAGTACAAGCATTGTAAGGTACATTATGAATTCCTTATTTTCTTAAAGGGTATTTAGGAAAATGGAAAATAGTCAAATGAAACAGTTGTGAATATCTTGATTCATATTGCAAATGCCATTTTCTCCTGTATAACCAGAGACTCTCAGTATTAGCATTTTAATTGCCTATTTGCTTTATGAAGAAGGAAATTGTGTTAGTTAAATATGCATTTTAAAGTTCTTTAAATGCATATTTAAAGGATTTAAAGGTATTTACTAACCATTTGTATAAATACTTTTAAATGCATCTTTCTTTTGCCCATCTCTAATTTGGGGGTCTGTAATTGTGTTCTAGGGTCGCCCTAAAAAGCTCTTGTAGATAGGGCAGCTCACGGGGGAACTTTGTTGTCACCCAGTTCTGGGGGCTGGAAGTCTGGGAGCAAGGCCGTCTTCAAAGCATGAGAAGAGAGCTTGCTGCACACACAGGAAGGTTCTGGCTCGTTCATCTCCCCTCAGTTCTTGTGCAAGTCTGTTTCTATGTCCGCATGCTCACTGGAGCTCAGGCTTATTGCTATACAGTCAAGAAAGAACACAGATCCTATACTCATTTATTGGAAAAATAAGTATTATTAGAATGTCCATAATACCAAAATCAATGCACATGTCCATGCTTGGCACAATGACATTCATCAAAGAAGCAGAAATGAAAATGCTACCATTTGCTTAGAATACTAAAAAAAATCCCAAATAGCCAAAGCCATCTTTATCAAAAGAACAAATCTGAAGGTACCATTGGCCTTCAAAGGATCACACGATGTTGGAGCAATCAAAGCAACGAGATCCTGGCATTGATACAGATTCGTAGACAGTGAAGCAAAATAGAAGTTAGAAGTAAGCACACGCCTCTGTTGCCATTTAGGTTTTGACAAAGGGCAGAGCTGGGAATGTGCTGGAAAGATGCATCTACACGCTCACCAGGCTGACCCTCAACCCCTTGCTCTCAGTGGTATGAAAACCAACACAAACTGGATGAAAGACTTCAAGAGTCAGACCTGAAGCTATAAAATGACCGAATCAAATAGAGAGGAAACATGTCAACACCAGTGGAGTGTGTAAAGATTGTTTGATTAAAAAAGAAAAAAAAAACAGAAAGTAAAAAGGGCCAGAAAAACAAGTAATGAAATAACATCAATCTAAAAAGAAAAGAAAACAACCAAGAGATTGATACAGCCTACAGAACGGAAGGAAATGTGTGCCAGCTATACGTCTGTCAAGGGACATTGATTCTGATCCCCAGAATATACAAAGAGCAACAAAACTTGACAAAAACACCACACCACAGCAAAGCCCTGAATGACCCCATTAAAATGGGCAATCGGCCAAACAGACATTCCAAAAGAAGGCATACAAAATGTCCAACTCCCCCATGAGAAGCCACCGGGCGTCCCTAATTATCAGGGAAATGCAACCCGAAGCCACAGGAGCTCCCTACCACCTCACCGCAGGAAGAAACGTTCTGACCGAAAGGCTGCAGAAAACCCAGGGCACTCCTGTGCACGGTGGGCGGGCGTGTACATGCACACAGCTGTTACAGGAAACTGACAGTGGCCTCACCATAGCACCCCGCTACACCATTCCTGGGCAAATGTCCGCAGGAAATAAACATGTCACAGTGACATTACCAGCGTCGCGGACACGATGGCCAAGAAATGAGACCACCCAGCCGGAAGCGGGCAAGGAACGTGTGGCCTGCATCCTTCACCCCAATCCTTCACCCACCCGGCCCAACAGGTAGATGGCTCCAGAGGTAATGACATTGGCTGGAACGTGCCAGGCGCCGACGGCCTGGCACACCCTCTCACCCACCGCTGTGGGACAGTGGCCGTCAGAACTGGACGCTGGTTTTTCATGCGTGAAGACGTTGGCCAGGGTTTCCATCGAGTTATCTCCTCGGGCGTCGCGTTTCACCAGCCCTGCTGGCCAGGGCGATGTAAGGCCCAGCAGGAGCACAGAGAGAGGGCTCCGCACGGGGACAGAGAGCTAAGCGGTGAGTCTTTGGGAAGGTACCTGACGTGCCTGTCAGCCCTGGCTTTCTCCGTGGAGGTGAGCTGAGTGGTTCACAGCGCTGTGATGTGGCAGAGGAGTTCGTCTGAGGATGAGGTGTGTCGGAGGGCACTGAGCGCCTCCCCTCCGTGATCAGTACAGAATGACTGATGGGCATTGCACACGGCCCGGGGAACATTCCCATCATTTTAAAGGCCGAGTGCGTATTTCTTCTCACAGAATTGTGGGTTCATAGTGTGCTTTCTCTGAGCTGTCATTTGGATCAACCATAAATTTCTCCTGCAAGGTGACATACCTGTCCAATACAAGAAAGAATAAATGAGAGCCACGTCTGTGTGGACGCCGGTCTGTCACAGAGGCCATTAGCTCTGATGAAATTAAACATTCATAATTCAGAGGGTGCAGTTTAGTGACTGGAGGGAGAAGATGTAAAGGCAAAGGGGGAATGTACGTAAATGGACATAAATTGTCCCTTTTGCTTTGGCACTGTGTAAAACATCATTTGTGAAGATATATACCCAAGGCTTCATGACTCAGGAGGCCATGAGTTGGAGACCAGCCGGGGCAACCTTTAGACTTTGTCTCAGGCAACAACAACAAACAGAATAGCAACCTTGTTCCTCTCTCTCTGAGAAGGAGGAGGGCGTCAGCACAGCCACCAGTGATGACACGTTATCCGGGACAGAGCCCGCTGCACCCTGCTCCCTCTCTGCCCCCCCTCCTTCTCCATCCCCCCCTTCCCTCTCACCCACCCCTCACAGCGGGGAAAGCCCTGAACATCCAGTGGTGAAGACAGTGAAATGGAGGAGAGTTTGTTTCTTTCTCTCCTCTCTTATTTCTTTTTCCAGTTATCACTAGCATAGTATTTTTGAAATTATTTGCTTTGTTTTCATCTACCCCCATGAAGCAAAGGGAAGAAAAAGACTGGGAAAAAGAAATCTAGCCATACCGATCTCTCTTTTTCTACTTTGTGTTTTTTGTTTTTATGCACATGACCTTTTCTTTAATCAGCATTCAATCAATCATTTTATAGTTGGTGGACTGTGGGCAGAAATGAGGATTTATTGCAGCAAAAATGAAAAGAGAAGGAAATGATTTACTCTGCTTCAAACACCCACAATAAGATTTTCAAAACTTCAGTAAGAAAATTGGCTTGGCTGCCTTGATTGGGTAAGTCTAACTTCTCAACTGTCAATATCAAGGAATAGACTTAGAATACAGACTTTTGTTCAAGGGTGGTTATATAGTTGGGGAGACAATAGAATCATGGATTTACTGGAAAGAAGATGCAGAAAACTAGGTTAAATATAATGATTCTCAACATTCAAATGGCATTGTGGAAGAGTCTCATTTGTTGAAATATATTTGCTTCTTTTCTATATTCTTTCTCATTATTACCGTTAACATGTTGGTTGTGCCAATTAATGGGATCACTATAACAATTTCACACGTGCGTTCATCATTCATAGACCGTCCCCCAAACCCACCCCAACTGTGAAATCATCATTCTGTTTTGCAAGTTGACAGAATTTCATCTTTAACTACTGTATAGGAGAGAGACTGGGTGGTAAGTGTGGTACTGTGTCTGGCTTATTTCGCATAGCACCATGAGCTCAGGTGTACTCTGGGCTGACAGACACTTTGTACACTCCATGTCTTTCTTCTTTGTGACTGAACAGTATGCCCTGTGTGTGCATGCACAATCTTTTATCGATGGATACCTAGTCTGATTCTTTGTTATGATGAGTCGTGCTGTAGTGAATATGAACGTGCAGGCATCTCTTTTTGATTTGACTAAATTATCCTTGTGTGTGCACCTTTGGAAGCTATAGCTCTGTGTTTCAATTCTTAAGGAATGCACAGGAATTGGCTTTGCACAGGGAACGTCTTGAATGGAGGCTGGAGAGACGCTCAGTCTCCTCACTCTCTAGAGACGTGAATACTTGATCAAATAGTCAAGGAAGAACACAGTGGAATAATTTTTTTTATCTTCCTGTCTGTGTAGCCAGATCGTCACTTGAACTCAAAATCCAGCACTTTTAAATGTTAAGAATGGGAAAAATATGTGAGCAACTTTTTGTGAGTTCTAATTTTCCTTAAACTTGTAAATAGCTTTTAAACAATTTGCAGAAATTAGAAACACCGAAATCGTGCCTTGGGTGGGCATGCATACGTGCTATGGAACGGAACGGAATCCTCACAAATGCCAGCTGTATTGGGGTAGGTTAGAAACAGAGAGACTTGAACCCCACCCCCACCCCACTTCGGGATGTGCTAACACTAATGAGTACAGGCTGAATCCGAACCAATATCATTCAGATTCATCTCCCAAGTAATGTAAAAGTTGAACAAAGTAAAATGGACGAGCACCATAGCCAGGCTACAGATACCTGGGAAGCATACCTTGGGAAGCATCGACTCTCGGATGTGCACAATAACAGACCGGTTGACCATTTTTGAACAACATTTACATTTTGACCGATAACTCCCAATTCAAAAGAAATTTTAACGAGGGGAAAACACATTATGTATCCACAGCCATGTCTCAGATGACCAATTATTTTGATGGGGCCCGCACCCATGTCTCCAGAAAAACCCATTAGCCACTTTTCTCCTGATGAGAATGTGCAAACACAAATGGAAAATGAGAGGCACGGATAGCACAGCAGGACACAGAACACGCCGCTGGCCAGGCCAGCTTGAAATCACAGGGAACATTAACGCGCCCGGGGCCCACGTGCAGACCATGTCTGCTTCACTCTGGAAAATCAACTGATAAACCGGGGATGGCTTGGAGTTCTTGGGTGAGTGAGGAGATGTAATGTTGAAGTGCGTGTGTTAAGAAGCTCATGAGAGTAAGCCGCTGTCATCAGTCTTTGCTTACTGGAAAAGTACACATTTCAGAGGAGAGACGCATGAGCACACGGCCTTGGCCCTCGGTGGCCGGCAGTACACCCCAGGATCCCGGATCCTTCTAGGGTCACAGACGGTAGAGAAACACCAAGAAAACTGCCAGAGCCTCAGTTCCCCACAGAGAATCTGAAACTGGAGAGCGGAATGACGTGAAGTTGAGCATGATGGCTTCAAGCTCAGGCCCGCTCCTTACTTCATATTTTAAAACCACTTGCAACAATATTTTTTGGGGGGGTTGGTCATGGGTCTTGAACTATGGGCTTGGGCGCTGTCCCTCAGCTCTTCAGCTCAAGGCAAGCGCTCTACCACTTGAGCCACAGTGCCACTTCTGGTTTTCTAGTGTTTTATTGGAGATCAGAGTCTCACAGACTTTCCTGCCTGGGCTGGCTTTGAACTGTGATCCTCAGATCTCAGTCTCCTGAGTAGCTAGGATTACAGGTGTGAGCCACCGGTGCCCCGCTAACTCACAACAATACTAAGTATAAAGATGTATGACTTAGTTAACATGTTCATATCTTTTCTTTGGCTTCCATATCTCTGCTTTGAAGCTTGTCTGAATACAAATGACTCTGTTTTTGCTCTTTTCTTTCAATCTGTTTCAAGAATTCTGCCAGCATGGGCAGCATGGTCCTGTGTGTGATTTGGGGTCATATCATGGATTTTTCCTTCATCTGTGCAGTGGGGGTCTGACTACTTCTATCATAATGAAATTTAAAACCCACTTATATCCTGTAGGAAAGTCACAAGTCACGTTCACTGAGTGGCGACGGCAAATGCCCCGAATTGGTGCAGAAATGAAAGCTCAAGCACATTTGAAGTGATTGTGCCCCTTTAAGGCTACCTGTAGTGCAGTGTGGGCCCTGTGGCCTGGACACATCGGTTGGGCCCAGGAGGTTTATGCACAACTTCAAGATGGCAGGGACCGCCTCTTAGGAGATGGTTGGGATGAAGGCCAGCGCTCCTGGTCCTGAGGACCCCCAGGCTGCCCAGCTGCCCATGTGGCCTGGAGACCCCACACCAGATCAGCAGCACAGAGAGACGCTGAGACCTCTCACCTCTGCCCAGCTGCCCATGTGACCCGGAGACCCCACACCAGATCAGCAGCATGGAGAGATGCTGAGGCCTCTCACCGCGCATGTCTGGCACCAGAGCTGACCTGCGCTGCTTTCCTCCCATGGGTCGGAGCCCAGGACATGCAGAGCTGCACGTGCCCTGAGCCAGCGGCCTTGGTGAGGTGGCCAGGCTCTGCTGGGGTGGCCAGGCTTTCAGAAGGTGGAGCCAGGTGACAGGTTAGGATACCGAGGGGTAATGGTGTTTCTTATCCATTCCCTCCAGGTCCTCTCCTCTCCACCACACGTTCTTGTTTCCCCAGTGAGAACGGCTGTCGTCCGGGGTGGAGATGCAGTGGCGCGGAGCCCTCCGCGTCGGGGTGGAAATGTACCAGGAGGAGCCGTACCAGCTGCCAGACCACGGAGTGAAGCCAGAAGGAAGTCGTTTGCCAGGTTAGCCGTGGTGAAGTCCAGGATCTCAGAGCACAGTCTACAAGTATGGCTTGTCT
The DNA here is from genome assembly GCF_000151885.1 of Dipodomys ordii. Classification (NCBI taxonomy): domain Eukaryota; kingdom Metazoa; phylum Chordata; class Mammalia; order Rodentia; family Heteromyidae; genus Dipodomys; species Dipodomys ordii. The sequence goes on along the minus strand of NW_012267260.1, from coordinate 2,156,229 downwards.
TCTTTATTGCTTTATTGCGCTTATTTTGAAGCTCTCAGAAATAAACTCTAAAGCACCACAGACACTCCTTGTGAATGAGGATTCCACATTTGGCATGGCCAAGGAAGCTCAGTGGCTCTGAGGGAGAAAAGACTTGAGGGGTAGATCTAGCACGTTCTAGATCCTACAGCAGACGTTTTCTCACTGCGACCGGCCAGAGGGAGGGGCTGGTGGAGGAAATCCTGGGAGGGGCCTGTCCTTTCTCTACCAGAGGAAAGGCTGCAGACAGAGAAGAGCATTGGCTTGCGATGCTACCGGGCGCAGTGGGTAGACACAGGCAGTATTTATCAACAGGAGCAAGAGGGGGTGCACACTCAGCCTTGGGGGCAACAGCATCGCCTTAATATGTAGCTGTGACAGTGTTTAGTTATGGCCCCTTGCAGGGTACAGGGACGGGCCCCGGGCAGCCTGCGTCCACAGGCTTCTTCTACCTCCCACTTATATGATGTGGGGGGCCAGGTCTCTGTCTACAAAATGGGGTGAATCACGTCTCAAGGAAGGTTGGCAGGAAAGATACCGCGTGTAAGACACCTAGGGATGTTCTGAAAATGGACAGTATTATATTTTGTGAACGGCACAAGGAAAGGTGAGCCTCTTGGTCATAATGAGCCTGAAGGCAAACCGAAACAGAAAACAAAGAGTCTCTGGTGAAGGTTGCTATCATTGCTTTTAGAGGAACCACAGCACTTTATCTTTTTCAAAAAATTATAAAGCCACATAATTACAATTTAGAGAAAAAGAAGTACTTTAAAAGTCTTCAGACATCGACCCAGCAGTCCCTGGAGTCCTGGGGCATCCAGTGATAAATGAGGCGAAGCTTCTCTCACGGTAACAGCGCCAGTGGCGGGCCCCTTACAATGCCACAGTTCAGGAGTCCATGCTTGCAAAGGTGCCTGGTCGTTGAAAATAAAATCAGAATGCTGGATGCCTAATTCAAAGCTTAGCCAGTGGTGGATGGGATTGTGATAGTCAGGAGAAAGCCACTGGTGTGCCTCTGTTTACTAAATATACACACCCAAGCAAACTTTCTTCCTAGGAAGACTTCTTGACATTTTAATCACCAACCAAATGGGAATCTGTGGGCTCTGTTTGGCTTCTTGGGTTTGGCCTGGGAAAACAATAGCACTGGGACATTATCTTCAGTTGACTACAAATTTGATAAGTGTTCAGTTCTTTTAGAGCAGACTAGGTACAGAGGAGCCTGCCTCTCAGACATTAATTATTAAGAATAGGAACTCCTCTTCAGCTCAGAACATCACTGTTCCCCATCACTGTTCAGATCTATGGAACAGGAAGTGTTCTGTGTTCAAAATAAAGAAGTAAGAGTGAAAATGAGTGATCATCAGAAATTAAGGCCACAAGAATAAATCTTTTAGAAATGTTTGCTTTTGCCTAAAGATCTAGACTGAATTGTCACCCTCTTGGAGCCAAGGACAGGCTACGCTCCCCTTAATTTAGAAGAAGGAAGAGCATTATTTTGGAGGTGTTTTGTTTTCCTTCCAGACTTCCCCTGTTGCTAAATAATTTACATCGGCTGTTTTTCATACACCTCTGTGTGTGCATCATATGGTAGTGGGAGAATCTGAAGCTGGTGCTGAAAGCCAGCTCTCCTTCTTTGCCCCGATGTCTGCACCTGACCAGACCTCTCTCAAACAGAGCAGAATTCTCAACTGAAAAAACTCAAAAGGAAGACTTCCCTGGTTCTTTATTTTTTGTGACATGTAGGCACAAAGTACTTGTCTTCCTTTTGAGAAATAACATTTGCATTATCACAAGCCTCTAATTCACAAACTTCTGACTGTGAGATAAGAAATCCTGCATGAGAATGGGCAGTCTGAGGGGGCTTTACCAAGGAGGATGCCCCTTAGGACACACAGATGATCTGTTCTGGATTGAGACTCCGGGCACAGGATGCGCTCCTGTTACTCTCTACACTCATTTCCTCTGTGCAGCTCACATAGGCATTCTGATTTCCTCTCACTATGTCTATGGCATCACAAAGCTTGTGTCCATTTGATGAGTAAAATGTCTTAAGAGGTGTTCACAGGGAATTCTGTAAGACATAGTGGCATTCATTACCCATAACTACATCGTGCAGCATTAGAGACCTCTTAAGAGTGGGTTGTCAGCACTGAAGTAAGAAAATCCTCCAATGAGAAGAATTTCAATAACCATATTTTGAAGTAGACTGTGCCTTAACACCTACCTACTGATCAGCCCTGCACCGACACTCCCCTGCCACAACTAATTTATTATGCTTAAAACATAGTCCTTTTTATGCTCTCAAAGTCAGACATCTTTCACACATTTCCAATAGAATAACTTTTGTGCTTGTTTTACTTGAAAGAGGAAGATAGGTACCCTTATACAGAAAAGCCAAGAAAAACTACATTTTTTAAATTGCAAATGCAATCTGCACAATAAACACATTCCTTTCAAATCTAGTCTAAATTGAAATTGATCTCAACAAAGGACAAAGCTCCACCAGAATGAAAAAGTATTCTATTAAATTTTCAGAGGCATTGTTTCAGCTATTTAATTTCTTTCCTTGAGTCAATGTGTGCCAAGTAGTTAGCTAGGTGCCATGAGAGAGATAAAGATGAAGAAGATGTGGCCTTTGTTATAAGAAGATGTTCCAATGTCGTAATCATGATTGATTAATTAGGTAGCTTGTAAGAGCTTAGAAAGTGATATCGTTCCTGGTTATGGGAAGATAAATTATAAATAATTTTTTTCTTCCTACAGAAACGATCCATGACAGACACTTTTGTTCTCTTCCTCGTATGGAAGATCTGTTTGTAGTTTTCCTTATTTATGGTTTTTTTTGCCATAGAATATTTCTTTAATTTTTAAGTTTTTAAAAATTATCTAAGAAGTTGTACAAAAGGGTTTCAGTTCAGCAGATCAGTTGATGAGTACAATGCATCTCAGTCACTCAACATTGTTTAATGAGTAGTTTTATGATATGAGAAAAAAAGATCTGTTTGTAGAAAGATGAAACTGCAGTATGTCACATTGTTGGAATTTAGTGCTCCTGAAATATCTCTTTAAAAATGGTGGAGACTGTACATTTCATGTAATGTGTATCCCACTATAACTTAATCATCCTGTAGAGTTAAGAAACAACATAGAATGTGAAATATATCTCTAAACTTTTCATATTCAAGAAGGGATTATTATCCAGAATATATAAGGGACTCAAGCAATGTGGTTGTCTAAAAGCAGCCTAAACAAACAAAGGAACCAAAAAAAAATCCTCAACAAATCAAAAAAGGAGAAATACTGCCTGTGGTTGCTGATGCCTATAATCCCCATGTTCAGGGGGACCAGAGTGTGAAACCACACTGAGATATCTATTCAGACTTATTCTCAAACAGATAAACCATGAAGTAAGAGTGGGCAAAGAGCCTGAATAAATATTCTGTCTCTTCTTCAAGAATTCTCCAGTGTCCTTACTTTCCTTATGTAGAACTAAGTACTTGATCTATGTTGTTTGGCCCTGATATAGCATATCTTTTAAAATTTCTTGCAAAAGGATTCTGGCCTTCTTAATTAGCTTTTATTTGAGAAAATGATTTCTTCTTAAGCATATGCTATTTTTTTGTGGTTGCCCCTTTACTTTTGAATATTCTGCTCAGTTCAGTTTGGGAATTCCCATTGACTTGTGTTCATGCTCACTGATCCTTTCCGTACCTGTGTCTAGTCTACTGATAAGGCCGTCACAGGCATTCTTCAGTTTTTCTAGCTCTTTGATTTCTAGTATTTTCTCATGTTTTACTCTAAGTCTCCAGTTCTCTGTGAGGAACACTCATCTGTTTATGTGTCTTGCCTAGTTTTTTCCCACTACAATTTGGAAAAGATTCATAGTTATTTTCAAATCCCCTGTGTAATGCTTCTAAAATCTATAAGTCTAACTACAGTTTGTTTTATCTTCTCAGATTGTTTTTCTGTGAATTTGTATCAAGTCTTATATATATTTTTAATTGAAAACCAGGTATGATCTATTGAGTAGTAGGAACTGAGTTAAATAGTCTAAAGATATTTTGGTCTATGCTTTATGTTTTAGACATGGCCTCTCTGTGTATTTCTGGCTGGCTTCAGACCCATGATCTTCCTGCTTCTATTTGCCCACTTCTACCATTAGAGGACATGCCACCATATCCAGCAACAGGGTGAAGTTTTAGGATGCTCTGTCTAGGAGTTGGACTGTTTATAATGCTTGCTCTAGCTGTAAGTGGTGGGGACTTCAAATTATTCAGTGTCCTTATTTCATGTGGTTTGGTTGGGAATTCTTTTCTCTCCCCTTGTTTGCAGAACTAATATATCTTCTCCTTAGAGTCTGCCCAGTGGCTCCTTGAGTTGGAAACTGCTGTGAGCTCTCCATAGCTGTTCAGGGCAGCACAGATAGGAGGCTGCTTAGCATTCATAATCTTACAGTGAGCTTCTGGTTGCTAGTGGGCCTATGTCAGCGATGGGGTCCTGCACAAGGGTGTAAAGATCCACCTGGAGAGAGGAGGAAATCGAGGAGAAGAAAGCCTTTCCCTAGATGGATGAGGGCCTGACAGGTTGTCCTCTGGAGGAAAATCTTTGTTTTGCACAATTCTCTCTGTGTACTTCACACAGGAAACCTTTTAATTTCTCCCTGCTTAGATTGTAGGTGAATCTGGTAAATTTTCTGGAGCTAAAGTGCATGAAGGCCTCAGGTCTATCAAAGACTATAGCTCTAGAACTTTCTCAATCTCATGCTAGACCACACTCAGCCTCCAACAACTCACCAAGCTTATCACATGTGTGGCTGGAGCTTAGCAGATGCCTTCTTTTTTTTTAATTTTTTAAAAAAATTTTTTGGGTCCGGTCATGGGGCCTGAACTCTGGGCCTGGACGCTGTCCCTCAGCTATTCAGCTCAAGGATAGAACTCTACCACATCAGCCACAGCGCCACTTCCGGCTTTTTTCTTTTTGCTTATGTGGTGCTGAGGAATTGAACCCAGGGCCTCATGCATGCAAGGCAAGCGCTCTACCACTGAGCCACCTTCCCAGACCAGCAGATGCCTTCTTGATCCTGGTAATACCTTTATCTCTGATGCTGTTTCTCCTGATCAGAACCCTGATTAGTGCAAGAAAATTTGTTGCTTTCCAAGCTTTAGCTTTTTTCCTATTGTAAGAATCAAAGTTGAAACCCAGAGGTTCCCTGGAGTTTTCTGGAGTTTTTTATAGATCATTTGCCTTTTGGCTGAATGTTAACTGACTCTTGCCTCCATTTTACTTTTTCTAGTCCTAAAAGGATCGTAACTGTTCATGACAATCCAAAATAAGAATCTACTCATTCCTTTTCCCCAGTGAATGCAGTTTTCTCTAAGGCCAAAGTGCCATGCTTCTTTGACATTTTTCCTGTTAACATTTGTCTTCAAGCTTGAAGCTTCACAGCCAAAGGACACAGAATTGGCTGAAGATTTCCATATTCAAGCCAGCTGGGAGAAGCCCATCAAGTTGTATGTCCATCCTTTTATCAGACCATCTGTATCTTGTGTCTGCAAAGGTTGCAAAAATGAACATTTAGCTGGGTTCATTGCTTTTACAAATGAAACTGAAAATTTATTGACAACTTTTATTGACAAATCTTACTGGCAAATTTTGTTGGCAAGACGGAAGGGGGGAATAGATGATGATAAGTACCCACAGTGCCTGCCACACAAATGTAATGTGAAGAAAATATATGCAGGTTTCTCTAGCAGGCAAGCCTCAGTAAAATACATTGATCATTCAACTTCAATATGAATTAAGAAACTCATGAATGATAAGACTGTGTTATGAAAGAATTAGCAGTGTACACTGACTCCATTTGAATAACAAAATGATGTAAAGAATAGAGCAGTGCTTAAGACCAGTACATTGGATACAAATGTTAATTTTTAATAAAAGGAGATAATATTATATGCTAATCAATGCTAATAGAATCAGAAAAAAAATTACAAATCCAAATAACTCATCATAGAATAGTAGCAAGGAAGATAACTTGATGTTTTCTTGAGAAATGTAGTTGCGTTCAAATGGTTTTTTGAAAGAAAGAAAAGGAAAAGCAAGTGGAATTTAAAACAGATGTAGCTCCTAAGTAGGGAGCTTGCCTGGTGGGTGTAAGATCTGGGCTCCAGCCCCAGGACAAGGATGGCAAGGGAGTTGTTTGCCCTGTAGAGTTTCTGTGGGTTGGACTTGTACTGCATATGTATTGAAACCTTGTATACCCAGGGTGATATATGTGGGCACTGGTAAATTCAGAACTCAGAAAATTCTGTGCAACTAGATGAAAACCCAAGTAGGCAAGCAAATTAAAGAAGAAGGGGAAAAAGAAAAAGGAGAGGGAAGAAGAGTAGGTAGAGGAGGAAGAAGACAAAGGAAGGAAAAGAAGGGATAAGGAAGAGAAAGAAAGGGGAAGAAAAGAGAACAAAGAAGGAGGGGAGAAGAAAGAAGAGGAGGAGGAAGAGGAGAAAAAAGGAAGAGGGAGGAGTATGAGGGGAGGATACATAATTTCTTAGGGCCAGAAAAATACATTCCAGTTCTCATACAGTGTGAACACATCTGTTTACACAATATCCAGCTTTTCTACACAGCGTGAACACACCTGTTTACACACTATCCAGTTCTCATACAGTGTGAACACATCTGTTTACACAATATCCAGCTTTTCCACACACTTTATTATCTATACATATGGGGATATATGGAAAGAGATGACTTTACCACTTTGGCTAGAAATAAGAGACCAGAAATGGTATGATAGTTGGTTACCATGCAAGAACTGAGTTATCCTATTATCTGATGGAAAAAAAGAAGTCAGAAAGAGCAGCACACCAAGACGTAAAGTCTCAGTCTCCAGAAATATAGGGAAATAGTTCACAACTTCATATTTTATTAGCAAAATTTATTGTAAATAAGATGAAAATAATCACTTTGCTATGTCTCAAAAAATCTTTGATAAAATTCAGCATTCGGCAAACTAAATATGAATATAAAGATATGCGTAAGAAAATCACAAGATTAAACAACAACAAATCAACCACTGTCCTCCCTTGTATAACACTTGTTATGACATTATAAAGCTGACCTCTGACTGTAAAATCTCAGGTCCCCTCACGAATGTTGTCACCTTCGTTAGCAGTGGTAGCATTGGTTGGTGGTGCAGCTCCAGAGTAAATGCTACGTACACTCCTGTACTGGAAACCATCCAGACCAAAAACTCAGAACAAGAGCGCCAAGAGCGCCGTCTTCCATCTTCTTGTAGGAAGGAGACAGATTTTTTTTCTGTAGAAATAATGCTTTAATTAATGATTAAATATTGGGCTTCAAGTTTTCTAATTTTTTTCTTAAGTACAACAGCATTTCATTCCGTAGGAATTACAGAATCTTAAAGGAGATAGATTTTTATATACAGATGGACAGACAGGCAGACAGACAAACAGACGAACAGATGAACAGACAGATGGGTGGATGGATGGCTAGATGGATGCGTTGTCTGTGGGGGAGATTTGAGTTCATGTTTGTGAATGTTGGGTAAGACTTAGGACAGACATCACAGAGCCCTTCTAACATGTCCTCTCTGATAATGAGCTTCACTGCATAGCACGTCACCATCACAGACTTAAGGGGACAGCAAATTGCTCTTTCAGGAAGGTTTTCTTAGGTCCATTTGCCTTGGCTCATTTGGTACCTGGGGATGCACAGCAGGAAAGCCTGCGGCTGTCAGTGATAGCTGCCTGGGCTCCACTCGGGATGCTGGCCGTGAGAGTGAGGTCCCATCTGACCGCCCCGCTGTCCCCTGACCATGGGAGCCAGGTCCCATCTGACCACCCCGCTGCCCCCCCCATAGCCTCCCGGAGCAAGAGCAGCATGCCTTTGTACATTTTCACTCTCTAACCAGATATGCTTTCTGCCAGTTTTGAATAAATACATATCTTATTCCAATATGTTGGACTGATCTCGCCCAAGTATTCCTGCAGATGGCAGGGGTGACTAATCTGGCCACTGAGGGAGTGGTACTCCGCCAAACGATGGTGTGAGTGAGGTGGAAATGGGCGCGTGCCTTCACTGTTAATGGTGAGCAGATGAGTAAGGGATCAGAGGCATGTCAACCAGACCCGTGACAGTCCCCTCAGCCAAGGAATGCCGCCACATACGCCATGCCATTCTGGCCATGTGATTGTGAACTACAGAACTTTCTAGAAAGCCTTTGCCATTCAAACCGCTCCCTTCCACAGTTCAACACATGCTGAACCGAACAAAGACATCTGGCCCCAAGCTTCCATTTCCTCCCCGCAACCCACAAATATCCGACCGAGAGTACAAGGCTACACTTCCTCCCAGGCTGGGGGTGGCGCGGGTCACACGCCACTGATCTCACATTTCTCTCTGGGAAAGGCACCGTCTCCATCTGTACAACCGAGGCTGGGTTCATAACCAGGGTTAACCATTATCGTCAGTGCAGATGTGTCTGTAGTCATTCCTCTGTTGTAATACACAGCATATTTGGCTGTTTAAGACTAGTATTTTGCAAATTGGTGTTCAGTAGATAAGTACTATTAGTTATTCATAGATATAGTTTCAGTAAGATATTAAAGATTAAGTCATTTATCTTGTAGTTATATTTCCTGATAGACTTGATTTTTATAACCGGTGTGAAGTTTATTACAATGTAGGAGAAAAACTACTAAGTCTAGCATTGAAGTATGAAATGATCCCTCAATTTAACCAATCCATTCTGTCTCGCTCCACAGACCACTAAGCTGTTTGGACTGTTTTCTTTAGTATTGGAACAAGAATCCCATACACCTCGTTTCTGTGTACTGGCCTTTTGAGGCCCTGATGGGGTATTTGAAATTTTAGGTCTTATCATTAATGTCATCACTTTCATTAGTAATACTTGTAGAAATGATTGATGGTAGAGAAATCATGTTGAATATTCTATTCTGACCAAATAGGACATGTTATTAAAAAAAAAAAAAACTTAGCGTAGTTCTGGACAAAATACAACCCTGGGGTTAACCTCATTGAAGCCTCCATGCTTTGACTTCTTTTTAGCTCCTGCTCTCTGTTTATTCTGTTGCCGTGCTGAGGATGCAGCTGAAGGCCCAGCAGGATTGGCGATCAGTAGTCTGTCCCTGAGCTACCAGAATGACCTAGTCCTCATCTAGAGAATTAAGAGACTGAGCAGCCCAAGACAAAGCTTTGAAGCCAAAGGGAATTTTGTCACTAGTGCATGCTCTCCCTGAATGGCTGGCTCTTTTATCCCCCCTCGCCAGGCTTGGGAGTGTGCTGGCCTGAGCGGAGCACAGGCAGGAAAGAGAAATGGAGAGGAAGGTCAGACTGTGCCTCGGTCTGCTCTGGATCCCACGCCCGTCCAACGAACACTGGCAAAAAGCAGAGAGTTGCGTTTCTGGGGCACCACATCTGGACCTGGGGTGTCACTGGAGTTTAACATCTGTTGAGAAGTGTATAGCCAAATCTGTACCGGAAGAGAACAGGTCCAGGACAGAGGCGGGGTGGGGGGTGGGGGGTTGAGATGGAGACTGCGTGATATCTGGGCGGACTCTGAATCTAGGGACCTGGCTCCCGGCATCCGTGTGCTCCACCTTACACATCTGATTACTGAGTAGCTGGCAGTGGACCAGGGGAGACCTGCAGGAGGGGCATTCACTCTTCGGGCAGCAGAAGAAGCAAGTGCTGTTGTGGGCAGGGGCGGGGGTCTGGGGAGTGGAGCCCCACAGACCCCACAGGCCGGGGGCTTTCTCAGGCAGGGGCAGGGTAGGTGAAGGCCAGAGGGGTGGGGAGAAAGGGAAATGGGTGCTTACAGGACCTCCCTGATTTCCCCACTTAACTCTTTTTATTTTTATATTTACTCTTTGTTTATTGTCAAGGAGATGTACAGAGGGGGTTCAGTTACAAAAGTAAGGTTATGAGAACATTTCTTATCAACCTTGTTACCCCTTCCCTCAATTTTCTCTTACTTTCTCTTCCTCCAGCACTCCCCCCATAGTTGTACAGATTGTTTCCAACATATTGTCTTTGTATATCTCTGTTGGTGCCAGTTCTGAGGCTTGAACTCAGGGCCTGGTGGGTACTGTCCCTGAGCTTTTGTGTTCAAGGCTAGTGCTCTGCCACTTGAGCCACAGCTCCACTTCCAGATTTTTGGCTGGTTAATTGGAGATAAGTATTTCATGGGCTTTTCCTGGACAGGCTGGGGCTTTGAACCGCGATCCTCTGTTCTCAGCCTCCTGAGTGGCTAAGATTACAGGCATGAGCCATGGGAATCCTGTTGTCCCATTTAACCTTTACAAGTCTGCATTCAAGGAACCACCTCTATTTTACAGGTGAGAAAATTCAGCAACGTTGCCATTACCAAAGCACACAGCTAGAAGGCAGCCAGAGAAAAGCTCTGTGGCGTGGATCCTGTCACCGGCTAGCTCCCTTTCCTGATCCAGGCAGACGCCAGACAAACGGTGGATATCAAACCTAAAGAGGGTGAGCTCCCACACGGCCCTTTCGTTTTATTACAGCACCATGCAACATTCTAGCAAGCATATTCTTCTTTGTAAGATTACAGCACCACTCAGCATTCTAGCAAGCATATTCTCCTTTGTAAGATTATCACTGTAAGCCAGCACCGGTGGCTCATGCCTGTAATCCTAGATTCTCTGGAGGCTGAGATCTGAGGATCACAGTTCAAAGCCAGGTAGGAAAGTCCATGAGACCCTTTTCTCTAAAAAACTACTCAAAGAAACTGGAAGTGGAGCTGTGACCCAAGTGGTAGAGTGCTTACCTTGAGCAAAAGAAGCCATGGACAGTGCTCAGGCTCAGAGTTCAAGCCCCAGGACCAGCAAATAATAATAACAAATCAAGATGATCACTGTTTTTAAAAACATTAATTGCTATTCAACTGAAAACATTCTGGATTAGTTTAGGGTTTTATTTATTTGTTGTTTTCTTGGGCTTATTTCCAATAAAGAGAATGTCTAAACATTCTAAAATATTAAGAAAAAAATGTTGCACTCTATTGCAAATCAGGACAAATGCCTTGGTTTTTAAAAAATAATTCAAGCAAAATCTAATAGAAAACTGATAGAGAAGAGAGTTCATTCAAGTACTCAAAGTGCAAAAACCAATTAATTGTGCTGTCTTGTTATAATGGTCTAACACAGCAGAGCAGTTTTGTGTTTCTGAGGTGAAGTTATGTTTTATGAAATGAAATGGAGTCTTATCAGCTAAATCAAAGAAGTTCCAAATTGTAAGCTTCTCATATATTCCGGCTTTCATAATATGTCTTCAGTGGTGCCAAGAAATGAAGAAGAAAATGCTTCCATGTGAATTATGTAACGGAATTTGGCATTTTGTAATAATTACCTCTCTCCTAGGCTGGAACCAGGCCAGATATAAAATTTATACCAGATCTGCACTTTTTCTGGGTGCCCTTAGCTCATGCTTGTATTTCCAGCTACTTGTGAGAATGAAATCCTGAGGATCATGGTTTGAAGTCAATCTGGAAAAGAACAGTTTAAAGGATTCCAATTTCAAAATAATCAGCAAAGGGCAGGGCTGGAGGCGTGGCTCATGTGGCAGAGGAGCCCTGAGTTGAGATGCTGATACCAGCAGCAGCAGCAAAACTGTGCTTTCTTTTTCCTTGTATTTTATTGAATTCTTTTGAGGAAATGGGGCTCAACTCAGGGCTGCAAGCCGCCAGGCAGGCATTCTACCACTTAGTCCCATCCCTAGCCCGCCTGGGATTGTATTTAAACTGCCTTCTTAAGAGACTCGTGGAGTCTGTTCTTCGGATAGATAAAATACAGGTAAAATAAAGATGATTAACTTAAACCAGAGGGGGTGGCGCCGGCCTTTAATCCCAGCATTCGGTGGAGTGAGTCAGGAGGATCATGAAGTTTAACGGGGGAAATAAAGATGTCCTTGCAATCGCCTTGCATTTTTGTGCAATTCTACCAACTTGAAATAAGATGGCAACCGCACACTTTCTGCCTTGCAGGTTCGTAAAGCGCCACCTCCTCCACATTCACTGCGTGGTGCATGGCATGGTGCACTTTGTGACGTTGAACTTGGTTTCAAGGTAAGTCCACGCCGATCCTGAGAAACGCAGCAGAATCTGAAATCAAAAGATGCTGTTCTGCACTGAGAGGGGCCGTACAGTGTGCGTTGGCTCTGCTTCACACATGCCACTCCCTGAGCTCCAGACGTTTGTTTTTAAGATGGCTAGACAGATGCTCAACAGTGCTGGGAGAATGCATGTAAAGCAAACGTTGTGAGCATAGAACGCTGTGTTTTGCTTTTAGTTATGTCTTATTAATTTCTAGCAAGTTTGAACAACTATATAGACTTTTTCAAGGTCTTTCAGTTATGAAGGGTCTGCTTATGGTCTTTACGGGTGCTGGTTTACAAATGAATTTATAAGAGTTCTTGCACACACACACACATATTTATTTCAGCCCTAAGGATTGAACCCAGGTGCATTCCTTCTTGCTAGTTGAGTTATGCCCCTGTCCCTTTGCTTTTACTTTATTTTTGAGTTGGGGTCTCAGTGAGTTCGTGACGGACAGCCTCCACATTCTGTGTGTCTTCTGACATCACTTCCAACATAGCTGGAATTACACTGATACGTACATACCTTATATAAGTACAGGATGGTATTAATGTATTGCAATTAATCAACGTATTAGTGTATTTGCAATGAAGTGCTTTCCTTTTACGTGTCAGCTTGCCTGGGCTGAGGGATGTCCTGATCGCTGATGAGTAGAACCTCCATCTGTGTGAGCCTGCGAGTGAGCACGCTCTGGGAGAGATTCCATTTGAGTCAGTCACTGGGAGAAAGCCGATGACCTCATTCCACGTGCAGTCTACCCTGGAGGTCCCCAATAGACAAAGGAGGTAGAGGAAGGGCAGACTGGCTCTGTGGAGCTAGAGCATCCATCATCCTGAGCCGGCAGACAAAGGGCAAGAGAGCCATATGGACTCAGACTCTGAGCTCATATCACCGTGAGACAGACAGACAGACACACACACACACACACATGCACACACACATATACACATCCACACACATACACATACACACACACACACTACCACGCAGTATTTTCATAGACTCTAAATACAGACAGCAAGAACATGCTTGATCCTTGCACTGACTCAGGCAAAGCAGATGCTCTTATGTGTATGTTATTGTCTGTGTTTCTGTCATTTGGCCGTATTTGAACTATTTGAAATGTTTTCTGTTGATAAGCTCATCAAATATTAGCATATCTGTGTGGTAGTAGTTCTTGCCATAAAGAATATATCTTACATGTGAATCAGAAAAAAACCAGACATCACAAAGTGAAGGCTGGAAACAAGTCCAGCCCGAGTAAAGAGGCTTACAATCCCTTGGGAAGAATGTAGGCAAGTGTCTGTGTTTTGAGTAGTCCCTAGCATATTGCCACCTGGTAGAAATATAAAAATCACTATTGTGCCTTGTGATAATCTGCTTCATTCATCCAAAGTCAATCTTCTAAATTGCTCCATATATAAGAATATCATACCGTTGGCATTGTCTGCAAATGTTTACAGGAAAGTGCAGCCAGATTTCTATTGATGGAGAAAATGCCCAGTATCATTGAGAAGATAATCATATTTTATACACATTGCTCCATTTGGTTCAAACAGGCTGTCAGAAAGATTTTTCTGATCAGGATTTTTTTTTAAATTCCCATCACCCATAGCAGTACTCCTTAAAGACCCTTGTTGACTTGTCTTTATTCTTTATTCTTGAAATCCAGTAACTTCAAGGCGTAATGAAAACCAGGCTACAAATAATATCGCACACTGCAGATTAGTGTGTCAGCACCTAGATCGGTGCAAACTCTGGGTGCAGAACCAGAGAATAAGTGGCCAGATAATTAAATTACCGCTTCCCCTTTGGTTCATTCCTAACTCTTGCCACACGACTTGCTGTTGCTAATATGCTGTGAACTGGGAAATTAGAAGGCTAAGCTCGGTGGAATTTATGATTAAACAAGAGTAGATGCTGACCTGAGGAGCTGTTCTGCAGGTGACCCGTGTGTGTGTGCGCGTGCATGTGTGCATGTGTGTGTGTGCATGTGTGCACAAGTGTGTGTGTGTACGTGTGCATAGGGGTGTGTGTGTGCGTGTGTGTGTGCATGAGTGTGTACGTGTGTATGTGCGTATGCGTGCATGCATGTGTGTGCATGTGCGCGCGTGTGTGTGCATGTGTGAGTGTGTGCATGTGTGTATGCGCATGTGCATGTGTGTGCGTGTGTGTATGTGTGTGAACGTGTATGTATATGTGTATGTGAATGTGTGCGTGTGCATGAGCGTAAGTGCGTGTGAGTGGGTGTATGTGTGTGCATGTGTGCATGTGTGTGCATGTGTGCGTGTGTGTGCGTGTGAGTGTGTATGTGTGTGAGTGTGTGTGAGTGTGTATGTGTGCATGAGTGTGAGTGTGTATATGTGTGTGAGTGTGCGTGTGTATGCATGTGTGTGCACGTGTGTGTGTGCGTGTGTGTGCATGTGAGTGTGTGCGCGAGTGTGCGTGTGTGTGCGTGTGTGTGCGTGCATGTGTGTGTATGTGTATGTGTGTGTTTGCATGTGTATGTGTGTGCGCACATGTGTGTGAGTGTGTGTGTGTGCGTGCATGTGTGTGTGCGTGTGCGTGTGTGTGTGTGAGCGTGTATGTGTGTGTGCGTGTGCGTGTGTGTGCGTGTGTATGTGTGCATGTGTGTGAGTGTGTGCGTTTGTGTATGCATGTGTGTGTGCGTGTGCATATGTGTGCGTGTGTGTGCATGTGAGTGTGTGCGCGAGTGTGCGTGTGTGTGCGTGTGTGTGTGCATGTGTGTGTGTGTATGTGTATGTGTGTGTTTGCATGTGTATGTGTGTGCGCACATGTGTGTGTGAGTGTGTGCGTGTGTGTGCGTGTGCGTGCGTGTGTGTGCGTGTGCGTGTGTGTGCGTGTGTGTGAGCGTGTGAGCGTGTATGTGTGTGTGCATGCGCGTATGTGTGCGTGTGTATGTGTGCATATGTGTGAGTGTGTGCGTTTGTGTATGCATGTGTGTGTGTGTGTGCGCGTGCATGTGTGCGTGTGTGTGTGTAGGCTCCTGTGGCCTCCCCAGAAGAATATCCGCATCACCCCCGGTTTCCAAGGTGGCTTTGTGCGGCTCTGTCCCGCGGGAGGCCACACCGTTGGCATGTGCACACTTGATCATCACTGGTTTTTAGCATGGTTTTTCTCATCTTTGTGTGCACAGCTCTGCTCATGCTGCACCTCCTCCCGCACAGTCTGGAGACCGTGTTGGGGGACAGGGTACCTGGCCTCCTCCCTGCATCCAAGAGCCCACAAGTCAAGAATGTCCCTCACTTTCTGTATTTAAGGAAACAAAGGTCTCAGGAGGCTGAGGAGTTCCCCGCACGTAGAGTGGTGCTGGGCGGAGCTTGCGCTCTGTGTGGCCAGCCCTGGCCTTGGTCTCCTTGGGGTCCCCCTTGTGTGGGCGGGACGGGACTTCCAGACTTAGAGGGTTCCGTTTAGTCTCCAATCTCTCTCCTTTCGTCAGGATGAGGAGTGGGCGCTTGCTGTCTTTTGGGATATCACCGGCTGGTAGAATCCCTAAGTAACCCCCAAAGGACAAGGAGGACAGGACTCAGCACCCCGAATGTTGGCTAAGATGCTTTCTGTCCCTGGGTTGCTGGAGTCACACTTCTCTCTGAGGATCACCTGGGGGCTCAGGTGAGTGCCGGGCATCTACCCCAACAGTGAGCTCCCGGAGGGAGGACATCACCACAACACGTGCCTTTGCTTCTCCTCTCTTCCTGTGGCCCTCGGATCCAGAACGGCGTCTGGTCCTCAGTTTCTCTGTTCATCGGGAAGCACCGTGCATAGTTAAATGGCAAATGCACTGCAAAATCTATTTGTCTTCAAGCATCTGTGGAAGGAAGGGAAGGAGGGAGGGAGAAGGAGGGAAGTAGAAGGAGGAGGGAGAAGGGGAGGGAGAAGGGGAGGGAGACTGGCTAGGAGCGGCTCCTCGGCAGGGCGGGCCTGGCGGGCAGCACGGGGCCGCCTCCCCTCCTCCTCCACGCTGTCTGCAAGTGTTGTGCTCGCAGTGATGGCCGCAGCCATCCACATTTCACCTCTTGGTCATACTGAGCAGAACCTGTCCATGATTAATTTAATTTAATTCTAAATATGAAAAACCATCTTTAAGCAGCTGTACCAAGGGTTTCAGTTCAGCACCAGCTGTCCCTTCCTCATGCAGTTACAGCTGGGTTCTCCGTGAGTGTTGTTGTTGTGTTTACTTTTTTTGCCTTTAGTGGACAAACCCAGCCACCAGGCACCGGAAGCCGTGTGAGGTCTCAGGGAGAGCTGGACGGAACCGCTGCCCAGCTGCAGTCCTGCCTGCTGCTGCCTTTGGCTATCATTTTCTTTCTGCCAAGGGTGTCACAGCTCTTGTTTGTTTTCTTGGCTCAGCCCAGGGCCACAGGCCTTTCCTTATCTGTGCAGCTTCACGGGATTGTGGGAAATCAACAAATCGCCATGAGTGAGCCCTTCCGCCATGTTCTGCGCGCATCCCCGAAGCCTGTACAGCATCTTGGGATGGCCTACAAGGTGGACGAGGCCAATGCGTCATTCAGTGGCCCAAGATAGGTTTCTCCAGCTTCGTCTGAGCAGAGGTAATGGGAAACTTCATCCAACTGCAGTTTGTCTTCTTGTTGGAATAAAACAATGCATATCCTTCTGACGACCTGAGGTATAATGACCAGGCCTGGGCCAACGTGACTCTGTGAGGAGCTGAAAGGTGTAAGACACCAGATAGGTAAGTAGATGGATAGAGAGATGGATGGGTATAGAGATGGATGGACAGAGAGATGGATGGATGGATAGATAGATAGATGGAATTACCATCTTCAGATAGCTGTGTACAGGGGTTTCAATTTAATGTGTCCATTTATCTGTAAAGTGTATGGGGACCAGCCTCCTCTCCTGTCATTTTGTGAATGTCAAGAACAATAAGTGGGGGTCAGTCAGGAAGACAATAGGACCTCAGTGCTGCACCCCAGGAAATGAATTCTGCCAACAATCTGAAAAAGAATATTTTTATACCAGTCTTGGGGCTTGAACTCAGGGCCTTGGCACTATCCCTGAGATTTTTTTGCTCAGGGCTAGTGCTCTACCACTTGAGCCCCAGCTCCACTTCTACCTTTTTTGGTGTGTAATTAGATATTAAAGTCTCACAAACTTTCCTGTCCAGGCTGGCTTTGAATTGCACTTCTCATATCTCAGCCTCTTGATCAGCTAGGATTACAGGTGGGAGCCAGCAGTGTCCGGCTCTGAGGAAGTTTCTAAGAGGAACTTTCCCTGGTCACATCTCAGAAGGAGGAGAGTCAAGTCACCCTTTGAGTTTTTCTTAGGAGCCACTAAGCAGAGCACCTAGTGAAATGCCCGGCTCGGGACTTGCAGGGAGAAGCAGCCCATGAGTTCAGCCGCAGAGTCAAGCTGCTTCTAGCACTGGGAGTCTATGCAGGAGCAACTGACATCCACATGACAGACCCTCTGGGATGGGACCCACAGCTTCCAGGACACCGTCTGTGCTCCGGCTGGCGGTAGAGTCCACAGAGCAATGTTGGGGGCTCAGCTGTGGTGTGCCCATCTTTTAGGAGAATGCGTGCAACAACGCAGATAGTGTTGGTAGTGTTTGAAGCAACGAGTGCAGTGGTAGCAGCCAAGCCAGGGTTTTCCGGGGAGCCTCGCCGGCAGAGGCTGATGGTCTTTGGCACCGTCTATAAATGAACGTTGTGAGTCTCTTGCAATGCTCCATCATGGAAAGAGCCTCTCATGTTGCAAAAGTAAAATGTTTACCCAGGTACTGCTTGTAAAAGAAAAACAAAGCCCAGGAAACATTGAAAATTCAACAAGGTACAAAAAGAGAGAGAAAGAGGCAATGCAATCAATACTTCATCGAAATGGAGGGATGAAGCCAAGACAAAGATGACACACGGTAGAGCACAGACAGACAGTTACTTGTGCATAACACACACAGTAGACAGCATGCTGTCAATCATCCAACAAAACCAAAGCAGAGGAAATACCCTGTTTTCAAACCAAAATGGTGTTCCCTGGGAGGCAGATAACTATGCAAGTTGATGTAGCCATGCATTGCATCATCAATTGTTAAAAAGAAATACGTCCTGAAGTGTTCCCAAGGAGAAAATGCATGTACAGACTCGAGCGGGCAGTGTGGGAGATTGGCATTTGTAGAGAGCTGCGTGCAGCCGCACCTTAAAGATGGCGCTGGCTTCCGCCCTCCGCCTTCCCGATGGGGAGCGCTCTCTGTGGTAAACAACTCCTTATTTGGCTAAGGCAAAGAATCTGGCTTGCTTCCGCGCACCTGAACCTATTGGTGGTTTCCACGTGGCATATCAGGGTTGGTTACCCAGCGGGTACTTAAGGCTGTGTGGGATTCTCCACGGGGTCAGAAGAATGCTCAAAGGTCCTGAATAAACTGCTGAGAGAAGAGCTCGGTGTTGCGTCTTTCTTGCTGGCCGAGACAGACGCGACAGGCATTAAATACAAAACCGACGGGACGACCTGACGCAGGAGAAGAAATAGCTCTGGAAAATGCAGCCTCAAGAAGTTGGTTTGGGAAGGGAGGGCGTCTTCGATGAGTGAGCCTTGAAGAATTGTCGTGCAGCGAGCATCAGCTTCAGCACAGCCGGGGAGGGTTCCGCGCCGGAGCCTTCCTCTCCTCACTCCTGGAACACCTGGAGCGGGAAGTTCTTCCTGCCTTACGCCAGCCAGTAATTCGCTGGCTCATGTGGATGTAGCGTTTCATGCTGCTCTTCTTCCGGAAGTAACTTCTCCAATTCCATTCACTTAGACTTAGAAATACCCTCTCCCGCTGTATGCCCCAGTGCCTGGAGCCCCCCCCCCCACACTCATACACACTCACTCTCCTTAGCAAGGGGGGCCCGCTTTGTCACACTCAAGCAAGTGGATGTACACAGTACAACCGTGGTCCTCCGGGCTATCATCGCTGAGTCCTGGGCCGCCCTGCAGAGCTGGAAGGGGCGCAGCTCTGGGGTCCATAGCCGGTGGATGTGGGGCTCCCTGCAGCAGCCCGAGGTTACAGAAGACTCATGAAATGTAATGAACCCAGTCATTGGATTTCCGGGGCACAAAGGATATGACTCAGCAAGTGTGTTCAAGATACTCAGCGAGACAATGGAGCTCTAATAAGGTGAAATGCAGGACGGTAACTTTAGAAAGAAGCCATATTGTTTAAGAGGGTTATGATCGGAGTTGGTCAGGACAGCTTTTTGAAACTTAAGCTTTTGATAATGGTAGAAAATAATTAAGCAACGTTAACTTTCTTCATTATCAGGGTCCTATGG
This sequence comes from Dipodomys ordii, assembly GCF_000151885.1. Classification (NCBI taxonomy): domain Eukaryota; kingdom Metazoa; phylum Chordata; class Mammalia; order Rodentia; family Heteromyidae; genus Dipodomys; species Dipodomys ordii. The sequence goes on along the minus strand of NW_012267260.1, from coordinate 2,136,762 downwards.
AAAGATTTTCGCAAATGTTTAAGCCGTCCTTGTAGCCACAGTGGGTCCATTATGAAATTTTAGCAAATGAATTACAAATAAGTCCTTGCTGAGGAGTTTAACTCTCTTCCAATAGATTAGCAGCCATTTATCTTCTTTCCAAAGGTTGAAGTAGGTGCATTCAAACCATGTACATGGAAGTCACATGGAAAAGGCCTAGGGGCCTAGATCTTCCATTACATATTGGAGAGGGCCTTGAACTTCCCATCTTTCTAGTTTTTTGTTGCTTGGAAAATACACACACACACACACACACACACACATGTTAAGCCATGACCATTATTTTACTACTTGACAAAGCCAAACACCATTCTACAGTGTAATAATTAGTCAATGCAACTGAATGCTTGATTCTTCAGAGAAAATTTTAATAGTTACATAATCAAGAGATTTTAGTGTGTAACTTCCTTGCCAAAATAAGCACATCCATCCCAATGTACAAAATGTTAAAAAAAATTTCATTTTCTGTTCTAATCTGCTTCAACTGAGAAGGTAACATTTAGGTTGCTTTGAAAACTTTGAGATCTCCACTATATAATTTGTACGACATTTTAAAATCAAAGTTGTATTTGTTGCTGCATGAAGAAACATTAAATTATACTCCAATCAGGATTTGAAGAGCTCGGTGTTCCTCTTAGAATATCTGATTAAAAAATAGATGCAGGTGTAATCAATAATGCATATAGGTTCAATCAGGAATCTTGATTTTTGCTTGTTATTGAATTGAAATCTCAGAAACTAACACATTTCTAAAGTTCTGGTGTGCTCAGAGTCTAGTTACTTCTCCATAGATACTTGCCTTCTAATGCCCTTTGAAATGTCCTTCTAAACAAAGATGCAAAGTTTATGCTCATGAACTCTCCAACTGTGTGTGTTACATCAATGGAGTAAGAGCAACACGGAGAGTTCTATTTGGACTCTGCCTTCACGGTCATATTCAGAGAGGGAATAACACATGCTGGAGTGTTTTAAAAGATGAAAGTCCTCAGAACACAGAAAGATTGAGAGTTTATAAAGTGAAAACTGGTATAAAAAGTAAATAAAACATACTTGATTTGGGGGTCAATTACCAGATATTGAATATCTACAAGCGACGCAAGAGACGGGGCCGTCTCTCCTGCTCCTTCGTGGGGGAGAACGGAGGCGTTCGGTCACTGTGAGGAGAGCCATGAACATTTCTTGGGTCTGAAGTCAGTTGGCAGAGGCCAGCGGGGCCCTCCCCTCTGTCAGCTCGGGCGTGGCCCTCTTGGGGCCTGGTGCCTGGAAACACAGCTCTGCTAGTGAGCTGCACAAACATCCCACGATGTTTGGAAAGGCTGGCCCGGCCCAGAGCAGACGCAGGAGTCGGCAGCGTTGTGCAGACTGCATCACAGGCTACCGTGGTCAGCGGACTTCCGCGCTGCCTGGAGGGAAGCGAGGGCGTCTCCTGCTGGTGTCGCCTTCTCTCTGCCAACGCTCGCTCGGGAGACCCCGGCGTGCAGAGGCAGTATCAATCAGAAAGGTGAGGAAAAGCAGCTTCCTGCCCTGCTGAAACTCACTGTGCACGGAGAGTTCACTGAGTGGTAGAACAGCAAAAGCTCCAGCAGAAAGAAATCCAGCGCTCTCAGGGAGGACAATTAGAAGAAAGCTTTCTAGAACCATAAACCATTGTATTTGTATCTCACAACAGTAGAGGAAAATGAACAGTGAATGGCTTCTTTCATGTTCTGGAAGCGCAGTGGAAGAATTATCTCAGGAGACAGCAAAACACCCCAAAGTATGGTCTCTGCCTGCCTCGCCATCCGAGCCGTGACGTGCTGGGGCTCCAGTGTCTGGATTCTCAGTGTCTTGACTGACAGAGTTTTTCGTGGTGTTCTGTAGAATACTTTGTGAAATTCTCCTCCAATGAGATGTAAAGCACTGTTCAGAGAGGTCTTTCTGCTTGTCTCCATATCTGGCCATGTCTTTAATCAAAATGAAAGAAGTGGAGAATGAAAAGAAAATGTCAAATTTTACTGAGTGAGGTACTTAGCTGACAAAGGAAACTTCTAATCCAGAATGTCTGGTTGGAAATGGTAGCATAACAAGGTGTCATTCTGCCAGTCCACATGTCCTGTGGGCTGCCACGCAAAGTTCTCCTAACACTGCCATTCTTAGGGAGATTCATTGGTTACACAGTGTCAACATGTCTTCTGTTATGTTCTCATAGAGAAAGCATAGACAGATTATAAATCCAAGACTAAAAGAAGCTAGGTAGGTAATGAGTTAAAATTAATGATTAATTGAACAGTATCAGACAGTCATTAAAATACTTAGAAGCAGGGTGAGAGGAAGAGAATAGAAAGCTCTCTGTGTGTGTCTGACAATCTTCCTCAATGTCTGTGTATTGGGTGTTCATGTTCCCCTTGGGTTCAGAGACCCCTCAATTCCTTTCCAATGTTCTACTGTATGCGAATCTGAAGCCTAGTGTGTCACCTGCGACTGGAATCTGCCAGATGCAGATGTGGTGGTGCGGGACAGAACACGCCCCCTCTGACGGGGGGTGGGTCTGCCCCAGACATGGCGCCTCCTGCGGGTGGAGGAGAGCAGGAGGCTGCCAGGCTGAGTGGGCGCCGGCCTTCCAGCCCCTCATCCAACCCTGGAGCTGCACAAAGGGCGTGCTTGGCCAGCAATGGTGGGTGACCTCGAAACTGCCCCTCCTTCTTCCCATCTTCCTCTGCGCGCCTGGCAGAGCCCTCAAACTTGTGACCTCATGCCAGAGCTAAGAGCCGCTCCTTTGTAGCACCTGTGCTGTCCTGCCCGCGGAAATCTCCGTTGGCACGGCAACTAATTGTCGAGGTCACGGTGGGGCAAGGAATACAACAGACAGCCGAGGAAACCCAGGGCCCCAGGTGCACAGTGCAGACAAAGACAGGGCAGTGTGGGCAGGAGGTGGAGAGGAGAGTGTGGACTACGCAAACACAGCACCCACACGCGGGCTGCTCTCCTTAAGACTCCAGGATGGGTGAGGTCATCAGTCTCTGTCTACAAATACCCGTGCGCTCAGGGTGCAGAACACACTGTGGCTCCTTCTTCTCTGAATCCAGGATTCCAGGGCCCAGATACACACACCTTTATCCTTCCAACTCCTCCATTTTACTTCTGTACAGACCCACATTCGCCCAGAACACAAGTGTGACGTGTGAAGAAGAAAATGAGAACTGGTTGAGTTTCTGCTTATGGACATAGTTAGACCATGGTTTTCTAATTGTATTCTAACATATTTCCTATGCTGAAGTAGTAAAACGCGTGATGCTACACATTTGACGTCACCTTGCCTCGGTCATTCCTGCCTGGTCTGCCCTCTCTCCAGCCCAGGCTCTGCCGGAGCCCGATGCAGTGCGCGGCTCTTACAGATGCGTAGAGGGAGGAGCCCGGGCCCTGCCTCAGCGTCTCCCCATCTGAGGGCTTGAGGAGCACGCGGACTTCATCTTCCTGCACGCGGACTTCATCTTCCTGTCTGTGTGGGCTTAGATACCTCAGCAAGAGCTCTGCTGATGCGAACAGAGAACGCTGCTCTGAATTTTTCTTTCTTTCTTTCTTTTTATTTCTTTCTCTCTCTTTCTTCCTTCCTTCCTTCCTTCTTCCTTTTCCTTCCTTCCTTCCTTTCTTCCTTCTTTCCTTTCTTTTTTTCTTTCTTTCTTTCCCTTCCTTCCTTCCTTCCTTCCTTTGTTTCTTCCTTCCTTCCTTCATTTCTTTCTTTCTTTCTTTCTCTCTTTCCTTCCTTCTTTCTTAGGTATTTATCTGTTTTTTCCTTTTTATTATCATCTTTAAGTAGTTGCATGGCAGTGCTGCCATGTGACAGAGCAGTTAATGAATATGGAGCATCTTCATCCACGTGGCCCCTTTCCACATTCCCTCCGCTCCCCACCACTTCCTTGCTCTTCCTAATTTTGTGGGATGTGCATTGGATCTCGGCTGCATTCTCCTCCCCATCTGCTCACTTCCTTATCTGCCCCTCTTCCCCTGACCCCACCCAACCCCTCTAAGTCTCTACTGCGTGGGATTTCTTATTGGATCCTACATCATACCAAACACTGTGTCAGTCTACAAAAAAGCAAATGAACAACTGATCTCATAAGTGAGGGCAGAGAAAAAGGGGAAACGTCACAATGTCTCTAGCCACTGTCTGCGGTTATGGGGCTTGCCTGTTTTGGACAAGCCAATCACAATGGGACAAACTGCCTAGAGGGAGGAGAAGAGGGGGGAAGAGTAACATTAAACAACAGCCCAAAGACCCCAGGACAGACAACCGTTTCCGCCCACTGCTCACTCTCCAGAGCGGCCTCTACTTTCCCTTTGTAAAATAAACTCTTTGCTGCTTTCAGCATCCCCCCCCCCGCCAGGTTTATTTCTATCCTGCAGGAGAACAAGAACCCAGCAGCAGGTATTACAAAAGAACAGAGAATTCTTACAAAGTGACATGGAACAGCTTCACTGGCCTTTGCTGTGGCTCAGCAAGAAACGTTGGCTTCTCTGTGAAAGAAGGGGTGTGAAGGAGGGTGGGCCCGTCGGGGTCAGCGGAGCTTTGGCACCTGGGCGTAGCCTGACCCTCCCTCCACAGGGGCCACAGAGAGAAGCGACCTCCATCTGCATTGCGGAGAAGGGGCCGCACAGCCGGGCTTGGAAACAAGTCAGAAAACGAGAGCACACACCGCGCAGCAGCGGGACGGACGCTGTCCTGGGAAGAGCTGGAAGAGGGGCGCAGAGGGGCGCAGAGGGGCCTGGAGAGTTCAGAGGGAAGTGAGGCCTTGTCCTTGGCAGTTAGGGCTGACTTGGGCACCTGGGACAGGGAGATGCAGACACAGAGAGCAGCACTGTGAGAGAAAGAGGGAAGGAAGGAGGGAAGGAAGAGAGGGAGGGAGGGGAAGGAAAGAAGGAAGAGAGGGAGGGAGGGGAAGGAAAGAAGGAAGGAAGGAGGGAAGGAAGGGTGCGTGCATGTCGTAGCGGGGTCTTCGGCTGCATGGTCACTGCATGTTTGGGCTCCCCCCCCACAAAGTGTCAAACTGACAAAGCAGAGACGCCCAGCTCTCGGTGAACTCTGGAATAACTTTTTCTCCCCGAGAGCACTGCTGAACCCCGAGGGGAACAAGGCAAATGTGAATCCTTCAAATGATGACGTTTCACCACGTCTGCGTTGCTCCTGCCTGAGAACACAGGCCGGTTGTCCACGCCTGCTGCGCGGTCCCGTGCGGCTCTTGCATTCGAGGGGAGGAAGGCGATTCAGGAATCCGAAACGCTGTCCGTTTTCCCTTTGAATTGGCTCTGACCCACTTTGGAATGCTTTGAATATTCTTTTATCAAACTTTTGGCTATTTCCTGCCAGAGTCCAAGTGGGGTGTAAGCACTTAATGCTCCTGGCTAGAAAAGTAGGATGACTGGATGGGGGGGGGGGGGCAGCGCGGACTGGGGGAGGGGTGTGGGGCAGACGCTGAGTCCAGGCCGCTCACCTCCGCGGTGTGTGCAAGCCAAGCGGGTGTGCAGCGTGTGGCTCAGTGTTTGGAGGGCCCAGGCAGTTTGAAAGTGTGATGTTCTTCAGACATTAGATGGCACAGCCTTAATGCACTGCACAAATCACAAATATGTCGGCAACCGGACGCATCATTGAACATCTTTTTCAGGGAAGGGTGAAGATGGGCAGGGTCAGAGGCCACAGGTCGCTGCACCCCGGTGCCCGGATGAGACCCCCAGAGTTCTGCGAGGTTCCTGGGTGCCACCGTCTCCCGCAGGGTGAGCGAGTCCCATCTCAGCCCATAGTGGGGGTCTTAGCCAGATGGCTGCTGCGCTCTCTCCTGGATGGAACAGGGTCGTGGGGTGTTGTGTTGTTCAGGGAGATGTCACACTTCCTGAGTAGCTGGGACTACAGATACTAGACGCAGTACCACCCTGTACTCCTCTCTATAAACGGCTCATCAGAGACATCGTGGTTTTTATTTTCTTTTTAGTGTGTAAACGCTGGGCCTGTGACTTGAATGAGTTCATCTGCTATGAAAACGAATGCCTAAGGAATACCTTGAACTAAAATTTAATCACAAAGTACAAAAGGTGGTGATATTGCAGAAATGCAGCATGAGAACAGAATTGAGAGCACCTGCCTGGTGCAGAACCTGCGGAATGAAGGCGCCGGGGTAGCGGAGATAATCATGACAGCTTTCCACGCCTCGCGGATCACCCAAGTCACCCAACGTGGTGAGTCCACGCCTGCAGGTTAACAGGCGGTGTCAGAACCTGTGTCGTTTGCTGAAACCGGCCAGGTTGCCAAATCAGAGTGCCAAGTGCGTTCTGTATCACCAGTCAGTACTGCTGGCCTTGGAGACAGAGGTGTCTACGCTATCCTCAAGGTCATTGCTTCAACTGCAGATCAACCTAATCAGAAGGAAAGGAGATGGTGCTCGGTCAGGAAGAGAGATCCCAGGAGACTGGAGGGCCTGGGTGTGCCAGAGGGCTCAGAACCACCAGTACCAATCACTGCAGGGTCACGTTAAACCACGATCCGTCCAAGTGCGCAGATGGGCGAGAGTCTCAGCTAGCCGTGGAAGATGGGAACAGTTTGGGTCACGATAACACCAACGGTCTCTGTGGGGTTTCTTCCCACTGACTTTGCTCAAGAGCTCCTTGTGTTCGAAGGCACCCGGAACTTGCTATCACTGCTACAAATCTTGGCATTGGAGGCCAGTGTGATTCTGTCCCAAGGCAGTTGTACGCAGGGGACACAAGAATGCACAGAACCCGTTTTCATGAACAGGAAGAAAAGAAGTTACCTGGCAAAGACAACAAACCAAAGACTTGGCCATGAGTTTGCAGCCAGGCGTGGCAGTACATGCCTGTAATGCTGGCTTTCTCCAGAGCCTGAGGCAGAGCCCTGAGGCCTGCAAGTCCGGCCTGCTGGCTAGGTGGGTTAGAAGAAGCGTACTGGAAAGGTTTACACTGTTGCCATGATAGCTCGGTTCTCAGGATCCCGTAGCTCTGAAGGGGTTGTTATCAGTGATTTTCCAAGGTGAGCAGTGAGGCAGGTCTGGTTGGAATGATACTGCTTCACAGCAAATCGATGAAGCTCGCTGCCGGCTGACAGAGGACTTATTTAGGTCTGCCCTGCATTCTTTCACCAGCAATGCAAGGACTGTATAAATCAGGAATATTTGCGTAGCAGATTGGTCTGATTATCAGTCTGAGAACGGGGTTCAGCTCTGGAGGGGGGGATGGTCACTGAGTAACCTCTTCACCTTTTATTGGTGACAGTGTCAACAGACAAGCTGTCACTACGCCCACCACCTGTGGATCACTCAAATCCCTTCAAAACCAGGTTATTTGAACACTAATATAACATCAGTCTTATGCACTTGTAGCATTTTTCAAACATTGCTGTATTTGTCCTCTCACTTTTCAAGCTTTATTACCTGATCCTTGTATAACATGTTCTAGATCCTGCCTGCAAATTTCTTTTGATGGCCAGACATTGTGAATCATGTCGCGTTTCCATGCATCTCTTTCACTGGTAGTTGTTTTTATTCTTTTTTTTTGGTTTGTTATAACCCATCGGGCTGGAAGAGTGTTATAATTATCTAGCAAATCTGCCTACTTGAGGAATCCAAAGATGGAAGGGACAGAGCTTGCCTCTGGAATTGTAGAGAACTGTCGATGATCACAGCCCCATCATGATCGCTTACAGTCAGACTCCTGAGGGAAAAGGGAACTTCTGTGAACCGCCCTCGGAACCCGAGCAACAGGGACAGGCTATCCACAACCATTCTTTCCTCTCTAGAATCACTCACGTCAATCGAATGAGCCGGCCTTCGCTCCACCTCCGCTGGGCAGGGCCGCCACGTGTCAGCGGGCACAATGGGGACACGGGGGTGTGGCCGGAGGGAAGAGTCCTGCGCTAACAGGATGCCACACACTTGGTCCGGGATAACAGAGCGTTTGCCAGGGAAAGCATGGGGCGGGGCAAGCGGTGTACGGCTAGCGGGGAATGGCTGAGCAAACATTGCCTGCTCCCCAGGAAGCTCTGAACTGTTGGGTTTGGAAGTGGTCACGGGATGGCAATGTGGAAAGTCTTTCACAGAGGTGACGGTTTGATGTAACCTCTCTGGGGGAACTCACTGACTTCATTGTAGAATGACATTTCCCCCCGCGTGGCTCTAGTCCCTTTACCTTGGGGATGTCCCTCTCAGAGCTGTTTGTGGGGACAATGAGTGAACGGCAGGACAGGAGCCATCTCCCCATGCTGAGTATGCGGCAAACGTGAGGACAGGAGGAGAAGAGCTATAGTTTCCACTGTGTGCTCGAATCTGGGATGGTGCCTCCTCCAATGCTGTACGGGGCTTTGACAGAGCAAGACTTCCAGCATCGACTCGCACACGGTGTGCAAACTCCCCCCATGGTAATCATCCAACTCAGAGAACTAGTGAGGACTACTTCATGCAGAAACTGCATGTGGAATTGTTCAAGGAGCCCTGCACGCCGGGCTCAGTTCATGCGTGTGAAAATGCACAGACCGGAGGCGATCCTCTGTGCTGTCTCCCAGCCCTGCATTTGCTTTGATGTATAAACTGTATTTCCAGACAGACATTTTTAACAAGTACAAAAGAACATGCTAGAAATTTCTCTTACAAGAGAATTGCACCTATTACCCCATTCCAATTTCCCCATGAGCTTGACATCTTGCACAGAATTAGTTCATTCCTGGGCCTTGATTTACACAGACCTCTTTCTTTGATGCTGGAGAGGTTCAGGGAGCTGCCACCAACGGGTAACTAACTTTAGATGGCACAAAGCGGCCATCACCTGCGTGTTTCTGGCTGGCTCTGGCTTTGATTCCTGTGGGCCTTGATGGGCTTTGGAAGGAAATGGCCTCCGATCTGCGGGGTCTTCAGGAAGCAAGCTGCTGGGTTCGTCGAAATGCAGTCGCTTCCCCAAATATTGGCGCACTTGAGATTTCTTTTAAAGAAGATTGTGTTTCCCGTTAAAACCCTCTGTAATGCGTCTGTCTGTGTGCTTTAGTAAGGGAGTAAAAAAAAAAATAGCTAAGATTCATGAGGAAGCAATAGAAAACTAAGGTGTCTGGAGTTTTCCCTCCCTTTCACAACCAATTCAGAAGACAAGTTAGAAAAGTCTATGTGTACATTAAATCCTGTACAGGTGCCTACTGAATGTGAATGTTCTTCATCTCAAGCTGTGTCTAGCAAAGAGATGGAGAAAGGGAGGAAGAGAGTGTGTGGTCAGAGGAGCTCGTGTTTGGTTTTTATTTTTGACATGGATGTGCTCTGGGCAGCACTGGGCGGCGGTCAGGGCAGCTGTGTGGACCTAGGGTGCTGTGTGGAGCATTGCCGGCTGACCACGGGCTGGGGACACAGGACGGGGGAGCCTGGACGTGAGTTTGGAAGCCGTACTGTGATGTCCACAGACAGGTACAAAATCCGAAGGATTCTCGTCCCTTCTAATCCGTCCATCTCTGCCTCGAGTGCGTCAATGGGCATCCGTTACACCTTTCTCTGGCCGCGTGTCTTCCTTGAAACCTGGGTTCTGTGTTCCTGTGTCAAGCATTCTCCTTTCGTGTTTCTACAAGTTGGAGGCACATCAATGCTGTTCAGGCCACACCGGACCACAGCACCCAGCCTTGTCGAACAAGCGTTTAGGTAAGTACAGACGCAGGTCAGCTCCTGGTCAGCTCCCCCGCCCCCATGGACCTCCCCTGTCCCCCACAGCCCTCCCCCGCCCCCACAGCCCTCC
>NW_012267260.1:2088593-2125559 GCF_000151885.1 Dipodomys ordii | reverse complement strand
GTGCTCCTGGGAGGTGCTCCTGGGAGGTGCTCCTGGAGAGTGCTCCTGGGAGGTGCTCCTGGGAAGTGCTCCTGGGGGAGTGCTCCTGGGAAGAAGACATTTCAGGGAATTCAGGATTAGAAGGGGAGAGATCTCTCTACACTGTTGCTGGGAATGTGAACTAGTGCAGCCACCACGGATTGCTGTATGGAGATTTCTCCAAAAACGGACAACAGAACCACCATATATGTTCCTGCCCTCACTCCTGGCATCTACCCAAAGCAATGCAAGTCAGCACCCAGTAGAGGAAGCTGCAGGCCACCGTTCACAATGGCCACGCTGTGCGCTCAGGCTAGGCACAGACGTGTAGTCTATCTGCACAAAGGAGCACCCTTCAGCCATGAAGAATGACGTTCTGTCACCACAAGGAAAACAAGTGTGGTGGGAGAGCATCCTACTGAGTGAAATACGTCAGACTCAGAAAGGCAATAAGAAAGGGTCACCATGGTGGGGATCATCATTTTTAAAGGTGAGCAAGGCTAACTGACGAGTGGATGGTTGGCAGACTCTAGCGAGGTGGGTGACGGCAGCGCGGGTCTCTGGGAGGCGCCCTGGCTGCCCGCATGGACGGCTCCTCTGCTCTGGGAAGCAATGAGCTCTACCTGCCATCTCCAGCTCCCCAGCACATCGTCTGTGCTTCGTATCACGTTCTTCTGGTCTGATGCTGACTCAACTGGAAGATTATTTTCTCCTCTCTACCTTTGTGGGGTGTGTTTAGTGCGTTTACCTGTGTTTTTAATTACATTTTCCCAAGGCAAGCTGTGTAGAACAAAAGGCGCCAAGCTCTAGAGACTCACGCCTGCCATCCTAACTACTCAGGAGGCTGAGATCTGAGGGTCATGGTTTAAAGCCAGCCTGGGGAGGGAAGTCTATGGTTTCCTAGCAGTGCATACGATCAGCCTTTCCTGACTCCTTCCTCGGCCATGAGTAGGAAGTGTCTTTGCAAAGACAAAGCAGCGGGTCTGAATTGTTTTCCTGAATCTGGGATTCCATCAGACCCTGGGTGGGGCAGGAATTTCCCCTGCTCCAGCGGGGATGACTGAGACAGCCATCCAACCTGCCCTTCCAGCCTGGGTTCCCACAGGAGGGCCGGTGGTGGCCTCGCCTCCTGGCCCCACCCACTGTGAGAAGCGAGCACAGAGCCAGTGCTGACTAACGCAACGCCACGCCACGCCACAGGGCCGGCTGCAGCCAGAGGCCCCTGACGAACTCCTCATACGCCCTCAGAGTCCCGAAGAAATCCGACCTTGACCAAGGTCGTGGCTGGCTACGGCTGGCGTCATCCTGTGCAAAGTTGTAACTTCACAGTGAGCGTGTACAAAAAGAACCAACTTGGTCTAACTGAAATGGACAGGTTTTTCTTGATTGGAGCTTTCTAGCTGGGAAGGAAGGGCGTAATGTCATGTGTCAGAGACAATGGGACTTTACATTGATATAGATAGAAGACAGATAGAAGATACATAAAGGATAGAAGAGATAGACGGTACATAAAGATAGAAGATATATAAAATACGTACAGGATTTAGAGTTGCCTCTTGCCCTAATATAATAATTTCTAACTAATAGGTTAAGCTTCTTTCCAGTGTTCAGAAAAATACATTTGGGCCTTCAAAAATGTGTTCAAAGAAATCAAGTTATTAGGACTTCTTTTTGGGGTGAGATCTCACATGCTTGCCTTCTCAGAGATGATGGAAAATGCAAAACTCCGTAACTTCTTGAAAAGAAAGAAAAAGAGAAACAGAAAAGGAGGGGCAGGAAGGGAGAGAGAGAGACTCTGAGATCTAGACATGGAGAGAACTAGAAAAGGAGGGGGAGAGGGAGAGGGGGAGAGGGAAAGAGGGGGCGAGTCACTGCCCTGGGAAGAGGGAGGGACCCCCACCCCGACACAGCTCCCAGCACTGGTGAAAGCCATTCCCGTCATCAGCAGAGATAATGGTGAATTGCATTTCAAGAATCCTATGCTGACACGCTTGCGTGAGTCAGCCGCTTCTCTAACAATGGTTCTCTAAAAGCAGCTCCCTTTACCTCAGAGCAGATGAAGGCAGTATTAAAAAAAGAAATCCCACGTAGAAAACAAAGTCATTAGTGAAGAGCAGGACCACAGAGTTGCTCTCTTCCTTGTGACAAATGCACGGTGAGCGGGGAGAGCGTCACACCGAAGAATCGAATTTAGGATGAACGCTGCGGCATCTTTGAGAAAGTTCTGTTTGGCCTTTTATTTCCTAAAATAAAAGTTGTTGTTGTTTTCAACCCCAGTACAGGAGGGAAGAAGATCTCTCCCTTTCCTTTCAGGGATGCGCACGTGGTCTCTTCCGGCCGGTGATAAAGGATGAGCAAGCACATTCGATAGCTAAATCTAAAATATTAAGGTCATCCGTCATCTGAATCAAGGGTTTGGTTTTGCGTTGTTTTAACTTTCCGAGGTAGGGAAGGAAGGTAATTTTCTCCTCGGTTCCACAATCCCTCTGCAGAAGAGTGTTCTCTTCATTTTAAATATGCCCACAGACATTCAGCGCTAAGGCCAAGGAGCAGGATGAGGCCCTGAGCGCGAGGCAGGGGCCTGGGGCAGGGCGCGGGTGTGGGGGCCTCAGGGAGGGAGGGAGGGATGAGCAGCGGGAGGGCCTGGTGGGCAAGGCCATGAGGAAGCAGAGTTGCTACAGCAAACAGACGAAGCCGTTTCTGAACGTCTGCAGCCATCCTTGAGAAATGTCAGCTACTTCTCTCTTCAGTGTTCAGTCACCGGAGGGCTTGGAGGCTGGTGTTTGGGGAGAGAGCGAGGACAGCCCGCCATGCCCGCCCGGAACCATGGGGGAGTGTGGCTGGCACAGAACCAGGGACCAAGAGCCCCGTGGTTGAGCAAGGTGGGGGAACGCAGCCCTCATATTTTTGTGGAAATGGAAGAACAAAATGGAGGGGGCAGCTGGTGCTGAGGGGGGGGCTGATGGGGAAGCACTGTGCTCACAGCTGGCTGCTGGATGGAAACGAAACCCCTGTGAACGATCCAGAGATCAGCTTCGAAGAACCCTGCTGCTCAAGGTCTGCAGGACCAGTTGAACTTCAGCGTTCACGTCGGCAGCGCCCAGCTCACTGATGGTGAAATGAAGTAGGTCTGATCAAAGAGGGAAAGGGATGCAGAATTCCGGACATCTGCTCCGCCCTACCTGTACCCCCAAGAGAATATGCTGAATTCATGTGCGTTTGACTACTAGTTTTAAGAATATTTTAGCTAAGTAGTTGGATGATTATGGAATTATTCTGCATAAGGCATAATAGTCACAGAGAGAGAAACAGACATAGAAAGCAAGAGAGGGGAGAGAGAGACAGAGACACACAGAGAGACAGAGACAGAGAGAGTCAGAGAGAGAGAGGGGGAGAGATAGAGAGTCAGAGAGACAGAGAGAGACAGAGACAGACAGAGAGAGACAGAGACAGAGAGAGTCAGAGAGAGAGGGGGAGAGATAGAGAGTCAGAGAGACAGAGAGAGACAGAGACAGACAGAGAGAGACAGAGACAGAGAGAGAGAGAGAGAGAGAGAGATGGGAGAACAAAGTTTCACTTGAATTACATGACGTTTTGAAGTCACTTGAACTGGTTTCCTGACTGGAAGCCCATGCGTTGGTTACAGAGGTCTGAGCTGGCGCTTGTGTGGAGAAGTGGACGTCCTGGCTGAGGAAGGGCCTGTGATTCCAGACGCCAGCTTGTCACGTGGACCCCGGGGGGGGGCACAGGCAGACGCTGCCGGTCCTGCACTGAAGGCTACTGAACCACCCTGCCTGGAGACTTGAGCTCCAGACCACAGCTGGAGCGCCAGCCTAACAACTATCTCATGTAACAGACTGCCATCAATGCATCCACCGTAAGGTTGTGTACTTTGGTGGTTCTTTTGTAAGTCAAATGTTTTTTCAGAGCAAAAAAGACAGAAGAATGAATCAGCATGACTCCCTTCCATTGTGTAAGCAGAAAGCCAGCTGCCCCGGCAGCCATGGTGACTCACCCCGGCGACAAGGGACCCCGTGGACAGGTCCGTGGCCACCGCCGGCTGCCCGCCGGGGGTCTGCAGATCATGCCAAAATCCTCGAACCGAGCATTGGTCAGAAGGGGTGGGAGGATCAGAGGCCAGCCTCCTGCATAGGATACAGACCTGGGCCGCATCCACTGTCAGCGACGTAGGAGATCTTCAGAACCATCCTTCTCCGGGCCCCATGTGCAATATTGAGAGATGACGTGACTCCGTATGATTGTGTGGATTGGTGCCTTGTGGAGTGAGTGTGGGACCCGCTGAGGGTCAGCTGTCAGTGGCCGGTGACACAGAGAAACCAGAGCATTAGCCCGGGCTTTTCTCCCATGCCTTCATATCAACTCCTTCGGCGAGCATGTTAGTAGCTCTCCTCTTCTGTAACCCAACCTCCTCTTGGTAACAAAGCGAGGGAGGGGCTCTGTCACCCCAGCGCTGGCCTCCTCGCTTTTCCTGACCTGCCGCACAGGTTCCCTCCTCGGTGTGGTGTTCAGGTTTCCCGACCGCTTACTGAAAAGGAAAAAGCTTTCCCGGGCTGTTTATTATCTGAACAGTCTTTCCCACGCGGGAACTGTTGCAATTCTATTTCTTTGTTTATTGCTCTATATCTGGTGCCTGGCCTGCGACAGTAAATATTTATTGAACAAATGAATCCTTTCTCTGCCTGGCCAGTGGAATGTGACACCTGCTGAATTGTTTGGTCCTGACCGATTCACAGGCAAAGGAGCCTCCAGGGTCTGTTTCTGAGCGATACTGAGCACAAGCAGGAGTCCAAAGTCTCATTCAGCACGAGGTGGCCACCGTTTTCTGATTTCTGTCAAGTCTGGTGTACAGGGCTCCCTGGGAAGCTCTGTGGCCTCCGCCACCGGCTTCTGTGCAGCTCCTGGGCTGCCGTGGCTCTCCTCCCTCCGTGCTGTGCTTGCGTGCCGGAGGCCTGACGCTCTTCCTTTGGAACCTTCCTGCCCTTGGCTCTCTTGATACAATGCTTCTTAGTGGTCCTGCATACTCCATCACCTCCTTTTTAGGGTCTGTTAGACTTTCTTCGAGCGATGCTTTAGAAAGACAATCCTCTCTTCATGGGACAGCACAACCGTCACTGTCCGGACAAAGGGCTGAGTTTGCTGCCATCTCTCAGTAAGTTAGACTCACTCTGTGTGAACTGCAGATCCTAATGAAAATGTGTTACCTGTAAGGACCACTCTCTCCAGTGGCTCACCTCAACTGGAAAGACAGCCTCCACCCGTAGTTACCCAGCAAATCTTCTGTCACTGGGGCCATCTTTGCTGTATAAGGGAGGAGGGGCTCATGACTAAGGGAATTCCTACCGATCATGGTTTGAAATCACTTTTTCTGGAGCTGTTAAAATATTCACAAGTATGAAAGTCTATGCTAAAGCAACATTTAAATAGGGCGTAAGGGGTAGATATTGTTCTGTCATTTCTCCCAGTGTGACACCACCTGGAGGAGCTGCCGGTGCTTTTGGAACGAGCTCATCACTCTGGCTCTAGGTAGTCCTTCTGACTTTATTTTTGTGGGTCATGGGTCTTGAACTCTGGGCCCAGGCACTGTCCCTCAGCTCTTCAGCACAAGGCAAGCGCTCTACCACTTGAGCCACAGCGCCACTTCCGGTTTTCTGGTGGTTTCTTGGAGATTAGAGTTTTACAGCCTTTCCTGCCCAGGCAGGCTTTGAACTGTGATCCTCAGATCTCAGCCTCCTGAGTAGCTAGGATGACAGGCGTGAGCCACCAGCTCCCAGCTCCTTCTGACTTTTTAAGTCACTGTTCTGATCACTCAAGCCAGCCCCCAAATTCCAGAGGCCTTCCATATAATTTCTCTAGCTTTTGTAAGATGGTGCAAACTGCTGTTGGTTTCCACTCCTCAGCTCTTAGCTCATGATGAATCACTGGTGCCGTGGGCCGTTTGTGGGACAGAGTAAGGTGCTCTGTGTGAGGTATAAGATGGGGCCCCTTAACGGGCCCAGGGCAGGCAGGCACGCCCCATCGAGGCAGTACAGGGCAGGTAACTTCCGCTGCAGACGAGGCTGCGGGTGTTCCTGTTTTAGGAACTGTCCCCAGGGTTGGAGTCTTCAGTTTCCAAACAGTAAACGAGCCAAACCTCTGAAGCCAACTCTGCTTGATACAAAATCTGTGTGCTTCCTGGTTGTTGTGGTATCTGTTGTAGATGCCTTTGCGCGATGGGGCGTGGAAGCTCAGTAGCTCCGGGAATTACACCCTGCGGTGAGAGCTTGCCCACCGTCCCTTGTGGTGGCGTCAGTGCGTCTGCAGTCTTCGCCCTGCGACAGATAAGTGAGTGGATCTGGAGGCTGGGAAGGCCTGGTCCAGCCGGTGTCACGCACGTGTCCACCACAGTGAACGCTGGCCACTTGTGCCCGTCTTCATTTGAATGAATGAAACGATGGGATCCAGTTCCTCAGACTGGCTGCATTGAAGTGCTCCCCAGTGCCGTGGTCAGAGGCGCTGCAGACAGCAGTAATGGGGGCTTGCGGTTATGTCAGGCTGGTCAGAATTCTGAGTTGCTAACAACCTGAGTAAGAACTAGGACAAATGAGGCAATCGTTTTTTATTTGCTGCGGTTGCTGAAAGAGACTCGCTGGTGACTATTCTGAACATTTTCTCCTCTCTCTTATACCTTCGGGGCCACGCCCACCGCAGAGAAGGGCTTGCTAAAGGCTTTCCACCCCAGAATCCAGACACACCCAGTGCGCACAGAGCGTGGCTTGCAGAGGAGATGACCTGGAAACACAAAGCAGCTGCGGCTCCGTGTCCATTTGGAGGGCAAAGCACAGGTGCCTTGGGAGGGAGACGTTCATCACGCAGGCCTTCATCTCTAGGTATTCCAAATCAAGGACATTTCCTTCCAACTTCATCTTAAACAACTGCGCACGCACCACTAGGAAGACAGAGCCAGGCAATGCTGAAGGCTTCTGTTCCTTATCTAGAACTCCTGGGGAGAAAGAATCAAATTAAAACCCGTCACCTCTGCTGCTCCTTCTGACTCTGGGCCGTTGGAAAACTTCTCTAAACCCAACCTCACGTTGTTCTTTAGCGCCCTGTAGGTAATCTTCTCACACAGGGTTTGCCTCTTAGGGCACATGTCACAGTCTTACTTGCTTGTCTTCAACTAGTATATGAAATGAAACACACAAACAAACATGCTCCGGGAAGCAGGCATCTCTACGAAGAGTAGCCATTGAGCCTTTATGACTTCGGTTGCTACTGATAGGCTGGTAAGTTGGATGAAATTAGAATGAAAAAGTTAGAACTAGGGGGAAACTTACTGAAATCGGGTATGCGACACATGTTTTCTTCCTTTTACTTGCTTATGTTGGGGTAGGCTGCTGAGGAGATGCTGGAAAGAGGCGTCGCGGGCTCGCTCTGAAAGGTGGTGACAAGCCCCAGACCTAGGTACCGGGTGCCAGCCGCGCTGGGAAGGGCTTTCCCACCCGGGGCCAGCAGCTCACTGCGCGCCTGCTACCCAGGGGTTGGGTTACTGAGAGACTAGAGCAGACTTGTCGGTGTTTGGCAAACAGATCAGAGCAGATTGTAACACTCTCCTGTGATCAGAGCTGGGACACAGCCAATGACTGTTCCTCGCCCCTTTTCTGTGTTAGCTCTTTTATTCTTTCCTTTTTCTCTCTTCTCTTTTCCTTTCTTTTCTTTATACTCCTTCCCTTCCTCCCCCATCCCTCCTTCCCTCCTTCCCCTCCTTTCCCTTCCCTCCTTCCATTTGGGTGGTCCAGCGGTTTTCCTGGTTGTTGCCACCTAGGCTGGATGTAGAAATTGGGTGCTCTCCAGCCCTGTGAGTGGCTCCGTTAGCTCTTCCTCCCCACCCCCCACATTTCCACACCCCCCCATCATGCTTACCTAGTCCCTCTGGCTCTTGCTTCTTGAATTTAATGTTTATTTACATAAAATGACACTGAGAAAACACTTTTTGCTTCAACATAATCTTTTAAGTATATGCACTACAAGCCCTAAAATAGGCAGTGTCCTATATGCATAGTTACATAGCATGTGAGCTTGTAGTATAACCTACATTCACTTGAAATGGATGTGTGATGTACGCTTACCATCAGTAAACGTATTAAGGCTTAGGTTATAATAAATGAAGGCACACCTGGCTCGTGCGAGGGGCCGTCCAGTGCCTTCCTCGCTGGGCGCCGCCCGCTGCGTGGAGATTGGCTCTGTCAGTGCCTTGCAAACCCCTCTACAACCCTGGTGGCTCCAGCCCTTCGGGCCGGCCCCTGGGCCCGTGGCTGTGGGCAGAGCCTTCCCCCCCCTCCAGACGTCTGCCCCCACTATCTGCTCTCAATCTGCTCACCCTTCCCAGCCTCCACGCACCCATCTTCTGCCGTGTGTGCTGGGCTCACCCCTGAGTTCATCCTCTGTAGCGGCGCCTAGGAGAGGCTGGGTCCTCAGACTCACCTTGAGTCTGTACAAGGCCTGGGAGGGGCTGTTGGTCCAACCCTCTGTCTGGAGAGCCATCGCTCTCCCCCGAGGATAAAGCCCTGAGGGGTTTCCACAAGATAAACAGGTTCCCTCCAGAAATGGGGAGGTGCAGAGAAGCGGCCAAGCGACACACAGCATGGAAAAGCCAGGCTGCAGAGCCTGGTCTGCCTTCCTTCTGCCCCACACAGCTCTCCTAGCCCGCAAATCCTTGGGAATCCCCAGTTCTCCTATCCCATATACTCAGCTATTGGAGGAAGGTTCACGCCTGAGAGGCAGACGGGCTTCTTCTGATTGTTCACAGGACGGTCTGGATTCCCGGCTGCTCAGCTGCACAGAGCGTGCATTCTAAACCAGGCAACAGGTATCGGCGGACCAGGATGGGAGCTGCTTCACGTTCACGCCCCTTGACTGTGTTCTTTATTTCTTTTCATTGCTATTGTGCTGCCATAAGTTAAACACTCGAATCCTCCACATTTTTTCCTCTAACAGTACTCCACCTCCACTGGTGTTAGGGGAAATTCGGATCCTGTTTGTCAGTTTGAAAATCAGTGGAGAATGGACGAGACGTTCCTATGTAGGACCTCCGGATTCATGGGTCGCATTAAGTCCTGTGTTCTGTGGTTTAGATCACCTGACCGGTGCCCACCGGGTTAGCCTAGAGAGCCACGTGAAGCTTCCGTGTGGTTGCCGGAATGGAGGAAAGGACACTGTGGAGGGGGACCAGCGTGTGAAGATGGACACTGTGATTTCCGCACGGTGACCCCAGCAAGGTGAGTGCCTGGCCATCCCCCGGCTGGTGTGCTTCCTGCCCTGGTGGCAGTGAGTCAGCACCAGGGGGCGCTGCCGCTGGTGATTCATGGCCGGTCAGTCGGCCCCGCAGAGAGCCCTCGGGGCTGGTGCCTGAGCGTAGAGCAAGTGGATCTGGTCAAGGTGCGTCTGTCAGCGTCCGAAAGATCAGGGGAAATCCCCAGCCTGGTTAATTTGAAATCGCACGGTATCTGGTTACCCTATCATACCTTTTAATGAATAAAAATGAAATTGGTTTTATAGCTATTAATTATCATCAGAAGTATCTATTTATTTAAACTACCAGGATCTAGAACAACCTTTTACCATTTTAACCTCTTTCTCCAAGTTATACAGTTTCAACAAATATATTGCCCTGCATGGTTTTATGACTTAAATTGTTATCTTCCATGCATCTCTCTCCTCTGTCTCTGTCCCTCTCTCTGTTCGTCTCTCTCTCTCTCATCTTACTGTTTCTCTCTCTGTGTGTCTCTGTGTCTGTCTCTGGTGGTCTTGGAATCAAACACTGACCCTCCCCCGTGCTAGGCTAGCTCTTCGACCAAGCCCCCTCCCTAGCCTTTCTTTCTGCGTTGGTTTCTTCGTGCATCAGTGTCTTCCTTCTTTTCTGCCTACCCTACCCCATACAAACACATTGGGAACACAGCTAGACCCACTTTGATGCCAGCAGTTATTTGCTGACACTTTGTGAGCTAGCACGTCTCCCTCACCCTGCTCCTCCTTACCACACTTCTGCATCCTCCCCCTTAATTTCAGGTCCAATCTTTAATTAAGCCGGACCCAAAGGTGATAATGCAATCATAACTTTTCTCTTTCTGCACTTCCGCAAGATCCCTGGCAGCCTGGGACAGGCCTGGGCAGCTCCACAGCCGTGCTGGGTGCACAATGGACGATTGTTTAAGGAATCTAACTGGTGGTCAATCAAAAGCTGTCAGTCAGCTTGGCTCTCATAGCTACTGTTGAAATCTATTGCTCTGAAACTCTCTAAACATTAACCAAGATCAACACGAGGCCAGCGCCGGTGATCATACCTAGCGCTCCCAGGCCTCCACGCCCAGGCCCCAGAGGGCGAAGGTCATAGAGCCACGGGAGTGGGAGGCTCCGAATTCACACGCACCACCGTACCTTGACGAGTCACTGTGCCGAGGGTGGTTCACATGCGTTTGGAACACCAGGCCTCGAGGACAAAGGCTAACAATCACAGATCCTACAGACTTGTTCCTCACAGGGAGACCACCCGCCTCCTCTGTGTGGGCTTGGCGGATGAGAGAGACGCACAGTGCACTCTTGAAGTCATCGCTTCAAAAGGTAACCAGAGTCTCTCTCTCTTCTCTGTCTCTTTGTCTTTGTCCTTGTCTCTGTATGTCTGTCTCTTCTCTCTCCTTTTTCTGTCTCTGTCTCTGTCTCTCTCTTTCTCTCTCTCTCTCTCACACACACACACACACACCCCTTTTGTCTCCTTCTCCAAACCTGTTCTTTATTTCTGCTCCTCTTTTGCATGCCATGGTTGTCAGGAGGATCGCATCCGGCCGAGGTGTGGAGCCCTTGTGTCCTCCGGTCTCAGGGAGATCCTTGCTTGGCTGGCCTGACCCTCAGTAGTTCATCATTCTTACATAATCCGGCAGCAGCTAGAACACAGACCTTCTTCCCTTGACATTCTGCGGGGAGCTTTGGAGGAGCCAGCCCTTCTGAGCGTCCTTGAATGTGCACTGCCTGAGAGCTGCAGCCGCCTGGGTCTTGGAGCCTTGTGCTTAGATCTATGGCAAATGTCAAATCACGTCCAGGTCATTGAGCATGGCGATAACGTAGCCGCTGATAACTTCCTGTGTGCCAGACATTTGCACAGGATCAGCACCTGCTGCATGGTTTGTTATTGATTCTTTACAAAATCTCTAATTTGACAGAGGACAAAACTGACCCCGGAGGACCAAGTTCCAGCCTACAATGGACGGAATGTCTGGTTAGATAAGCCACTATAAAGGCCCACCCTGATTGATTTGTATTCGATGGAGAGAAAATGGATTTGGCTCCTGAAAGAGAGCAGGAGCTCAACGTCTTGCAGAGACAGCTTGTCCATGAACGGATTCTCAGGCCTCAATGCGTGCAGTGGGCAGCTCAGTTGTATTAGGCAGAAAAAGAAGCTTTGATTAGTTTTTTATATCTACAAATCATGACTAAAAATTTAGGGCACTTCCCTCATGACCAAATGTTTGTGCGTGTGAATGAAAACACCCATTTCATAATATTTTGGCCACCTGTTATTCTTAACTGCTGGTTAACACTCAGAAGCAATACAAAAGCCACTAATGAGTTATAGCCGGCATTTTAAAATCTGTTCATAAATCATCAGAATTACACGTAATGATGAGGAGCCCTGGAATGTTTTCATGCGGGTATACAGTGTACCACGTGTCCTTGGCATTTTGAGAAACCAGCTGTCTGATCTCACAAGAGGGTAGAAATCCCACGATACAATGAGGTGAAATGTGGTTGCTGTCTTCTCCTGCACAGGGTTAGATAAGGACATTCTCTATGTTCACACGTCCATTTTCCTCTGAGGATCTGGGAGTGCATTCGCACTCCTTCGGTGACGGCCGTGTGAAATGTGGAAGCCCGGCTTCGCTGGCTGGGAGTGCCGGGGGAGCCACGGGCCAGGAGCTGCGAGACGAGCCCGAGAAGGCGCTGGCGTCTCTGCCCAACGTGGGCCTGCAGAGCCTCTCACATCCTGGACCGGTGGAAGAGGCAAGAAGGCCCGTGAGGGAGGGTGGCTGGCAGCTAGGCCACAGGGTGCACCGAGGAGCTCAACTCCCTTGGGACGGCCAGGGGCGAGGCCAGGGCGGCAGAGCGCTGGGATTCCCACCGGCGCCTCCTGGAGGCCGCAGGCACTGGCCGTCCGCACACACGGTGTCCTGAGGCTGAGGGGATCGCCTGCAAATGGCGTGATGCTCGCTAAGTACCTGACGAGCTCCTAGAAAACTCACGTCCTGTCATGCCCGAAATGAGAAGACACCGGGACCCTGGAGTGGAACTGCGGGCAGGGCACAGCCATGCACCACGCGCCCAGAAACCACGCCAGGGTTTGGAGCAAGACCCAGGCGGGGAGCGTGGCAGGACTGCTGGAGAAGCTGGGATGTGCAAAGGTTGGGAGGAAGGAACTCCAGCGAGAACGCCTGTGCCCTATGCGCCAGGCGTGCGGGCGCTGGGAGGAGAGGCCTCCGTGCGGCCCTGCCCGCCGAGGGTGCGGCCCTGCCCGCCGAGGGTGCGGCCCTGCCCGCCGAGGCTCGGGGGGCCCAGACGGCCCCGCTGCCAGGCGCGTCCCGGCTGGCCCAGAAGCTCCGTCCATCTTTCTAGATGATCACTGCTATTAAATAGGACCACATAGGAGTGAGAGAACCAGCAAGAATGACTTTCTGAGACTTAGAATGAGATCAGAGCAATCTGTAGGTTTGTCCAGTGGTGGAAATGGAACAAAGCTAGAACGTTCTGGAATCGCAAAGGGGGTGGGGGTGTCACATAAGGCAAGATTCTTTAAGACAGATGTAAGCTCCCTGTCTCTCATTCTGTCTCTCTCCCTGGTATCTCTTTTGTGGATACGGGGGATTTGAACTCAGAGTTTTGTGCTTGCTCAGCTTTCTGACCTCGTTGGTACTCTGCCGCTTGAGCCACACCTCCAGCCTGACTTTTTACCGGTCACTTGGAGATGGAATCTTCTGGACTTCGCTTCCTGGCTGGTTGGTTGGCATTGCACACCAATACTCTGGATCCTCAGCATCCAGAGGAGCAACTATTACAGGCCAGAGCCCCACGCATCTGACTTGAAGTCTGTGTCTTTGCAGATCTTCACCTCATGTTATCAATAACCACCATGGGTAAAAGCACAGACAATGCTTTGCTCTACTCTGGCATTCACGGGGTGTGAGGATTAAAGTGTGGCGGATACCTGGCCTATGCTTCATCTCAAAGCTCTGAAGGTCAGCGGTGGGTCTCGGGGTGTGGAGTCGGCCTGGAGCTTGGTGTCCACACATCCCTTGTGGCTGATTCACCATGGACTGGTTTGTCATTCTGGCAAGGTCTTCAGCCCTACACTTGTAAAAGTAGGACAGTAATGTCAAATAGTACGGTGAGAACTAAGCACGGTAAGCCATGACTGCTTCTCTCCCTATGTAACGGTCTCGATGGAGACGCGCCATGCTTCTTAGCGGCAGTCTGCAGCGTCACCGAGGTCCTGAGCAGCTAAGGTGAGCGTGGTGACTGTGTTCTGACAGTCCACTTCCGGCTCTGCTCTGTGGCCAGAACTCGACACGGGTCAGCTCTCACCGCGTCTGCGGCGGGCCGAGGTGGCTCAGCTGAACTCCGCTGCTGAGCGAAGCCGCAGACAGGCAGCGGCCACGCGCCGGACCGCTGCAGAGCTAGGAATCACACAGGGGACAGTAACGTCCGTGCTTCCGTTCCTTGTTCCCATTATCGGTGTGTATGAATTGTACACATCGTGGGCTTCCTTCTGGTCCTCCCATGCACGCATGTACCATGCCTGGATTACGCTCGGCCCAGCATTGCCGGGCTCGACCCCTCTCCCTGTCTTCTTCGTCTACATCCCAAATAGCTCAATGTATACCTTCATAACCTTTTCCTTTTTCTTCTCATTTCGCTTCGGGAAAGCGAGGGTGGTGCTTGTCTTTCGGAGGCTGCAGACTGACGATTAGCACGCGAGCTCCGCCCCCTGCGTCTCCGAGCAAACGGCAGAATTCTGCTGTGGCTGGATGCCGTTCTACCGTGCGTGTCTGCCACGTTTGCTCTATCCACCCAAGCTCAGAGGAAGGCACGGGGCAAAGCGAGCCAGGACAGGGGGCCTTTTCTCTCCTGGATCCCTGCGATGTCACAGCGTGCATTTTATGAGGATGACAGTGGTTCCACAGTACCCACTGGACAGTTAGCAACGTAAGCTCATCTCCGCACGTCCAATGTGCATTCCGTAAGCACAGGTATTTGGGGAGGGCCACCCTTCGTCAAGCTATCTGCGGTTGGGTAAATTTCTCAGAGGAGTCATAATCTAAATTGCCACACCTCACACCTACTATTCCTGTTTTGTCTTGACATTATTGCTGAGAAAACAAAATCAGAGTCTCTGCTATGTTGCTGGAAAGGAGGGACCAGGACCTCAAACCTGATTTTCAGGACATTCCCCCTGCGCCCCCCCCGCCCACCCCGACCTGGCCTGGGAAACTTGTGGTTCAGATGTCCATGCTGGGATGGAGTGGGTTTTGGAATTCCTCCCTGAGGCGCCTGAGCGGATGCAGGAATGAAGGCTTGCTCCCATTTCCCAGTTGCTCTCTACGTGACTAAACAAGTGGACTGGGTGTGGGGTGACGATTACTGCCACTAGGAGCCAAGTCAGAGCCGGCGCTGCGCCCGCCGTGCGGCAGCTGCCCACTCCGCGGAGCAAGGGCCGCGCCCCGCCCCGCCCCCGCCACGTCCTCACCGCCACACGCTGGGTGCCGGCCGGATTGTAAGAGCGGCCACCGTGCCCATGTCGCACTCCTGTACATTCCAGAAGCCTCCACTTTTCTCTGGAATGTGAGGGAAATTTAGCATCAAAACTTCCTAAAGGATGAATACCTTTTGGGGTCACAGTCACTTATTCTCAACGTTTTTCATAGACTACTACTAAATTCAGCATCACCGGACCAAGGAACACAAGACTTTAAGATTTGCCTCCCATCTTTATATAACTCCATTAACCAAGTGCCACGGACTACTCATAATGAAGAGTAACCCCGAAAGAGAAGTACAGGTCACTGAACCAATAATGCCCATTTGTGAAACCATTTGGACATGCGCTTACAGGGCTGGATCTCCACCGAGGGGGATTTCTTTCTCCCATGAAGGTTCACTCCTTGGAAGTCAAGTAATTACTTTCGAGGCGAGCGTTGCAGGGGAGATCTGCCGAGACATGCTGAGCGTTAGCTGCACCCATTCCTGGCCTTCACCTTCCTGGGCTTGCTCTTCCTGGCTGGAGCCACCCATCCAGGGCTGAGGAAATTTACCTGCTGGCACGGTCGCTGCCAAGTAATTACAAATGTAATTGTATCTAAGCTCCATGTAAGGAAAAAGTAAAATTCTTGGCTAATAACCAGTGTGCTCATTTAAGAAACTATAGATTGTATCTGCTATATTAGCACAAATTTCCCAAAGACAATAAAAGAAGCAGTTACATCCAACTTAATGATGTGGATGGAGAACTGCAGAGTGGAGTGGATTTGAGGGTTTTTTTTTGCTTGGTCTTGTTTTGGGAGGTTAGGGATATAAGTTCAAACTTTCTGGCCTGACACTGGATCTCGATTTATCCGTTCTGTGACCTTGGTTACCCATCTAACCTCCCTAAGTTGGATTTTCTCTTTCTGCCAAGTGTAATTTGTAATGAATTTCATCTGCCTCGTCCATTTATTGTGGATGGCCCATGAGATCACGTTTCTGGAGCGTTTGCAATCGGTAGAGTTCCATTCTTCCGGGAAGGGCCAAATCCTCAGTTTGGACACAGGAAAAGAAAGCCCAGAAGTGGCACTGGGAAGAGCTAAAGCTCTAAATAATGGCATTGGTGACACCGATGCCAATGCTTCCAAGCCTAGGCGTTGACTGTGTCGTCAACTGTTCAATTTTCATCCCGTGAGCAACACAGAGACAATACCATGGGTCACGGACAAGCGAAAGTACCCGTGTGTGGCTAGCGATGAAGCGGAAGCGTAGACAGCAGCCCGTGCGGAGCGGGGCTTTCGCCTGCTCTTGGAGAGGCCCGGCCTCAGCGAGTCACTCTGTGTTTGCCTGAGAACGGTGCCCAACCGTTCCTGGCGATGGAGTTACCGGAGGCTCGGGAAGCTCTCTGAGGCACCCCCGTGGGGAGCCAGCCAGTAGAAGGGGAAGTCAGTTGTGCGAGGAGTGTGTGGCATTCTGTCTCAGAGGATGTGAGCTAAGTTCTCTGAAATGTGCGAATTCCAGGATTTGCTGCCTGGAGGGTCTCGGCAGAAACCGTCCCCAGTTATTGCTAGCTCTGGGGCAGGAGGGTCTGTGTGGGAGGCTGGGCCATGTGATCTTTCAACGAATTGCATCATTTCTTTCTGAGGCTCAGTCATGGACACTGGAGGGAAAGTTACCAACTTCTGAAAGCTATTATAAATGAGGAAATACCGTATGTAAATGTCACCATGGCTGTGTATATCCGGGGTCTTCCTTAAAGGCCAGTTACCTGTGGTCCGTTTCTCTTCCTAATCACTCATGTTTGCAGTTGTTAGATTACAACCTGAGCTGTGGTTGATAACTGGAGTCAACTTACAGTTCTATGTTAGCCATGGGAGGTGTGTGTAAAACTTGGTGTGGAGATATTCTGGTTCCTTTTGTGGAATCCTCAGCTGACTCCTCCGTGTCAGAGCGCTTCTGAAGTGCGTGTCTCCTCTTCCCTTTGTGTCTCATCTTTCTGTTGAGTTTCTAAGGCAGTTTTAAAATGAGAAATTAAAATGTTTCTAATTGCCATCGAGGAAAGGAACGTGAGTGGCGCTGGCAACACACTGCTCTGCGTGGTGCGCTCACATTTGAGGCCGCGCTTTGCTCAGAGGCTTCTTCCCCGCAAGTACCCTGTGCCTTCTCTGCGACCAACTGTGGCTCTGGGAAGAACCCAAACACAGCTGCCCGTCCGCCGTTTCCTGAGGTGGATTACAGTCCCGGAAGGACTCTGCACGTGTGCTATAGATCTACGAAGGCTTTCTGTATAAACGTGTCTCTGTCTAGGAAAATACACCTTCTTGTTGAATACCTCAGCTTTCATGAACAATAGCAAAAAATACCTCTGTTTAAGCATTTCTTTTGCTCAAACAAATTAAACACCCAAGGGGTGGAAATATCTGTGGAGCTATTTTGTTTTAATATCTCCTCTGAGTATCTTGAAAAACTTCATTACTTTTCTTTAAACATTTTTTAAACTTCTGTGAAAAAGTTTAACCTTACCAAAAAAAAAAATGGAAGTCTTCCAGAATGAATGATTATGATGTCAGTATTTCTATTAGTATTATCTAACGGGAGTAATTACCGTCCCTCGGAAATGCTTGTAATACGGCAGTCTGTAATCTTTTTAATGAGAACTGTCAGAAGTTATTCAAATACAAGGGGTGGGGGAGGAGAGCTGTATTTCTGAATGAAAATATCAAAGAATGGAAAATTGCATTTCTTCACCCCAACAATTGCAAAGAAATGATTGAAGTAGATTCAAGAGTGTAACTCTTTCCATGTGGTGACATTTGGATTGGGTCTCAAGGAGTGGGTAAAACGTGGTACGTGAAGAGGAAGGAAATACAAGCGTGTCAGCAAGTTCATGTGCAAGTTTAGGAGAAGATGCGATTGTGTTCTGGAGCAAGTACTGATCCAGTTTAACCAAAGCAGCGGAGGAGGACAAGTGTTTCTAGGTCTTTGGCTAGTCGCGTTGCAGTTTGTCGGAGACCTTCTTAAATGTAACATGGGAGTGGTGGCTCACACTCTTAATCCTATTCAGGAGGCTGAGATGGGGAAGATTCAAGCCAGCCTGGGAAAAATGCTTATAAGACTCCATCTCAACAGAAAAACTGGATGAGGGAGTGTGCCTGAGATCGCAGCCACAGAAAGAAGTTTTCTCATGCTCTAGATTCCCAGCTGCTAAACAGAAACACAAATGTTTGAAGATACCTTGTGGCTCTTCTGATTCCTAGGAGGCTCTGAGACATAGGTGCAAAGGACCTCTCTCCCTCCCTCCCTCCACCCTCCCTCCTTCCTTCTTTCCATCTTTCCTTCCTTCCTTCCTTCCTTCCTTCCTTCCTTCCTTCCTTCCTTCCTTCCTTCCTTCCTTCCTTCCTCCTTCCCCCTCCCTTCCTCCTTCCTTTTCTCCCTCCCTCCCTTAACCTCTCTCTCTCTTTCTCTCTTCAATTAAAAAATTGATACCATGGCAGGAAATAGCCAACTAAGAGACTCAACAATCCCCAGACAATATCTGTAAACCCAGGACCATTGAGTAAAAAGTCCTGAGACCTCACCTGAGAAATGAACTAAAGGGACATGACCCAAGGGCGTGACTGACTGATTACCAGGCTCAAGGCCTGCAGCTCAAATTCCATGTGACCAAAATAAAAGTCACCACAGCAACTGTCTTCGGCCCCTAGCACGTACCCTCTCCTTTCTAGAACACTTTTGGGTGATACTATGCATAGTATCAAAGCAAGTATGCAGAAAACGTGGATGAGTTCTTCCTTGTTTTGATTTACCATGTCATAAGCTATAAATTAATAAAGTCTATTTTACAAGTAAGTTTGAGATCATTTGCGGCTATGAGGTCTTAGGACGTTATGCAAAAAGTTTGATCTGCAATGTTGTTCTGGAATGTATATTAACTCAGCATATTAAATTAATACTTTTATCCCATGATTCATTTTCTAAATGGAGTACAGTGACCTTCCATCCTGCCAAGAGGTTTAAAAGGATATTATGTGACCTGAAAGACACACAGAGAGTACACGTTTGGTTAGGGTCTATCCCTAATTCATTTGATGCACAAACATAGCCGATGCATTTATCATTATCTGGTATTGAACACAGTCAAAGTAGAAGAGATAAACGTTGATCTCTCAATGCAAAATTTATAGACATCATTTTTCAGAAAGACAAATTAAACATTAAAGGAAGCATTATCATAGTTAAGGTAAAATTTAAAAGTGACCAAGAAAGGATTTTTAGGCTTATAAGAAAGATTGGATGTGTTGTATTAGGAAAGCAGCTATTTATAGAACATTTGATTTTTTTAAATCAGGTGCAGACACAGATTTGTCTTTTAGTATGTGATCAGAAGGGTATAGGAACTTCACATTGTTTTGTTCTATGAACTGTTGCAGGCAAGCTATGCTTTAAGTCCTTTCCTGAATAAAAAGTTAAGGTCCTTTCTGAATAAAACAAATCTAACTTGTTATTGGAAATTGTCTACATAAAAGAGCATCTTAGTGATATTTACTTCATTTGTACTTGTTTTTAGATTATTTAGGCTACAATTTCTGTTAATAGCTCTTTCTGCCTGCCAAAGCATTAAGGTACTGCCTGAGGTAAAAGTAGGATCTTTTCATGGGTGAAATTTGAGTTCATTGAAAGGAAAGAATGATCCGGAAGATTCTGGAGACTCTAGTTCGAGCCTTTGTTCCTACGCCAGCTTGTTTGGTGGCGTGCGTGTCCAGCCCCTCCCTGCCACGGGTGCTCCTTGCTGCCCACACCCGCAGTAACACCTCGTTCCTCCAGCCAACACGTCGCTCCTGTCTCCTCTTTGACTGTGGCTAGCTGTGGGCATGCATGCTGCTGCACCTGACGGGTGATAATGTCCTTTTACAGGCATTCATCTTCATAACAACCCTGGAGTGGGCATTATTATTCCCATTTTATGAATGAGGAGACAGGAAAAGTTAATCTTTTCCCAGCCCTAATAGGGGCTCATTTTCCACCCCAGGGAGACGGGCTGAATGGAAGGCTTGGGCCCACCTCTCACATCTCCGAGAACAAAACCCAGACAGAGAAATAGCAGTGAGCACTGGGGAGGGACGGCTCATAGCCAGCTCACCAGAAACTTCCAAACCTTGGAGCGGAAGTACACTTCAGGAGGGGAAGTCTCCAGAATAGTCTTAGGAGGATTGTGTTTTAGAGGCCTACATCATAACTGTTGCATGATTTTTATCAAAACAAAGAAACATGTTAGAATGTACGTACTACCATGAAATGAAAACTAGTAGACCATACGATATGTTTATGATTTATTTTAATGTATTATGAAGAGGGATACCGCGCAGTTAATCAGAAACAGCAATGCAATAAACTAAATCTGAATTAACACTTTTTTAAGAAAAGTTAATAGATCTTAAAGCATCAAGGCTAATAGACCATAAAGCATCACGGCTAATAGATCACAGGAAGTTCCTGATTATCTCTTGCAGGAAGTTCCTGATCAAAATTATTTGAGGAGACTTCACTTTAGGGGAGCTGCAGGGGTGCTGCCGTGTGGTATTAGGGCACTGGCTTTTATTGAAATATGGTTTATGACTCAAATTCCCGACATCCAGGCTAATCTTTACATGTGGATTTTCATGTCGATCTTGTTAAATGTGTGAACCGGAATGTGGATTCTTCCTCTAATGCCTTCTGCTTACCAGTTAGTCAGAACATGAAGGTATAGCTGGACGAAACATTTCTTGGTGTGGACCATCCATCCGTGATACAATTAGATCCTGAAGCAGCAAATCACATCATCCATTCGCAACTCTGCATTGAATGTTCCTTGGGTAGATCAGAACTGAACTTCAGGCTTGAAGAAGAAGCTTCTCATTTATGCTTTTGAATTTGAGTAGCACCCACATGAATTCACATACAGTATTCTTTTTTAATGAGTTGTTGACGTCCATAGATTTGATGGACAGCCTGTCCCCTGCACTAGCAGGTGTTAACAGTGAGGTCTCTATGCTGGGGGGGGGGTGCAGCACATCCCCACAGCTCACCCACAGAGGTCTCCATTTCACAGTGGGTGTCCACCAGTCCACCTCCCTGAGCCTTTAGTTTGCTTTATTAGCAAACAAAAAAGTTAGTTTGGCATGGTGATGCACACCTGTAGTCCTAGCTACTCTAGACTCAGGGATAGGGTAGATCTCAGTTTGAGGTCAATTAGGGATAAAAGTTAGTCAGACCCTTTCTCTCTAAAGCAAACTGATGGATAGAAATATCTGCCATCCCAGCCATGGGGGAGGTACAAATGAGAGGATGAAGTTCAACGTCTCCCCTGGGCAAAGAGACTCCACTTGAAAAATAATCCCCCCGCCACCAATAAAAGCAGAACACGCTGGAGGTGTGGCTCAAGTTAAACAGTGCTTCCTAGGCCCTGAGTTCAAGCACCAAATGAGTAACAATTGGATAAAAGGGAAATGAAACCACAGTGATTCTCTCCTCAAACCACATGCGTGTTTTCTGCGTGGGATACAGGTATCCTCACGCATTTTAATATGCAATCTTTGAGAAAAGTGAATGGGTGTTTGTGAAGGTTTTGTGCTTCATACGTTTCATACATGTTCGTGTTCCATATTTTCAGATACACTAAAACCAAGTAACCTTTTCCTTAGATCATTGATTGGAAATTCTCTGACTTTTGCACTTGCATTGAAACTGCTGGGTCAAAGACGTTCGCTACGAAAGCTCCGGTGCGCTCTGGCGTCCCGTGCCGTGTGACGGCCAGTGCTGTCAGGAGAGTGCCACGTCACAGCAGCTTACCCCAGACCGTGGGGCCCTCGTTCAGACCGCGCCGGTGGGGAGTGAAGGGCGACGGGCTGTCTCCAGCAAGCATTGCAGTTTGTGGAGCACGCAGGACGGGGTCTCACTGGTAAGATATGGTGGGGTAGATAGAGAAAGAGAGGAGTGATTTAAGTGTATTATAAAGAAATCTTGAGCCAGGCACTGGTGGCTCACGCCTGTCATCCGAGCTACTCAGGAGGCTGAGATCTGAGGATCATGGTTCAAAGCCAGCCTGGGCAGGAATGTCCATGAGACTCTTATCTCCCATAAACCACCAGAAAACTGGAAGTGATGCTGTGGCTCAAGTGTTAGAGCGCTCTCCTTGAGCTGAAGAGCTGAGGGACAGTGCCCAGGCCCAGAGTTCAAGCCCCATGACTGACAAAAAAAAAAGAAAGGAAGAAATCTTGGTGACATAGTGAAGAGCATGTTGTGGACTGTTGCAGAGTGTGAGGGCTCATCGGCAGACGTGGGCCGGAACTCAGAGGGGAGCAGCTCTGGGAAGCTCCTGGCGTGGAAGGCAAGAATTGATAGGTGATGGAGATATTTTAGGAGTGAATGTAAAAGGCGACAGAAGCAAGAACTCCAAGGAGGAAAGCAGTTGAGGAGCAGAGAGATGTGTGCTGTGCAGGCCATGCTCTATTTATATGACACATAACATTATAGGTTACATGAAGAGAATACCACATAAATGTATATGTCACAAAATCTCTATAAATATATGTAATAAAGCATGCCACATTCATATGCTTCTTAAATTAGTAGGTTTATGTTTTTGAAGTCATCTATGAGTTAAACCTTTAAAAAGATTTTAACCTATTCTATTTGCCCAAATGGAATCAGGAGAGGTATCTATGCCAGTGGCTCAGGTTAGAATCATGGTCAGGCATCATTTTGTTTCCATGGCAACAGGAGCAGGAAATAGCACAACTCGGAGATCACTGATGACTCCAGCAGGATACTCAAACCTTCAGAAGCCGCATATGCTGCTTAGAAAAGTGGGCCTATTTCTTGGTTGGACACCGAATTCAGAAGAAGGTTGAATCAAAGCAAATGGCAAGATTTTGATCCCAGAGGACAAAAAGAACGAATTGTCTCTTGACAAGCACAAGGACCCGGGTCACAGTAGGTGGAAGTGGAAAGTTCTGATTGAGAGAAGATGAGTTTGAACCCTGATGGGCGAATGTACTGAGCGCAGATCTGATGCCAGCTGTGTGTGTGCACGCACGCCTGTCCACGCACATTAACACAACCCACTTTCCATAGAAAATTCTGGATGAAGTTACAATGATTAAAATGTTCGATGCTGTGTGTGATGGTTGATGGTGGTACCGAGAAGGAAACGGATGCCGGCGAGAGTCTGACACGTGTCCGTCAGAACGGGATGGGTGAGTTCTATCTGAAATAATCAGAACAGAGTCGCTGGCCAGACCACCGATGTAGAGATGAGGGCACACACCGAGAAGCCAGGGCACCATCTCCCACGTGTCTGGCGGGGGAGAGAAGGGGAGCACTGTGGGAAGGAGGCTCCGGGGCCGTGGCTGCAGTGTCAGAAGGGGCGTGGGGGCCAGCACGTGGAGCCTGGGGTTTTATTTTGAGAGCAGGATGGAACAGAACCATTGCGAGCTTTTGAGAAGAGGAGTGATTGATCCGATTTGTATTTTGGAAAGATCAAACCTGCCAAGATGGCGTAACGTGTGGCTGACACACGCTGGAGGCCCGATCCGGAGAGAACACTTAGGGATGCTTCTGAAATCTTTCAGGAGGAAAATGGCAGGAGCCTCAGATGTGAGCAGGAAGAGCCGTCCAGTCCGCAAGTTGCCCATGTGACGACCGGACGTGCATCGCCCCCGCGCCCGTGCCTGGGGGGATTTCAGATGGAGACAGCAGCGTATGGCCCGGACGCCACAGTACGTGTGTAGATAGCGACTGGCGTTCAGACCTGGCCGGCCTGTCGCTCCATGATGGGCCTGAGCGGAGGAGCGCGCACCTTGGGGTCAGACGCAGGCTCACGGCCACCCCCCACCCCTCCGTCTGCAGCCACAGTCAGGAGCGTGGCCCGCAGCTTCAGAATTGGCTCAGAGCTGCTTTCGCGATAACAGGCAGAAGTACTAAGAGACCTAAAAGGGAGGACCCTGTTTGAA
Source organism: Dipodomys ordii (assembly GCF_000151885.1). Lineage (NCBI taxonomy): Eukaryota > Metazoa > Chordata > Mammalia > Rodentia > Heteromyidae > Dipodomys > Dipodomys ordii. Next base: position 2,101,767 of record NW_012267260.1, on the reverse strand, counting down.
CAATCACTGAGTTTTCTCCTCCATCTGCGCTTCCAAAAATACATGCAGCAGCACTAAGGAAGGCATCTCAGAGTGCAGAAAGGCGGGCCCCTCCTCCTCAGGCTATTCTGCCAGGAGATAAGCCTACTACCTACCTACTGCTTGGTTTTGTTTTCTTCCCTTGTCCTGAAGTTTCTTTGCACAAATCCAAATCGAAAGTCATGATTCCATTCCAGCTTTTAAGAAAGCAGAATTTATTAGATTGCTAAAAACTACAATAAAAGAGCAATACAGCAGCCACACCTGGAGGGAACTGTCTCTCACCTTCCATTTGATGAATCACTGGGTCTGTCTTCTTTAGAACCTCGGAATCAAAGAATACGAAATTAATCATTAACTTCAGGTCATAGCTTTGTTTGGCAAAAAAAGGTACCTGTATCTTTGTTAATTCTAATGCAATGACCCAGAAAAAATAATTCTACAAGATTTGATTTATATGACCAATGGTAGAGATTTGAAAACTCCCAGTGACCAGCTATGCTTTAACTCATGCAGATATATGGAGAGCATTGGTGGGTAGGGGAGAAAAATGGCAGAAAGGGTGGCTGATGAGAGATTAGGAAAGGAATCGAGAAGTTGAAAAGTGGAAATGACCACAGGACACTGTAAAAGCCAAAGAGGGGAGAATGACCATGCTTCTGGCTGATAAACAGAAGAGTGAAACTCACAAATCCACTTTTACATTTTTCTCTCCTTCCATTCTCCAGTTTTTGTACAAAATCAACTGTGTTTGTTTTTTGTTTCATCAAGGACAATGTGGTAAGGGGTACCAATGCTGGAGAAGAATTCATGAGTCAAACTGTTGCTGTGTGTTTTTCAGAAGAATAAAGGGTGAGCAGTAAGACTCAAGGTGGGAACCTGGGGTTTTAGGTTTCTTTGAAATGTTGGAGAACAGATAGGAAGTTTTGAGGTTTCGTCCTGGAGATACAGGTTTAAAGATAAATAACACTGCTATGAAAATGAAGGAAGGAGGTAATTCCAATAACATTGAAGGCTTGGGGGCCTGGCATAAATAGAAGAACATTTGTCCAGCACGCACAAGGCCCGAAGTTCAAACCACAGTACTGACAACAAAAATGAACTATCAGGAAAGAATACTTGAATACTGGATTGTTTACATAGCAGAATGATCCTTTAGCTCAACCAGGGCTTCCCTAAGGACCTTTTCTGTCACCCCCCAAGCCAGCTCTGCTCAGCTCATATTGTGTGAAGTGAGTCTTATGTCTATTCTTGATGGCCCTTTAGGACGGACGGCCCTAAGGTTCTGCTTATTTCTCCCTCCATTCTAAGATCCTGGCTCTCAGGCTCACAAACGCTGTATTTTCTCCCAGCAGTCGGTACGCCAGTAACCACAGCTCTGCTCCACTTCATACTTTGTGAAACTGGTTTTATATTCAGACCATAATTCCTACAATTCTCCCTTTTTGGTGGTAGAGAGCTCGCCATCTGGCAGGCCGGTCCTCAGGCACCAAGACAGACCTTTTGGTCATGGTGACCGTGGCTAACATGCCGCAGAGACTCTGTGGCCGTGTTCTCTGAGCTGAGTGTTTTGTGAAGCGATGTCTTTTGGTAAGGTAAATGAGAGTATTATCCACCGTGAGACTCCAGAAAGCCAGGGGTGTGGGGTGAACAGCCACGCGAGAACTCACCGGAGGAAGCACAATGCGTTCTAGAATATGCGACTCTCATGACTCAGAAGAGTCTGGAAGGAATGTGTGTCAGGGACTGGGGGACTGGTGAGAACTCAAGCTCCCCCGAGGAGCTGCGTCTTCCTCAGCAAGCCACGTAGCGGATCACACTAATGCAGTGCAGCACGAGGAGGCAGGGAGGAAGCAAGGACCATGCGCTAATGGAGATGACCCTTCCCCCGTACACGCAAACCCTGCATGAGAAACAATTATGTCAGACTAACGTGATTTATGTCTGTGATGTCATCTGTCTGGGCTTCAGGAAAAATTGGTCTTGTTCCAGATGGAAATCAGAGAAACAAAGTAGACTGATACAATCTAGAACACTCCACAGCTGAGGGAAACAACATGAGATTAGAAAAATGAAGGAAAGAAAAAGGCCGTCTTGTCTCTCGTGGTTGGGGCTGAGGATCGAGATGCTGCTCACGTGGCCTTTGTATGAGCTGGAAGGCTTCTCTGTTAATTTGCATATTAAAATTCTTGTTGGATTTGCTTGTTTGGGAGAGGAAAACCGGTTACACTTGAATGCATGTTAAAGATGAAGTTTTAGTGTGAACAGTATAAAGCAATACATAAAGAGAGAAAACAAAAATCTGTAATTTTTTTCAAAAGCATATCCTGAGCCATGAAGATCCTTATAAACAATCACATTAATGCACTAACATGCCATTGCTTTAAAACATGCATGTATTTCCCTCCTTAATGTAACTAAAATACATAAACAACTTAAGTAATTCCCCTCATGCTAGTAGACCCAAAACCCAATCCAAGGAACAAATTCATCTTAACCCCATATTTTAGTAAGAATAACAAGACCTTATACTTTCTAACTTATTGATAAAGCCAAGTAACTTCACAATGTAGATAGGTAATATTGCATTACAACTTTACTAAACTAAGTACCTGTTTACCATATTGAGTGAGGTGTGGAATAATTTCAAGATCTGGAGGAAAACTTTTATCGAGTGGATATTCAAAGCAAATTAAAAGGCTGGAGATCACATTGTGGACATCATTAATGACCACATTTAATTGTTTACTGGGAAAAGAGTCATTGCGTTATGGGCCTGTCAGGAATTTTATGAAGTGTGACCAAGGTTTGGTTTAATATAATGCAGAGTAACATGTCAGACAGATGCGAAGTCTTGTTTAGCAGTGACCCAGTCGGAATGACTTTTGACACAAGTCACTATTTGAAAAGAAAATTGGGAGATATGGTTTCCAGCGGAGTGTTCTGTATTCTCCAGAGATGGCTCCTAGCTCCTCCTTCAAAGATCCTCCCTGTAAATCACATGATTTACGGATCATGTTCAATGACCCCTTTGAAAACCAGAAAACCAATCTGAGCACAAGCATTGTCTTATTTATTATCTTCTGCAGAGGGATGCGGCCCGAGCTCTGCTTATCCTCACAGTGAAATGCATCTTCAGTGGTCACATCGTCCTGCATCAAGCTCTTGTTGCCTTACCTTGAGCAGTTAAAGGTACTGGCGTCCGAAGAAGCCAAACTCTTTGGGATGCACTATGTTCTCTTCAGGAGAGTTGGGGAAATTGTGTCTAGGCAAAAGATCATTTCTTCACTCACACAATTGCTGTGGGGGAAAAAAGTCCAACAACCTGTTTCTTTTTCAAACTTCTCATTAATTATCCATAGGAAACAACTTTCTAAGAAGAAAAAAGGTTGAAGCCTACTATAAAGATGTCAGGGTGGTGGGGACACGTGGCAGGGCCTTCGGTCTTCAGGGCCTGGGGCCTTGCCTCCGAACAGGGAAGATGAGGCCTCTGCCTGCTTCTACAAGGTGAGTCCTTCCACGTCCACGCCGCATCAACGCAACCTGAGAGGAGAAAGCATGGCCTGAACTCTCCCAAAGCAGGACCCAAAACAAATGCTTACTTCCTCCCTCAATGTTGATCTGTCTCTGAGTTTTGTTACAGTAACAGAAAGTGCTCTCTCTCTCTCTTTCTGTCTCTGTCTCAATCTCTCTCTCTCTCTCTCTCTGGTACACACACACACACACACACGTGTATGTGTATTCGTGTATGCACACACACCAAGCCAGACTCTTATTCCTATGGAATTATTTCTTATAAAAAGTACAAAAATCTGTTCACATCTTTGAACCTCTGTACAGTTTATGTCCTTTCTTTCGCTCCAGGCATCATTGAGTGAGTGTAACCCAACATGCTTTGCGTAAGTTCATCTGAATACTAAACCCTGGGTCTAACAGACTCTGAGGTAGCGATTGGATCTTTCCATGCTTGTTCTCAGGACAGTCGTGCTTCTGGTTAAAGAACAGATGTGTTAATCACACACAAGGGCATCCCTGTCCCGGGGGGAGACAGGTCAGTTGCCATCCTGTAACAACTGGAAACAAGAGCCCAGAAACCTTTTTTTTGGGGGGGGGGTCCAGTCGTGGGGCCTGAACTCTGGGCCTGGGCACTGTCCCTCAGCTCTTCAGCTCAAGGCTAGCGCTCTACCACTTGAGCCACAGCGCCACTTCCAGCTTTTTTCTTTTTTCTTATGTGTTGCTGAGGGATCAAACCCAGGGCCTCAAGCATGCAAGGCAAGCGCTCTACCACTAAGCCACCTTCCCAGCCCAGAGCACAGAAACTTATAAAATTCTTGTTCTTAAGAGAAAGCAAAATAAATTGTTGTGAGTTCAGGCCCCCAACATCTTACCACACATAAAGAGAAAGTAATGGTGTCAGGTATGGCAGAAGTAGATCCTGCTGGAGGGAGGAGATGACTGGGATGGGAAGAACAGGAGTTAACTTATGCACAGTACAAAAGGAGAGCAAGGACATGGTCAAAATATGGAGAGTGATCATGAGTATCAGTGTGGATCCACCAGTGTGGGGTGAAGAAGGAAGAACAGAGGAGCCTAGCCCAACCACCAGCCACCAACCACCAACCACCAATCTCCAACCACCAATCACCAACCAACTGCCAACTACCAACACCAATCACCAACCACCAACCACCAATCACCAACCAACACCAACCACCAATCACCAACCAATCGCCAACCACCAACCACCAATCAACCACCAACCAACTACCAATCACCAACTACCAACTACCAACCACCAACCAACCACCAACCAACCTCCAACCACCAATCACCAACCAACTGCCACCTACCGGCCACCAATCACCAACCGCCAACCACCAACCACCAATCACCAACCAACCACCAACCACCAATCACCAACTAACAACCACTAATCACCAACCAACCACCAATCACCAACTACCAACCACCAACCAACTACCAACCTCCAGCCACCAATCACCAACCAACTGCCAACCACCAATCACCAACTACCAACCACCAATCACCAACCAATCGCCAACAACCAACCACCAATCAACCACCAACCACCAACCACCAATCAACCAACCGCCAACCACCAACCACCAATCAACCAACCGCCAACCACAATCACCAATCACCAACCACCAACCACAATCACCAATCACCAACCACCAACCACAATCACCAATCACCAACCACCAACCAACCAACCAACCACTAATTACCAATCCAATCACCAATCCACCATGGAGAGGCCATGGTGAGAGATCAATAGCCAACAACAGGAAGAAGCAAAGCTGAGGGTTTAGCCCATCCTGCTAGGATAAAGAAAGACATTACAGCTTCTGGAGAAGATGAGCGTCATAATGGAAGAGTATTCAAGAAGAATTCATGAAAATTAAAGAATGCTTAGAGAGCAGAAATCATCAGATTTCTATGTGGCATAATCTGCTCGCCAGCATTACTACTTTTTATATGACAGGAAGTACTTGAAAGAGGAAATGACTTCTTGATTCACTTTTCCAGTTATAACTTTAAATCAACTAGTCATGTTTATGCAAAATGTATTATTTTAAACTTTAAACTGAACAAAACCAGGTCATCCTTATTCTCTTTGTGGATGGGACCAGGCTCTTGTTTCAGAGTGCTTGGGAAAGGGTGAAGGCACACGGTGACCCTGAGCCGGTCTGCACTCCTGTCTGGAGGAGTTGAGAGAGCACACAGGAGATAAAGAATGAGCTAGAAGACAGTCCGGTCTTTTCTGTTGGTTTGTAATTATCTATTCTCTTTGCTGATAGAATTAATATGTGGTGGGGAAATAATGTTATTTTCCTTGAGCAAATATATTACAGTGTGAGAAAAAAATGTCCACAACAAAAACAGAAGTCTGTTTCCTCTTGTATCTTTATGTTTGTGCAAAGAAAACCCAGGAGGCTGGCCTGACTGCCGGACTAAAATAACAAAGTATCAAAGCCAGATAAGGGGAGCCCTGTGCTGGGAAAACTTTAGTGTGTACTTAATGGATGACTTTTCACCTTGAACACCACCAAGACTCAGAGCCTTAACTCATGTTGCCATGCACGATGCTACCTATCAGTTTAGAGCAGGAAAAGGAATGAACAGAAATCTAAAGACCTTCTCACATTAAAATTTTAAATTACAGTTTGTACTTGCTCCATACATACCTATGATTCATGTATGTATATGTAACACATATGCATGTACTAAACAGGTACTTTTGCCTAACATACCATATTAATGTTTTATACTATACCTTCATACTATATTATGTCAATTCTTATTTCTAAACAAAGGTTACTAATATATGAACTAGTATGAGCACTAAGAATATTATTTTTAGCTTTTAAATTATTAACATGGAGGCAGTCACATCTATTTTAAAAAGAAAGAAAGAAATTTGGCTAAATTTTCATTATCACTGAAAATGCAGCCATTTTCTTATGTTCTGGAGTCTTGAAAAGCCAGTTTTTCAACTGAAGGTTTATGTAAGGTAACTCTCCTCCTTCTCCAAATGAAAGTCAGGAACAGATGTGCTTATTTCCAGGTGTTCCCAGTGGTTTCAATGACATTTCTCCACATGTGTCCTTCCCAAGTTCTGGAATGGTAGAAACACAGTTGAGCAACAGCTCTGACTTTCCTCTCTAGGTAATCAAAGCCCAGGATGTCACCAGCTACTGATGGTGTGGTCAGCACAGGACTGCTGGCCTGACTAGGGGACTTCTCCTCTTTCTCCTCCTCCTCCTCTCCCCTCCTCTCCCTCCTCCTCCTCCTCCCCCTGCCCTTCTTCCTCCCCCTCCTCCTCCCCCTCCTCCTCCTCCACTACCACCACCACCATCTCTGTGGTTCTTTCTCATATGGCCTCTTCGCATTCCCAGGATGTCATTTATTGTAACATTTCCACCTTACAGAGATGGGTTGGCAAGCAGAGATGTGGTCCTGAATTGCACTATTCCTCTCTTTCTCCATCTGAATATATTCAAGAAACCCCTTAGAAGACGGTAAGTACTGAGACTGGTTGTTCGATGGACGTATTCAGGGGAAACATGTCTTCCAAGGATGGGATAATTACAACAAGGATTTTGAGCTCTGTCAACCCAAGAGAGGTGTGGTGGACCCTGGCGCTCAGCTACTGGTGAGCTTTGGGGCATGTCTTCACCGGCTGCAAGACCGCAGCCCCAGGAGGGCTTGACAAAGATTGGATCTGGGCTGCTTTAAATTTTATCCAAAGTTTTGTCCTTTGAATCTCAAACACTTACACGATTTAATAAATCATATTGCTTTCATCTACCAAAAAAATCTTCTGAATTTGAACTTTTCCAAGGACATTACCAAAAAAAACCCACAAAAAAAAACAAAAAAAAACTTCACATAAATTAAGTGTGTGATGTAGCAATAGGCACTCTTGTGATGAGGGAGAGATGTTTCCAGAAAAGTATTACTATCATAAATCAGGTTGTTTTCTGTTGATTTAATTAACACAGTGATTAAATGTAGCCTTATTTGAATCACACATCTAACCTTGAGCATTAATTCCAAGCCCAACAATAAATCTATTTATTAATGAACAAGTTTTTAAACTCAACTTTCAAATCTAATGATGCTGAAAAACATCGATTAGTTGTGTCTCAAATTATCTAATATATGTATAGGTTCACAAAATAATTCTTAGGACTAAATAGCATGCCATACTAAAAATACCTTTTTATTTGTATAAATCAGAATGATGTAAATGCTACTTAAATATGCTTAATTTTCAGAAGTTACCAGTCAATTCTTTCCAGATACAATTAATCAAGGAAGCTTAATCTGTTCACTATATTTTTTACATATCTTTCCAATACTCCTTAGAATTTACGAGGAAATTAATAATGGAATTACTGTAACTTGGAATATAAATTTTTATAAACATATTAATTAAAGTGTTGCTTTTCCATCTTTGCCCTCTCTATTCTGGGTAGGCTGAGATTCCTTGTCCTTGCTTTGTCCTTTCTCATACAAATAATCAAGAAAGATTTTTATGCCATTAACAACATTCCAGAAACTTCTTTTCAGAGTAGTGCATCATTAAGCCGTGTAATTCATTTCTGGCAATGACATTTAACAATTAAATAAAACTACCGCATACAATATAAAAGCTAGCAACTGACAAATATTTTTTTCAGCCTTGGGAATTGCGTCCTGTTTCCCTTCGGTATGGAAGACATTATAAAGGAGGGAAAACACAGAATTACTTATGTATAAAATTGTGTTGCTTATAAAATCGTATTGTTGTTGCGATGTGTTGTTTTTTGGTGGTACTGAGGTTGGAACTCACAGTCTCATTCTTGTGAGGCTAGATCTCTACCACATGAGCTATGCATCCAGTTTCCTCTAAAATTGTGTCAAGAATCAGAGATGTAGACATTCTTCCTCTATCTCCCAGACTGTATTTGGAGCCTCGGGAGACCAGCACTGACCAGGAGTGTGATGTCGCCCGGATATTCTTCCTTTTGCCATGTAACACACATATCACTTACACAGCATGTTTTGGCTTGAATTGCAATGACAATACCATCAAGTATGCTCTTGTTGTTTTTGCATATGAAGACCATAGGTAATGCCATTTTAGTGTAAAATATTTGAGGGTTTTAAATATTCTTGAATATTTAAACAACAAATATCAGAATGTTTGGAAGTAGGTATTTGTTTCATGAGCTCTAGAAATCGAGTCTCAAACAACTAGCAAATCATGTTTTACCACTCATGTGTTGACTTATTGCAGGCATTTAGAAGAGCTTAGATATCAAGTCGAGCCACAGGACCATGACTATATTAGCTAAGAAAGTCGGTCAAGAATCTTAATGTACAATGGTATTATCCATCTCTAAAATGATGCTAAGCTCAAGTAACTGTGTCAAACCTGAAATTCACCTGGAGCTATCAAATGTCCCAGGAGACAAAGAATAAAGCCAGAGGCATCCTGTGATCTGATTTCAAAATATCTCACAAAGCCATAACAACCAAGCATCATGGCTGTGACGAAAAACCAGACACACAGCAATGGAACAGCTAGACTTAGGAAAGGTTTTCAAATAGTTATAGCCAGAGGATTTTAAAGCACCAGCCTCAGATGCAGAAATACTCAGAGGATTACCTCAAATCGGAAAAACCTTCTGCACCATGATGGAAAAAAACCAGCAGACTGAATGATGGCCTGCAGACTTGGAATCATAGCTGCCATCTGCATAATTGATGAGGGCTTAATATCTAAGATACATCAGGAAATCTTCCACTCAACAGCAAGAAAACAACCTGGCTTTAAAACGTGTATGAGGATTTGAAGAGACATTTCTTAAACAAAGGCAAACTAATGGCCAATATTCATCGGGGAAATGTAAATTAAAATTTTGATACCTTTTAAGATACTTATTATCAAAAAAATGAAAATGACAGTGTTGGGAGCGACTGTAGAGAAGAGGAAACGCCTTGGCTCTGTAACACACATCATCATAATTCCTCCTTCACACCCGATCTTTTCTCCCTCTGCTCTTTTCCATGCTACATGTTGTCTTAGTATACTGTACACGGCATGATTAATAAGCCAATACTGGGTGACAAATGTCAGCCAAACAGATAGTTTACATTGAATTTGCTGTGTTGTACACTGATTGGTCTAGGAAAATACATGACATGGAGCCACTGCCCCAAGAATGGTCTGTACTTGGTCTAATAAGGCAGAAAAATGATTGAAATCTTGCCATTTGCGGGCATGTAGATGACTGGCCAACATTCTGTGGGCTGAAACAAGCTGTAGATAGAAGGACAGTGCCACGTTCTCCCTCGTTTATCAAGCTAATGATGGCGTCATGGAACAGTAGAATCTAGAGACTGGGAGGTGTAAGGAAGAGAAAGGCAAGAAGCAAGTGACTGCTGAGGGGCTGGGAGGGCGTGGGAGGAAAGGGGAATCTTGGGAAGGAGAAGGATGAGTGGGCATTTGCCTATATTTGCATGTATGCAAATAACACACTAGTACAACCAGCATGAAGTCAGAATAGAACTTTGCAGGATAACAACAAAGGGAGGCGGCAAAGCAATGCAATCGTCTCTTCAGCCAGGAAACCTTACCTAGGCGCATCACCACAGAAGCAGTTGGTATGTGCCCAAAGCCCTGAAACCACCAGAGGCCCCATCCATCTTGTCTCGAAGAAGACAATGCTGACACCAGAGTCTCAGAAGCCTGCCCACAGAGTCATGTGACGTCATGATGTCACATGCCGGGTCCTTGTGACTCAGAATCCATAATAAACCAGGCGGGGGGGGGGGAGGCTCTCTGGGAGACAGTCAAAAGACACAAAAAGCACATCCATCAGAAATGCATTGTGTGCACTTTCCCCTGATAAATTCAGTGTTTCAGGAATCACAGCCCCAATAGGAATCTTTATATTAATCAATAGTTGACTGGACTTGAGTGATTTATTTTGATTTTAACATGTGCAACACATAAGAGCAATAATATCAGTTTCCTCATAATTAGTACCTTTCCCTTGAATTTATGGGTAATAATAAAAGCAAACTAAGAGCGTAAGATGTGAAGGTTCGAGCTTGTCAGCTGTATTTGGGAAATATATTGCTCTGGAAGACCAGGTTAATAGACATGGGAGGACTCTGTAATGGCCAATTTAATTCTTTAAAATATACTCGTATTGTCTTCAGGTGGTTGTACAGCAGGGCTGCCATTCGGTAACTGAGTTTGTGAGGACCACGCATCTTGGTCACAGGCACCCCCCCCCCGCCCCACGCCTCCCAAACCCACCCCTCCCCTCAATTGTCCTGGCTTCACCGACGGGCATCGCATTTTGTGACCACATTCTCACATTCTCCCCCACTCCCAATGTAGTTTCTAGACAAAGACTCCTTTTTCCCCATGTGTATGGAGCAAACCCTAAGGGCAGGTTCAGATTGGTTATTGATTCAAAGGAAATTTTACAACGACAAACATTCCATCGACCTTCTAACCCAGCCAATCTCCTCGCTCCTGCTGTACCAATCAAGAATATGTCAATAAAGTCCGTCTTCATCTGTGGTCCTGTCACGAGATCCCCTCTTTGCTTCTGAACAAGCAACAGAGAATGGTGGAAGAGCAATGGCATTTTCTTTGGTGAGCTATAAACTCATCGATGACCTTCCTGAAGCTAATTAGGTATATTCACGTGTGAGGAGACCACTGGACACTCCTTGGAGGCATCCTGGCAGTGTTTGACAATCCTTTTCTGAAGCTGTGGAGAGAGAGCAGATGGAGATAGAGAGACCCAGATAAAGACACACATGTACAAGCAGCAGCTAAATTCCATTCATTCATTCAGTCAGCGATTGTGCCAGGGATGGGGCTGAAATGGAATGGAAAACCTGAGTGGCCGTTGTTGCTGTCGCTCCCATTCTTGGGAAGGCTGAAGGGATGAATTCTCTGAGGCAGGAGAGAACGTCTCTTTTGTTTTTAACAGCATCTAGCCATTATTTGAGACCTGGGAATGCTCCGTGTTAAAAATCTGGAGGTGGAAAAAGCACTTTGTTAACAAGATAAAATCACAGGAAATAAAAAATAATGGTGGAAACTAATAAAATTTTTTTTTAAAAAACCTCACAGTTTGGAAGTGGGTCTTTTAGTCTAGGTGCTGTTAGAAATAGATTCGCCAAAGTAGTCATCTTCCTATGCAATTAGAAAATGATAGATTTCCTCTCAATTCCTTTGTTCAGAGCTCTCCGTGTCTCGGAAATAAAGATAAAATGTTTCTTACTTCTGGCAACCTGCTGATGGCCTGTGCCATCTTGATTTACGTGTTGCAAGGCCTCTGTTCAGTGACCAGCCGAGACGGAGAAGCTTTGCAGCCCGGGCAACGATGAAGACTTGTGGCGCTTTCCTTGCCCAGCCGCTTCCAGAGCCCTGGCTTGAGAACTACACAGCGAACCCTCACCTTAAGAGAGCAGCCAGCCGCACTCCGTGTGCTGCAGGCCGAGGTGACATCACCGGACTTCACAAGAGCAACCGCAAAGTATCCGACAGATCTCAGGGCTGCACAGATCCTGTCTCAGTGGACAGACAGATGCTCAGCAGACCCTCAGCCGGAAGCAACGATTCATACAAAGGATGCCCGGTCATTCCGTTCGCCCCTCCGACATTCCTGCCTTGATCTGGATGGAACTTGGCCAGTGGAGAAACGAGGGCCAGGTAGGGCTGCTGGGTGAAACAAAAGCCCCTTAAACTTGAACTTCAGACAGCGTCTCAATGATAAATCCCTGAGGTCCTATTTGCAGCACACTTTATATTAAAACTGGCTTACCAGAAAAGTCCTTGGACACTGGGTGCAGAGTGACATTTCAAAGCACACCTGGGCATCTGCTCTTCTCAGAGCCTTGCCTGAGGTGTCATAGGAACTGTTTGCATAGAACTATTTGCGTTCCTAGGATTCTTCCGGAAGGGCCGCCTGTAGCATGGTGGAGATGGCCAAGCGTAGGTGAAGCGGAGTGAAAGGAGGGTGGGTAAGGGAGAGAGTCAGGGCTTGCAATGCGGGGCGGGATCCGTGAGGCCACGTGGCCTTGGCGGTGGGCTGATGTACCTCCTTCTCACTGGGAGAACGCTGGGCTTGGTGATGCTAGGGGGCAGGAAGCCGTTGGACCGGCCGGGCAGCTTTGTGGGCCAGGTCTGGGCGGTGGCCCGGGCTTCACAAGTGGAAGGAGTTGCTGCTGTTTCCCGCAGGGGGATTGCTGGTGGACTGGCTGTAAGACACTAGAGGGAGAGTCGCTGGGGAGACCAAGATGGAGCTCGGGGGAAGTCCTTGCGATGGAGGAGAGCCAAGACCTCAGCGCCCCGTGGGCCGGCCTGGCTGAGCCCTGCAAGGCCGCCGGTCAGCGCCTGGGAGAATGGCGGGTGGGGAGCGCCGCTGGACAAATTGCCTGGCTGCTGCAGACGGAGAGGAAGCAAGCAGGATGGAGCCACCAGGGCTGGGGCCTGCAGATGGTGGGCGGACCTCGCTCTCCTCCCCAGCCCTGGTCTCTGTTCTGTTACAGTGGAGGCCGGGGCCTCTGTTCTCTGCCACAATGGAGGCTGGAGTCTCTGTTCTGTCATAATGGAGGC
>NW_012267260.1:2085364-2087953 GCF_000151885.1 Dipodomys ordii | reverse complement strand
GAGTCTCTGTTCTGTCATAATGGAGGCCAGAGTCTCTGTTCTGTCATAATGGAGGCCGGAGTCTCTGTTCTGTCATAATAGAGGCTGGAGTTTCTGTTCTGTCATAATGAAGGCCAGAGTCTCTGTTCTCAGCCACAATGGAGGCTGGAGTCTCTGTTCTGTCATAATGGAGGCTGGAGTCTCTGTTCTGTCATAATAGAGGCTGGAGTATCTGTTCTCTGTCACAGTGGAGGCCGGAGTCTCTTTTCTATCATAGTGGAGGCCGGAGTCTGTGTTCTCTGCCACAATGGAGGCTGGGCAGTGCAGCGTGCCTCAGTGGAACTGAATCCTCCTGCAGCACTTGTGTTGTTACTAAACCTTCGCGGGTCTCCGTGTCGGTGCCAGAGGAGTCAGATTCGTGTCAGCACACAGGGTGGAACGAGGGCTCCCTGGGCACTGAATCATGAACATGGAGACCACGGCATAAGGCATCGTAAGTTGTTCCGTAAACATGTGTTCATTTGCTCATTCATTCACAGAGACAAAGGATCCATAAAGACCGAATCCTTAACATATATTTTTATAGTAATTCTGGTGGGCTGATTTGGCTTAGCAGTAAGCAGCAATGAGAATATTGGTTTAAAGAATAATAGACTTTCTCTGGAGGGAATCAACCGAAGTGGGAATCTGGGAGCATCTGGGAGAGCAGCATGACTAATGAGGAAGAGGAAGGCTGCTGGGCGGGGCGTGTCCCCGGGACGGCTGGTGGAGGTGGCCTGGGATACAATCCAGGGACTCGGGAGGCAGAGATCATTTGGATCGAAATTCCAGACAAGTCTGGACCCAAACTTTATGAAGCACCATCTTAACCGGTGACAGGAGGTGGGTACCATAGCAACAACACAAGAAACCAAAGCCAGGGTACACAAAGGGGACTGTGGAAAATGTAAAGCTTCTTTATAACCACAGCAACAACAAAACAGTGAGCAGAGTGAAAAGAAAACCTATGAAATGAGAAAAAAGAAACCTTTACAGTCTGATAACGGATCAATACCTGGAAGACATAAAGAACCTGAATCACATACTACACACACATGCACAAGATCTAATTTTTAAATCTACCAATATGTGAATACTTCTCCAAAGATATAAAAATTGCCAGAAGTCATATTTTAAAATGATCAAGTAAGTACTCACTGTGGAAATAGACATTCACCATGAGCCGTGACCGTGAGCTGCCGGGCGGCTGCCATCAGACAGACCAAAGACAACCTTGTCAAGTTGTGCAGGAATTGGACGTTAACCTGATGTTACAGCGATGGCCAACAGTGTAGAGCCTTCTCAGAAGTGTGCCTCAGAGGTGACGTGTAACCCGTGCAGTCGACTTCGGGTTATTTCTGCAGAAAAATCAAATGTGCATCTCCTCTGCGGGATCCTGATTATGGTAGTGTTTCTGGCAATGGCTAAAATGTGGAAGCAATGTAAAGGTCTCACAATGGATGATTGAAGAAACGGCAGCACAGAGAGAGACAGACAGACAGAGAGACAGACAGACACACACACACCCTAAAAAGAGAAATTCTGCCCTGTGAGAAGCAGGAAGGACAGGGTGGTAAGGATGGCAGCAATCTAGTTAGAGGGTGTGTATAAAGTAGTCTGGGGTGTGGAAACAGAGAGCAGAACTTGGCCAGGTACAGGTGAGAAGGGAAAATTGAACACATTGAAGTTTCAGTGGTGCGGGATGAATAGACTCCGGAGGTCCCCTGCCACATTGGATCTGTGCTTAGCTATAGTGCTCTGTACATTTAACGTTGGTTAAGAGAGTGTCTCTCCTGGCAAGTGTCTGCTGTCCACCTGCTCCTGTGAGTTCTTCGCCACTTCTGAATTTGTACAGTCATGTTAGAGTCACGTGTGTACTGAGTGCCAGAGAAGGTCCATGGTTTCCATAGCAACCCCGTTTCCTAGTGGATGCAGAAGATCTTGACAGAGCACCAGTTGTCCCTTTTCGATGCTCGAGCCCCAGTGATTGCCACTCCTTACCAATTTCCTGTTGATACAAGGAAATGGGTTTGTGGGTTCAGCCTCACTCCGGTCTTCCCTGAGGTCCACATTCTACCCCCGCACCCCGGTGCCCGGCCCTGTGCTGCTGGCCTGGACCCCCACTGTGCCTCCGGCCTTCCAGGTAGCGGTGCTGATGTTTCTGACACGTCTTTTCCTAAGAAAGACATTGAATATAAGCTTTGCCTCTGAAGGTCCCCAGTGACTTTTCCTGCTGCACATTTACACCCCAACTGCACACACAAGGCAAGGGCGCGCGAGGGCTGGTCCTCCTTCTCCTTCTTGACGCTTCTGCCCAAAGGTCTCCGAGCCTGGCTTCTCGAGTTCCAAAGCACAGTTGGCAACTCCGCTCCAAGCCCAAATAAAGTACGAACCCGGGGCGCCCTGGCATCCTGACATGAGCAAGATCCCGGACTCCAAGGAAGAGCGGCCTGTCTGAGTAGCTGAATAGAAGAGCTCTCCTCTCCTCCTCCTCCTCCTCCTCCTTCTCCTCCCCTTCCTCCTCCTCCCCCTCTTCCTCCTCTTCCTTCTCCTCCTCCTCCTCCTCCCCCT
>NW_012267260.1:2072388-2084699 GCF_000151885.1 Dipodomys ordii | reverse complement strand
CCTCCTCCTCCTCCTCCTCCTCCTCCTCTAATTTACTGTTATTTCAGAGGTGACACAGCAGTGTTACATCCGTCAGGTAACAAGCGCCTCTCCCTTCCCACAGTGCCAGCTCTTCCCTCCCTCTCTCCCATTCCCCCACTCCCATCTCCACCCACGAGTTGTGTTCCTTCTTAAAGGGCTCAGACTAATGAAAAACAAAATCCCGGGATACTTTCCACGAGCTATCAGAAGCACGTAAGATGTTGGCTCCCAGTGAATCACTGCTGACTTGTCTATAAAATGCCGCTCCATGCTGATGTCACATAACGGCACTGTTTTCAGGTGTGTCTTCTGTATGGAAGTGCACCAACCAGCCACGGACGTGAACCGCTCTTCACCACGTCACGGAGCACAACCCAGGGGCAATCTTCTCGACGCCGGGCTGTGCCGCACACCCACCATGCCAGCTCCCCACCCGCTTCCCTGAGGGGGGAGATCCTGCAGAATGCTGCTACTCAAGCACTTGGGAAACGTGCATCCAAAATCCGTGTGTGTGTGAGAAAGCCGTTCCACACCTGGCACTGAAATCATCATCAAGCAGCAGCGCCAGGCGTGTGTCCTGTTTGTAAACTTTGAACTTCATCAGTTCACTTTCGTGAACAGTTCTTGAGTAACTTCTACATGCATGCAATAAAAGGGCTAAATAGATCTGTTTCTAAAAGGAACATTTGAAAAAGAGAATATCCTTCCCTCTAAAGAAAAACTAGTACTGCCAATAATAATTCAAAGAATGAGATGGGAAACTTTTATACACCACTTGTAAACATAAGTAAGGGTTTCACATCTCAGGGAAGAAAATTGCTGACATTTGTCAGGATATCCAAGAAATATGAACCTTCATGCAAGTGTATTTGTATAGAAGCATTTCCTGGTATCCCACAAGGTGTACGATGGTTATGTTTTTATGTATCATTTACACGTATTGAAAAAGGGCCTTGAAATGTGAGTAGCACAGTTTATGAACTTATTATTATATAAGTAAGCTTTAAGTAAGAGGAGGACAGCCCCGTGATCTTGCCAGTCAGCATTAATTTTATGATTCTGGAAGACTGAGATGAATCCTCTTGGGGTTTTCCATGTCCTGCACATCTTCTCAATGTCTGAAATGTGGCCTGCAGCTCTTCCCATGGACAGCTACGCAGCCTTCCCAGAGGCAGGATTCCAGAATTACCCCTGTGCCTTGCACGGGCCTGGGAAAAATAAAGGCACCAGTGGCTCAAGGGAAGCCTCACAACCAAGTCCTGAGCGGGATCCGCGGGAGGGATCCACTGGCCCCAATTTGCCCCATCTCCTGCTGGAGACGGGAACAGCCACCGTTCTTCACACCCAGGAATTCTGAAGGGCTTCACAGGCAGAACCATTCTGTCAATAGCCAATAGAACGCTTGCTACGTTTTTCAGAAAATGTGTTTGCCAGAAAGCTCACACTGAGCAGCGATCATCAGCTAACTTTAGCACCCAATAACTGGGAGGAGCCTTCCATTTGGTTGCATCATTTTAAATGATTAGTGTTTTTAACTGACCCCCTTGCCTAGAAAGCTACATTTTTAAGCTTTAGGTGAAGCTTCCAATGAGAGAAAACAAGAACTAAGAGTAGTTTGAACATGGTGGGAGTTTCTTTCTTTTTTTCTTTTTGGTCAGTGGTGGGGCCTGAACTCTGGGCCTGGGCGCTGTCCCTCAGCTCTTCAGCTCAAGGCTAGCACTCTACCACTTGAGCCACAACACCACTTCTGGCTCTTTCTGCTTATGTGGTGCTGAGGAATCGAACCCAGGGCCTCATGCATGCAAGGCAAGCGCTGTACCACTGAGCCACCTTCCCAGCACCCATGGATTATGTGAAGGAAATCCTGGGCTTTCAGATGTCACTGATGTAATCCTAGAGTATTTTCTTTTTCTTAGTCCTCAGAAGGCTGAGGTAAGCAGACGGAAGGGTGCCTCTGCCAGATTGAACTTTTACTTCATCCCGAGCATCACACAGTATGGACATGACTTGCTCTAAGATAACTTGAGGACAGTGGCTTTTATGTTCATCAACAAAATGGGCCCCCTTCTCAAGTAAGAACTGGAGAACCCACAGTGGACTGTGGCCCATAACCTGTCTGAGTGACGCCCTGCTGCTTCAGTCTTTTAAAATAAATGTTTTGAAATGTGACTGGCCAGGGGCCGGTGGCTCACACCTGTAATCCTAGCTACTCTGGAGGCTGAGGTCTGAGGAGTGAGGTTTGAAGCCAACCTGAGCAAGAAGGTCCATGAGACTCTTATTTCCAATTTACCCCCAAAGTAAAGGTGTGGCTCGAATGGTAGAGAGCCAAACTTGAGCAAAAATGTTCCGGACCGTGCCCAGGCCCTGAGTTCAAACCTCAAGCCTGGCATAAAAATAACCACCAAGTTAAACAACAAAAACCACACTGTGGTGAAATGTGTAGATTCCACTAGGAGGAAAGGGCAGTCCTGACACTGCTGTGTGGTCATGTGATTTTAAATCAGGAAGCTAGACAGTATCCCCCTAGTCTGAAGTAATGTGTCCACACTAGCTTCCTAATATTATTTGCTAGAATTATATTATTGGAAAAGTCCAACCCCTAGGTAGTTCGAGGAGTCTCAAAGGCGGGCCATGGCAGGGCGGGCTCAGGCCTTCTGTGATTCTGGGCGGGGCGGCATGCGAGGAATGGGCGGAAGCTGTTCCGGTCAGCTTGTCCACCCCTTGGTCTGTTCATGCTCCATCTGTCTCTCCCACACCCTGTGAGCAGGCGTTTTGTAGTTAAACCTTTCTTTTTGGACATAAATGTTTGTTCTGAACATGCGGCCCTCTGGATCCAGTGCGTCAACTGCTCAGCTCCTTCAGATTTTACCCCATTTGATGCTGGATAGCAATAGAGATTCCTTTCCCTGACTTTATCGTAAAGCAGCCTCTCTGTCAACATTCTCAATTTTGTCTGGGTTGTAAGAGCCGTGTCCGTTCCTACCAATTACTGGACGTTGCCCTGATTGGAGTGGGAAAGGAATGAAAACAAACACACATTTTCGAGCGATCACGGAGGAAACCGACGTTACACCAAACCTGGTGCTGCATTTTACCATCACCGATACCTTTTGTAAAGGTGCTATAAATATAGTGGTGTGGACCTGTTTAGGGAGATGTGTCACCCACATTCTGAAATCACGATGCCTTCACGGGAAACATCATGACTTCTGTGTGAAGATGCTTTCAGGCATAGTTTGTGTTTATAGAGCAGTGTTTCTCAAAGGTTATCCAAAAATGATCTAGAAGATGGTGGTCAGCTGTGTGTCTATTGAAATACAGGGTTTGAAGCATCATACCTCGGTCAGATGAATCACAATGTCTAAAAATATAATATTTTAACATTTCCAACTCATCCATATTGACACTAGAAAAAATATTTATGTCTCTAGAAGGTTTGAATATGGTAAAGAGTAAAGAGTGTGTTCTTTCCCATAATGAATGGCGTATCACTAGATTTCTCAATATAATAAAGCTTGGTATATATAATAAATAAATATAATAAAACTTGATACATTCAATCAGGAGATTTATTCTGACACTTGAAGTGTTGTAATCACTTTCTTTTCTGAAGGCATGATACTTTAGCAATGAAATTAACAAAAAAGTGTATCCATTACAGTGACAGAAATCTGCCTGGATAGATGAAGGATGAATTTTTGTTGTAAATGGGCCAGCATGTGAGGCATTAATATCTGGTGGGTAGAGAATGAAGAATGGGAAAGCACCCTGAAAACATGAAGGATTAGCACCTGCCTCACTGAGGCAAGGCCATCCATCAGCGGGCCTGGGCAGCGATTCCGATTTTACAGAACAGACGAGCTTGTGCTTCGGGGTTGGGGCAACTCTATGTGACCCCATCGAAAGGGGTGTGTGTGGAGTGACTCTTGTTGTGCAGGGGAGAGAATGTTAGGATGGAGAAATCCAGGTCTGCTGGGTCGGCGGCTTCAGTGCCAGAGACCCGGGCAGAATCACATCGTTCATGGCAAGAATTGGATCGTGGAAGTGGCCACCTGAGCAGCGTTGGAGGCTGGGATTACTGCATAAAACTGGGCTTTGTGGTGTGCACATAGAATCCCAGGCAGGAGGCTAGGAGGGTAGTATAAGCTAGACTCAAAGAAGAGAGGAAGGGAGGGAGGAAGGGAAGGAGAGAGGAAGGAAGGAAGGTAGGAAGGAAGGAAGGAAGGAAGGAAGGAAGGAAGGGAGGGAGGGAAGAAGGAAGGAAGGAAAGGAGGAAGGGAGGGAGGGAGGAGATACTGGGTAGGGGTTGAAAGGTGCCCGGGTGTGGTTTTGTGCTGTCCCAGAGTTGTTCAGGAGCAGGCTAGGTATTAGACTTAAGGAATGGAGGGAGATTTGGAAGTTTGCAGATGACCGTGACCAGAGGAGGAGAAGCGGACTGAGGGCCAGGCTCCTCACAGGCACCTTAACTCCAGCTGCCTTAGGTGCGCGGATGCCTGGGCCCCTGGGATGCCTGGGCCCCGGGGATGCCTGGGCCCCTCGGATGCCTGGGCCCCTGGGATGCCCGGGCCCCGCGGATGCCCGGGCCCCTCCAGGAAACCTGCTCCTCACAGCGCTGATCCTCTTCCTGTGTGTGCATGGATCGCTCAGGGAGGCCGGCAACAAAGGCAGAAAGGTGCCTGGAGGCAGCGTGTGTCCAGATACATGGGAAGTCAGTCTAACAGAACAGACAGACGTGGGAAGACATCTCCACGCCGTGTGACCTCCACGCCTGGACCCTCCCTGTGGTGACAGTGGAAGGGTGAGGCCGCTGCCCCCCTCCCCAGCTCCTCCAGACGCTGCTCCGCACGGTGCCACCAGGCCCTGGTTTTCTGACAGGCGTCCACGGGGTGTGTGGGCACACCGCTGGACACAGTGCATGGGGAGATAAAATGATCCGCTCTGCAATCCTGCCTGTCTCTGAATTACATGAGGGTGGGCCATGTTGTTGTTAAGATTCCTGGTGGTTAATATTTTTCCAGATGTTTTACTTAGGCGGCCGGTGAGTTCTGTTCAGCCAGGGAACAAAGTGGTTCTTTCATGTCTCACCAAATTGTCTGAGTCACGCAAAGCGAAGCCCACTGCTAAAGAAAGTGAGAATGTACTAATTTTATCTCTCTGCACACACTCACAGGTTTTTCTCTGAGAATTGAAAACACAGTACCAGGGTTTGGGTTGTTTTCCATGGGTTTGGGGCTTGGGGGGGGATTTGGTAGAATTTTCCGACCCACTGAGATTTGTCCCAGTGACTCACTACACCAGACCATGCTAGTCCCTAGCTTATGTCAAGAACAGGATTCACTAACTCCTGGGCGTTGCACCTCACCTGTTTGATTAGGAATCTTTTAAAACATCACTGCTCACACTTAGTATCTATTGGTTCTTTAGTTGCAGTGGTAACTTGCTTGTGAAGTGTTTTTAGCTAAGCTAGTGACAATGTGTGATAATAATCACTTCTGTCCTATTTGAATAATGACAAGATTACCATTATCTCAAAGCTAAGGCAAACACTGAAAAATCCATGTAAAGTCATGATACTTATTAGCCAACATTCGTGTTATCGAGTGCTTTGATAATCATGATAACTACACAGCTGTCTTATTTTGAAACATGTTGTTATGAGTAAACAAAACTCAAATGGTCAGAATGGAATCGGAAGTGGATTTAGAGAGACAGAGGGCAGACACAATGCCTCAACAGACAACGGTGAGAACCAGAAGAGCCACTGAAATTCTCTTTCCTCTCTTCTTGCAGTTCTGTGCCCTAGCTGCAGTTCGCCATCTCCGCACTGCCGCCTCTTCTGGTATCTATCAGAATGGCGTGGCCACAGCCCCTGCATGCACAGGTGGTGGCTGTAGCCACACACTGCCACCAGCAGCTCACTCTGAGTTCTCCTTGTCTGCCTGGGGGGTGGGGTTGGAGGGGTCTTGCACTTGGTCTGGTCTTCTTCTCGCCTGGATGGCACAATTGGACAGCAGAGTTTGGGGAGGTTTTCATGGCACTAGGGAATGAGTGAGGTAGAGCTGGGCCAAGAATTCAGCC
Organism: Dipodomys ordii; assembly: GCF_000151885.1. Classification (NCBI taxonomy): domain Eukaryota; kingdom Metazoa; phylum Chordata; class Mammalia; order Rodentia; family Heteromyidae; genus Dipodomys; species Dipodomys ordii. The sequence continues at coordinate 2,078,600 of NW_012267260.1, read as the reverse complement.
CTCTAACAATGGGTGATTTTAGGGTAGGTCCCACTTCCTGTCCATCCCCTTAACGTCCTGTCCATACCCCTGTCTATCTTACAGTTCATACCCCTGTCTAACTTCCTGTCCATACCTCTAACTTCCTGTCCATACCCATCTAACTTCCTGTCCACACACCAGTCTAACTTCTGTACATGAACCTGATTTCCTGTGTCTGCCTAGCTTCCTGAGCATATCCCTGTCTAACTTTCTGTCTATACACCTGTCTAATTTCCTATCCAACTCCCTGTTCATACATCTGTCCAACTTCCTGTCCATACACCTGTCTAACTTCCTATCTGCACCCTTGTCTAACTTCCTGTCCATATACCTGTCTTACTTCCTATACATGAACCTGTCTAATTTTCTGTCCATTCCCATCTATCTTCCTGTCTGCACCCCTGTCTATAACTTCCTGTCTGCATCACTGTCTAACTTCCTGTCTGTATCCCTCTCTAACTTCCTGTCTGCATCCCTGTCTATAACTTCCTGTCTGCATCCCTGTCTATAACTTCCTGTCTTCATTCCTGTCTACAACTTCCTGTCTGCATCCTTGTCTACAACTTCCTGTCTGCATCCTTGTCTATAACTTCCTGTCTGTATCCCTCTCTAACTTCCTGTCTGCATCCCTGTCTATAACTTCCTGTCTGTATCCCTGTCTATAACTTCCTGTCTGTATCCCTCTCTAACTTCCTGTCTGTATCCCTCTCTAACTTCCTGTCTATATCCCTGTCTATCTTCTTGTCTGTATCCCTGTCTATAACTTCCTGTCTGCATCCCTGTCTAACTTCCTGTCTGCATCCCTGTCTATAACTTCCTGTCTGTATCCCTGTCTATCTTCCTGTCTGCATCCCTGTCTATAACTTCCTGTCTGCATCCCTGTCTATCTTCCTGTCTGCATCCCTGTCTATAACTTCCTGTCTGCATCCCTGTCTATAACTTCCTGTCTGCATCCCTGTCTATAACTTCCTGTCTGTATTCCTGTCTAACTTCCTGTCTGTATCTCTGTCTGTCTGCATCCCTGTCTATAACTTCCTGTCTGTATCCCTGTCTAACTTCTTGTCTGCATCCCTGTCTATAACTTCCTGTCTAACTTCCTGTCTGCATCCCTGTTTATCTTCCTATCTTCCCGTCTACACACCTGTCTGGACTCCAGTCGGCCTATAGTTAGGCTTCCTGTCCTGCCTGGTCTCACAGCAGTGTGTGCTGCAGTGCCCACCTTTCTTTCCATGGGGACTTTCTGCCTGGGCTGGCCTGGCCCCGTGACGCCCAGACGCCAGCTTCTCACAGGGGTACATGCCATTGTCCCCAGTGATGGGTTGAGAGGGTCTTGGAAGCTCTTCTGCCCAGACTGTCCTCAAACGGAGATCCCCACTTCTCAGTCTCCCAGGAGACTCAGGGTGGACTCGCAGCTGTGTGCGAGGAGTTCATGCAACTTAGAAATGGCAGCCAGCTCTGCTCACGATTCTTGAGACTGTTTCCAGAAATGCTCTTATCAGCCCTGCAGAGAAGACCTGTGTGCCAGCGTACTGTGTCCCCAGCCGTCCTCCTTTCCATCTGTCTGCACGTGTCCAGCCTGCTGTCCTGCTGGCCCAGCTCTGTGTCGATGGCCACCTCTGCTTCCTCCTCTCATGGTTCCATGCCCTGGAAGGAATGGAGCCCTATGTGTGGTCAGCCCTGCGTCCTGCAGACTCCAGAGGCTGAGGACCAGAGGTAAGGAGAAGGATGAGGTAATGCGTAGGGTGGATGCATCACTGGAACCACACCAAGGGGGAAAACACAGCTCCATAAGAAGGGGTGTTGATAGGTTATAGAATACTTTTCACGGCATAGCTATATGTCCACGCCGATCACATTCGCACTGTAAGCAAGGGTTACACTGTAATTAAACACCACCAAAGACACGCCCAGTGATCACCACAGGGCAATGGATCAAGGTCCCCGGTGACGTCTGCTGGCATGCCGTCCCTGGATCACATCTCCGTGTGGTTCTTTGGGAAGTGGTTAACTTCCGGCACTCAGAACAAGGGCACCCCCTCCTGCTCTACCCCTCCCGGACTTGGGCTTTGAAGTCCTCAGGACTGGGATCAGAGAGGATGATGGGGTTGACTTTTGACAGACGGTCATTGTGATTCACCAGTGTTTCTGTCCACAGCAGTCTCGCAGCCCCTGTTGAATCTACCCTGTGCAACCCCTTTGCTTCATGGCTATATCTTTCTGCTTTGACCCCAAATATTTTAAATCAGTGACTCGGCTTCCTTCATTACATCCGTGCTCAGAGCAGGAACATAACTGGTGAAAAACGGAAGCTCTGGGTACCGAAGTGTCCGCCCGGCCGAGAGGCCTTTGGGCCTGTCTTCAGCCCTGAGGCTGCCTGGTCGGTGGTCGGCTGCTCGGCTGCTCAAGGGCAGTGGAAACAGCTTTAGGGATTCAGTCCCCCCGTGTGGGTGGGCACACTCTCCCTGGGCCGAATCCTTCCCTGATTTACCCAGCTCCTCATCTCCATCCCTGACACTACAACAGGTGATTAGTTAGAATCCATTGCACCACAGGTAGTAGACGCCGTGCAGGACCTGCGACCATCAGAACAGGAAATACTCGGGAGGGACGCGTGGGTGCCTGCTGCCGGTGTGTGCAAGGCTGGCGCTGCTCCCGGCCCACAGAGCCTGGACCCGGGATGCAAAGGACAAGGACGACTCGAGCCAGTCCCTCCTGCGCGCCGATGGCTACTTGGCCCTTCGTCTTGCCCTTCTGTTCCTCTCGGTAGAGCCTTTACTTGTCTGTCTGCGTGACGTAGGGCGAAGACTCCACGGGTGGACTCGCAGCTCCAGCTGTGTGCAGAATTTGCCTCCAAATTCCAAAAGAGAGTGTGCGTGGTCAGTGTTGCCCTTTCCACATTCCCACCCCCCCCACTCTTCCTGACTTTGCAGGATGTGCATTGGATGATATTCACAAATGGTTCTCCTTTGTACAACTTCTTAAAGATAATAAAAGGAAGATGAGGAGGGGAGGAGGCCGCGGATGAGTGATGTCACCCCTGCTTGCGGTTGTGCTCAGTGAACACACCTGGAGGGGATTCCGCAGCATCTCAGGAGTGAGATTCTAGTGAACCCTTCAGAACGGGAGTTTGTCACGTTCAGGGCAATGGCGGCTCAGTGTCTAAGCTTCGGTGTCTGGGATCAGCATGGAAGGTCTGCCCCGATGAGAGCCGCGGCGGTGCTGTATGGGTGGCTAATTGCAGGTTTTCTAGGCTGCACAGCACCTCTTTGAGGTTGACAGGTATTATTATGATTATGTCAGATTTAGGGATAGGAGCACCCCACGGCTACTCAAAGGGGTCACAGCCAATCCTGAACAAAAGAGGATTTGAATTTGCATCAATAAGCTCTCCATTTGGGCCTGGATTTAGTAATGGTATTAGACTTCAAGTTGTATTCCATCTGCGTCTTTGTCTTCTCTGTTTCTCGTTACTTCTTATTCTGCGCACTGTCATAGCCCCACTGTTTTTCAGAGTTGAGGTTTAGATTGTAATGCAATTCTTTCAGTGGTGCGCTGGTGGCTTGGGCCTGTCGTCGGGGCTATGAAGGAGGCTGCGATTGGGACACGCAGTTCAAAGCTGGCCAGAGATAGCACCTGTTACGGGTTTTGTAGCTAGAGTCGGAGCTCTGGCAAACATCTGCTTAAGTGACGTTCAGCGTTTTGGAGGGGACTCGATCCCCACTAAGGAAAGGTAATTTTGTTTGGAATGTGGGTGTTCATTTCCAGTCCTTCTTCCTGTTCTGTACTGGCATTGGAACTCAGGACTGGGCACCCGCCCAGACGCAGCAAATAAGCAGTTCTTCATGTTAACCATCTCTGTTATCTTGGTCTCTGTGCTCTACCTCTTACTAATTGTATTCTTTTTTAAAAAAGTATTAATATGTCTTATCTAAAATAGAGTAAGAAAGAAGGAAATATATTCCTGAGCTTGAATGAGTATAGATGTGTAAAAATGAAGACTAAAAATAAACCATAATTTTCCACTGAAAGTTAAGTCATTTTTTTTAACACAGTTCTATCCCCTAAAATAATGTGTTACAACCGCCAAACCCTTTATAGCTGCAAGCAGGCCATCATTGTGAAGTGCTTCGAGTGTGCTCCCCTCCTGCCTCCAAGTGTGCTCCCCTCCTGCCTCCAAGTGTGCTCCCCTCCTGCCTCCAAGTGTGCTCCCCTCCTGCCTCCAAGTGTGCTCCCCTCCTGCCTCCGCCAGGGGGAAGGAGCTCTCCGCCCTCCCATCTGTGCGTCCTGTTTAATCGCTTTGGTTTCCAGAAGTCTCTTCACCAATGCTCGTGCCATGAGTGGTATCCAGACAGCCCTGTCCTTACACACACCGAGACATCAACACAAAGGCGGGGACGGTGCGGGTTCCACTGCGCTCTGTGTCCCGTCCTTCGTCCTTCCTCTGCCTCCAGCGTCCGGCCTGCCTCCTTTCCACGGCACCGTGGTCTCCGTAAGCCTGCCGAAGTCACGGCGGCGCGTGTGGAGCGTTCTGTGCAGTCATTTCAAGGTGACAGACGTGGAAAGTGGCGGTGGTGTTCCTTTTGGTAATCTCAGCGAGGTCTTAGGCAGTCAGATGAGTAAACCAACGCAATGATTCACCCAACAGCAGGTTTGCCAACACTTACAGGAAACTCGCTGGCTAATTTGTGAGCGGTGTTGCTGACGAGCTTGTCTGTTCTCTTATTGTTCCTGAGACATTCTTTCTGTAGTTATTTTTTTTATGTCTTCATGGAAGCTGTTGTTCAGACCGTATTCAAACATGGGAGTCTCCAGCTTCAAGCTCTCAGAGGATTTTTTGTTGTTGTTTTGTCCTGGGGTTTGATTTTTATTATTACTGATTCTTATTACATTATTAATAGACATTTTCTTGGCAGGCTCATGAGCTCCATCTTCTCACGGTACTGACAAGCTGCCTTTGGCATATCAGTTGTAAAGTTGCTGGTGTTATTTCTTGTCTCCGTGTGGCCGGTTTCTCTGAAAAAGCCAGCACATGTGAGAATGTCGGTCCCGTTCCCACGTAGAAAGCCGAAGCCGCGTGCCCCTCCCATCCACACCTGGTTCCACTCCCTGTCATTCTCCCACCCCCTCCACCTTCCTGACACCTTGAAAACCCCTCTGGCTGCCCCTGCGTTTGTTGTATTTATGTGTTCTGCAGAGGGCCGTGTTGCGTGTTGCTTGGCCACTCTTTGGACGGCTGAAAGGCCATGTGGCTCTCCACTCCTCTCGCCCAGCTTGACTGACCCCAGCCCTGTTTGCTGTTCCCTCCCGGCCTCTCAAATGGATCTTCCTCCACTACTCAGGCCCTTGCTGTATTTTTCACAGCACATCTGGATATAAATTCTCTCTGCAACTCCTTGGGATAATGCCAAAGGACAAGCCCTCCGCCCCTAGCACGCCAGGAGCTGGGACTTGCCAGTCCTGGCACTTGGTTTATGTCCCCTGCTGGCCTTTGCTGAGACTGTCCGGGTTCACTCTCAGCTGTGGGTCAGGACTCAGGTCTGAACAGCTGATCCGCCCCCAAGTGCTCTCTCTATAAAGGCGAATCCGGTCCAGGCCTCTCAGGGCTCAGTTCTGCTCCACCACCATTTAAACATCAGGTCAAATGTCAGAGGCCTTTGTGACTCTGTCACTCTGCCAGTGGGAAGGTGGGGATTTAGGCACTGTGATGCTGCTTTGGTGACCCTGACCCTGAGTTCCGGGTTTTCCTGGGGTCAGGGGCCTCTCTGGTGGGAACAGCATGCTCAGAGGCTCTGCTCTGCTCAGACCTAACTTGGAGACTCTTCTTTCCCAGGATGGGGCAGGGGCGCGCAGGGGAGACTGGGGGGCTGGAGGCCAGGAGGATAGCATGGGGGCACGGCCCCCCACCGGGGTCACCGGGGTCATGGGGGCCACTGGGGGCGCTGGCGGGGCCTGGGGCGTGGGCCCTGCCATGCTCCCTGGGGGTCTCGCCCTTGGGGTCCTCACTGTCTGCAGGGCTCAGGAGCGAGCACCCCACCCCACCAGGCCCCCACCCCGGGGAGGGGCTGGAGCAGCTCAACTCCTCCCCCCAGCCAGGTGAGCCTCCCCTCCCCTCCCCTCCCCCAGCCAGGTGAGCCTCCCCTCCTCTCCCTTCCCCTCCCCCAGCCAGGTGAGCCTCCCCTCCCCTCCTCTCC
>NW_012267260.1:2066623-2070225 GCF_000151885.1 Dipodomys ordii | reverse complement strand
CCCTGCCCTGCCCCCAGCCTCCCTGCCTGGCCTCCCTCTCGGCCTCCCTGCCCCGGCCTGCCTGCCCAGATGTGCGCCCAGGAGGTGGATGGGCTTGGGTGGAATGGCTCGGGGCTGGAAGGGGCAGTGAGGACCAAACAGCAGAGGGAGCTTCCCTCCCCACTTCTCCCCCTCCCCCTCCCCCTGCGCTCTGGGGCCGGCCTGCCCAGACGGGCAGCTGGGGAAGGGCGCTGGCTGCACCCCTGGGAGCCCACCCGAGGGGCAGGCAGGGGATGGGGAGGGCAGGGGAGGGAGGGTAGGGGATGGGGAGGGCAGGGGAGGGCCATCTGGTCTGGCAGGCCATCGGGGCTGCTCAGGACGCACCCGCACGGGGTTTGGGGTTCGGGGTCCATGCTTTGCAGCTGTGTTGGGCTCCATGCCTTCTGCTCGGTCTCTGTGCCCCCAGCCACCACAGCTTGGGTGGAGGTTCGTTTGTAGTTTGCGCTGTGATTGGCACAGTGGTGCTTGAACTCAGGGCCTCAGCCTGCCCGCCTGGGATCTCTGCCATCTGAGCCACACCCCCAGCCCAGTTTGCATTTTAGTGATTTTTTTTTGGGGGGGGAGTCTTATTGGTTGGGTTCTTATTTTTACCCAGAGCAAGTGTAGGCCACAATCCTCTATACCAAATGCCTCCTGGGTATCTGGGATGACAGATCCGCATGGCCATTCTCTACCAGCTGCTCAAGTCAGACGGTTTGCTCAGGACAGCTGTGTTAGTAGCCGCAGGGTACCAGCAAGAGCCGCCTCTCCTGGCACACCGAATACGGCCGCAGCCCGCTGGTGTTCCTCACACCCAGAACAGCCCTGGGTTTACAAGACAATGTTGTTACATTTATCAGTAGACTCCCCATGCCAGTAAGTCACAGTTGTTCTAAAGCATGCATGTGGTTGGAGGAGAGTTTTTTAAAGGCCCCCTTAGCACCATTTAATTAACTATCTGGTGAATTACTAGCTGCGCGTCGAGCTTGCTCGGTAGGTTTGCACGTTTGCCCCTTCACACCGTGCAGAGTTTGAGTGACACAGAGATATTTCACAATTCAGACGTGTTACGTCCAATGGCATGATGTGAGCTTTGCATCTGCACACGTGCCCACACACACAGCGGTGCACACCTGTGATAAGGCTGCACATGGATGCATGTTACGACATGCACACACACATATCAGGTGCATACCTGCCATCAGGCCGCACGTGGGATGGGTGTTACCACACACACACACACACACACACACGGTGCACACCTGTGATAAGACTGCACATGGGATGTGTGTTAGGATACGCACACATACACACTAGGTGCACACCTGTCATCAGACTGCACATGGGATGAGTGTTAGCACACATGAACACACACACACATGCTAGGTGCACACCTGTCATCAGGCTGCACGTGGGATGTGTGTTACACAGACAGTGTACACCTGTGATAAGGCTGCACGTGGGATGAGTGTTAGCACACATGAACACACACACACACCAGGTACATTCCTGTCATCAGGCTGCATGTGGGATGTGTGTTACACACACAGTGGTGCACACCTGTCAGGCTGCACGTGGGATGAGTGTTAGCACCCCCCACACACACATATACACACACGGTAGTGCACACCTGTCATCAGGCTGCAGGAGACCAGGCTGGGGCTCAGGTGGTTCGGCACTGGTCTAGAGGGCTACCTTAAACCCCCATTCAATCCCTGGTTCAATCCCTTGTCCACCAAGAAAACCCGTTTTGTCATTTAGGTCCCCGTCCATCCCTACGCACTATCAACACAGGCGGTGAAGCTGAGCCCCGCTCTGAGGGTGCCTGGGTGACACTTTGTACAAATAGCACCCAGGCTCCACCAGAATCAAAGCCAGCACATTATCTGAGCACATTGGTTGGACTTCTGAGGAAGATTTCTTCCTGGGGAGGTGGGCCGGAGGCCATGAGCACTGTGCTGCAGTACCCCGGCCAATTAAGTACTATGCTGCAGTACCCTGGCTGACTAAGCACCATACTGTAGTACCCTGGCCTACTGAGCCCTGCACTGTAGTACCCTGGCCTACTGAGCGCTGTGCTGCAGTACCCTGGCCTACTGAGTGCTGTGCTGCAGTACCCTGGCCTACTGAGCGCTGTGCTGCAGTACCCTGGCCTACTGAGCGCTGTGCTGCAGTACCCTGCCTACTGAGCATTGCTGTAGTACCCTGGCCTATGGGGTAGAATGGGCCCCCAGACAGGTGAGCACTGCCAGTTCCTGTGGGGCAGAGTACATGGCCTGCTGAGCCAGGAGCCAGGGAGTGGGGTTCAGTGGCCCAGACTGGGGAACAGGGTAGGATGGGGGGTGAGGCGCCTAGAATACTAGAATACACAGGCTGAGGGGGCCCGGCAGAGACAGTCTTCCATCTTGCATGGCTCTGGGGCTTTGAGGCAGGGAGAGGGTGCGGAGGTGAGCTGAGTACACAGGGGTTCATGGCAGGCGGGTGGCCAGACAGCCTTTAACGTTTATCATCGTCTTGGCTGACATAAGAAAGGGTTTCCTCTGGGGGCTTCAGGCACTAGGCAGTTCTCATTTTGCTTTATTTTTATACTGTCATTAGGAGCGGGATCACACATCCCCTAAAGGCCCAGTACATTTACCACTTAAGTCTTAGGCACAGCAGTGTTCAGCCCTCACCCTGAGGGAGGTTTGGAGGCAGAGGCCCGGCCTCCACTGCCGCTGCTGGCAGGGTTTCTGTCAAGACTTCATATGAACTAGATGACCATCTTGCCGTGGTGATCATCAGATGGCTATAGTGTGTGCTCTCTCATGCGGTCTGTTTAGGAACAATATTCACTATTGTATGTGACACAGACGGTTCCCTTCTGAGCATGGTGAAGAAGCCAGACACTCAAGAGCCTAGCACTTTATGGACCTAAAAATAATTGTCCGCACACACATGAACGAACGCCTCTGGCTCCTTGCTGGATTTCTTTGTATTCTCCAAAGGCCTCAGCAGCTACTGTGTCAGTTCCTGGGCCTTCGTGAAACTGAACTTTAGCAGAGATGGCCAAGGTTTTGGATAAAATACCCAAGTGATACCGGCCTTCTGGGGCTTTCCCCTGGGGGCGGATGGTTTGGATGGTTTGATCGCGCCTGTACCCGGGTCCTTCTGAGCCTCACGGTGTGTCCACTTCTCACCCAGGGGAGAATAAAATAATCCTGATTAGGATTCCACCCCACCCCCATCACTGGCAAAAGCCTGTTATTTCAACTACCGTCCTCCTGTCTCCTTTTCAAAGCGCTTGAGCTGACTAGTGAACACGGGGTTGCTTCTCTGATTGGAGAAGGATGGCTTCCAAAGCACCGAGCCTGGGCGGATGCCCTCACCCTCACAGCTGTGTGTTGTGGGAGGTTTTCCTGGGCACCATTTGTGAGCCTGGTTCTTACAGCAGGGCTGCAAAGATTGTCCTTCAGCAGCCACTGTTCACAGACTTTGAAAGAGTTGTGCTTTCCCCAAAGGAGTGTAACGTCTGAGCCAAGTGTGCGGCACAACTCAGCTGGTTCCAGAGGGGTGTCTCAGCGGCTTGTCCTCTCTCCCTGCTT
>NW_012267260.1:2020668-2066540 GCF_000151885.1 Dipodomys ordii | reverse complement strand
GCTCTCTCCCTGCTTCCCCTTCTTCTCCCCTCCCCACCCTCCCAGCCGGCTCTCTTCTTTGTCCCCCACTCCTCTACTTCCTCGCCCTTGCTCATGCTCTGCTCTTCTTAGCACTCCTCTCCTTTTCATCCTTTCTCTTACCTTCTCTGGTTGGCCTATGGCCCATTGCTTTTTCCTCTTCTCTCACTCTGTACCTGCATTTGTGCACTGCTCCATTTATTCACCTGCTACTTATGTATGGTTTTATTTCTGTCTGCTGGGAACATTTTGCTTAGTACATTCTATATCTCTAACAGTTTATAAAATTGTAGAAAATCAAGTAACAAACCTACTACAAGGAAAACTTCGTATCTAAACTATAAATAAGATGGACAATCATGTTTTGAATGTATAGTACAATTTTGAGCAATTCATATCTAGAATTTTATATATTTAAAAATTTTTCTGTCCAAAATAGAATATGTGTGAATGATTATCTGATTGAAATGAACAGTGTGCATATTTTGAATTGTCTAATGATTTTTGTCTTTGCTTAAATTATGTTCAGCTTATGAACATAAGAAAATCAAGATTTTTTTCCATTTCCCTAAAACTTAGACACTTGAGTTGTATTACAACATTCAAATATGTGTCTGCCTAAAGCAACAAAATGGAAATGATATCACAGCACACCACACTGACCACCCGTGTGATATAAATGGAAATACAGTGAATGGATGAAAGACTGGGATGGCAAAGGAATATACATTTTGAGTGTCAGTGTCTGTGTGGATTTGTAGACAAGCAGGAGATCGCTGTGTACATGTATCTGAGCCTTCTTAACCCAGTATCTCAGTGGGGGAACAGGGACTGGAGGAAGTCAGAATTTCAGTACGTGTCTAAAATCTCTGTGTCTGCCTGTGTCAAGGAAAAACTTGACATACACAATGCAGTAGTACTCACTCCACAGCACTTACTTGAGTGTCCTGGTCCATTCCCGAGCACACAGCGCTAAGAAATCTGTTCTCTAGTTAGAATCACCGCTGGGGGCCCTGTTAAATCTGTATAGAGAAGACTTATGCTCGGATGGTTTTTAAGTGAAACATTTCCAAGGTCAGTAGGCCCTAGCTGTGGCCAGCAGCCCCTGTTCCTTCCCCAGATGCACCGGGCACTCACCCAGAGTGACTTGATAAAAATCATTCGGTATTTGAGTTAGAGAAACTATTGTCATTTTTTTCTATTTGGAATATATTTTATGTTATTTTTTTAACTAATCGTCATGTTTCATTTCAGTGTAACAACCTGGCACCAGCATGCTCTGCTGTATAATTCACTTAATTTTTTATTTTTATGTTTATTTTCTGGCCATAGGGTTTGACCTCTGGGCCTGGGCGCTGTCCCTGATCTCTTTTGCTCAAGGCTAGCACTCTGCCACTTTGAGCCACAGTGTCACTTTGGTTTCTGAGGGGTTAATTGGAGATAAAAGTCTCACAGGGACTTTTCTAAAACCCGGTCTGGCTTTGAATCATGATCGTCAGATCTCAGTGCCCTGAGTACCTTGGATTACAGGTATGAGCCACCGGCTCCCCAGCTCTAATGAGCACTTTTCTTGATTTTGTAGCAGGTGGTTTAAACAAAGAGTGGATAGTGGAGGTATCAGCGCACTGTGGGAAGCTGGCCCAGGCATTGAGGGCATTTAGCCCTAGAGAAGACCTCCATCTAGCAGTTGCTACAAAGTAGCCTCCTTTCTTCAGGGAAAGGCAAGTGCAGGGGTAAGAGAGGAGACTTACTTGTCTTAGAAATCCTTCAGAACTTGACACTGCAAAGGAGTTAAAACAAATAAACAGGACTGACACACTGGCACGTCTCTGCACGGGCTTTGCCTCCACAGCTCAGGGCCGACTCCAGCTGAGCCCGGTCAGGACCCCAGATGACTGGAGCTTTCTTAACTTCCACGTGGGTCCAGGCCTTGGCGCGGGTGAGGGGCACCAAGGAAGATGGTTTTCAGAAAAAATGCCCAAGCTGGAGTGAGCTAGTTCCTTTCAGGACTAAAAAGCATGCGTTTCCATTACGGCATAGCCAGCTCAGCACCTTGATTAAAAAGCGAGTCCTAAAGTAAGTAACGGGGCAGTGGGAGATGCTGAGGCTGCGTTAGATGCCCTCGTGTTAATCTCCTCCTTTACCCAGGGTACAGAACACCTTTCCACGCCAGCTAGCCCATGATTATTACCCAGGGTACAGAACATCTTTCCACGTCAGCTAGCCTATGACTATTTGCTTTTTGCATTCCAACTTCATACATTTTGCTGCCTTACACACTTTTCATGAAGCGATCCTGTGTTCATACTTCTTTTCAATAGCCCGACGTGGCTCTCTCCACCTTGCCCGAAGGCAGCCCTGGGCCCTCTGGTGGCGCATTGTCTTGCGCTGTTTGTGGCAGTTTGCTCCTTTCCTGGGTGAGGTGCTCCACCCTCGTGGAGAGTGTCCGGACCGCCGTGTAAGTGTTCATATCTGGCATCTATTTGTTCTGCTTCCCTATAGCTTTAGCTCCATAAAGGTCAAGGTGTACCAAGATGGGCTTTCTGTTTTCTTCAATAGATGCCTCAGGTGAGACGGGAGAGCTTGGGAGCTTGCTCGGCACTCAGCACGGGTGTGTGGGGGAGGCTGAGGGCGGCTGGTACTCCTGCTTTTGTCCAAAAGTACTTCTGTTCCGAATTGCATTGAGTCTCGCAGTGAGCTTGAACGTCGCTTAGCCAGGCATCCTGTGGTAACTGCCACAGACGCCTGCGGATGGGTGTTTGAGAGGGAGGTGGAGGAGAGGAAAGGCCGTCCCCATCTCAGAGCAGCGAGGCTGCTAGGAGCAGGCCCCCTTTCCAGCCAGCTTTTCACAGAGCAAAGAATCAAAGTGAAGTCGGGTGATGAGGGCCACCAGCGGCGCAGAGGCGGCCGGGCTCCTCTTGGTGAGACGGATGTCCAGCAGCTTAGGGAAGCGAGGGAAAGCAGGGACTGGCCCCAGGCACACAGCCGGGGTTGGGAAGGCCCATGAACTGCGATGAACGAGGGGCTGGGAAGGTGGCTCCGCGTAGAGCGCTTGCCTCGCACGCATGAAGCCCTGGGTTCAATTCCTCAGTACCACCTACACAGAAAAAGCCAGAAGTGGTGCTGTGGTTCATGTGGTAGAGTGTCACCCTTGAGCAAAAGAAGCTCAGGGACAGCGCCCAGGCTGAGTTCAAGCCCAGGACTGGAAAAAAAAATGGAAAGAGAGAAATCCTGGGATGGTCCACTCACCCGAGGTGTGGGGAAACATGGCGCTGTTGTCTAAATACTTCTGTTCTGAATTGCGCCGAGTCTCTCGCAGTCAGCTTGGACATGGCTTAGCCAGCCATCCTGTGACAGTTGGGCAACTGGGGATGGGTGTTTAAAGGTAAGCAGTGAGAACTCCCGCTCTGTGAACCAGACAGCGTCATTCGGGGAGGGAGGCAAGTGAAGATTGAAGACAGGCGTGCCTCAGACCCCCCGTGCACACTTTACACACCGTACACACCAACACACCCTACACACCCTGACAAGGCTGCAGGCAGTCCCCAGCCCTCACACACGTTCCCAACTCTCCAAGAGGAAGACACTTTTTCCTTTTCCTCTCTTTTTTCCCTCCTTCCCTCCTATCCTCCCTCCCTCCCTCCTTTTTTACCCAAGGCTAGGACTCTACCACTTGAACAGATTTTTGATGGTTAATTGGAAAGAAGAGACTCATGTACTTTCCTGTTCCAACTGGTTTCTGAACCTTGATCCTCAGATAACAGCCTGCTGAGTAGCTAGCCTTACAGGCATGAGCCACCGTTCCTGCTGAGGAAGATCTTGTCAAGGCCCAAGTCTAGCGTCACATCTGGATGGGTTAGGGGATGAACTTAAGGTTCAACATGCCGTAAAACAATCTTGACTTTCCAGGAAATACTCTAGAGCTTTTTCCACTTTCACCTTAATGATATACCGCATCCATATTCATAATTAATTTAAAAACCCAATTCATCATCTTCCTTTTGAAATAAGTTTACATAAAAACAAAACCAGCACCAGAAACAAGAAAAATGAGTCATGCTTTTGAGCTAATTTGTATCTCTACTTGTGTTGCAAAACATGACTTAAAACCTTATTTCATCATGATTAATTTCATTCTATAAAAACTGTGAGATGACTTTAGCATAATTAAGAAATGAAAAATGCAAAATTCACGAGAATCCCCAAAAGATACTTGATAGCTCTATTCTTCTCACAAGTTCTGACTGGAAGCTAATGTTTATTTTAGGTACAGCTCTATTGATCCGTCCAAGTACTTTCACATTACTCAATGTGTTTCTAATTATTCATTCGAAAGCTCTTTACGAATGAGTAATGTTTTATGTTTCCAAAAGATCAACTTCCACAACGAATACGGACTGAGCGCAGATATGTGCTTAGATCCTAAAGAGTTCTGCACTGGTATTTAGACGTGTTTACATGTCTTCTTCAGTACTCTCTTGCCTATCTTGAGTTGCTAAGCAGGTGCATGATTGGATTGTTGTTTACTAACTGTGTGTAGGGCATTTTGAATTGTGCTAGATAGACACCAGCAGTGCCCTCAAGGAGCCCGAGGGCTGGCTGAGGGCCGGGGGCCTGCATGGCGGTCATTATCGAGGGCTTGCCGTGTCAGCTCCATAAGCCCGGCAGAGCAAGAGCTTGAAGTTTTAGGGCTGATCGTGTGCATTGCCGAGCTTTGCACTAGGTTCTGATTAAGAATGTCCAGTTACTTTAACCATTTTCCTTGGTGGTTCCGATATCCAGTGTCTGGCTGGGCTGCATGTGTGTTTTCCTCTGTAGCAGTACTGAGCATCTTAGGTGGCACTCTGAGTCACCCACAACGTGGGTCCAGTGCCTGAGGGCAAGGCGAGCCAGCAAAAGTTAAAAGGTAACTACGGCATTCTTCTCTCTAAAAATCATTTCCTTGTTGCAGTTTCACATTCATGTATTTATTCAGACACATTTTTTAATATAGAAAATTGTAAAGAATGGGAAAATAAGACCCCACCGGTGGAATAGCTCCTGGGGAAAGGCGTCCTTGTTTTCTGTTGGTTTTCGGTAGAATTTCCTCTGGTTAGGACTTGGCCCTTTGGTCTTATTGGTCTGCGCGTTGCAAGCATTTCTTCCTGGTGTGAAAGCCGTTGGTGGCGGCAGCCGTGGGCCTCTCATTTTCGTTTTGCATTTGGCTGTGGGTGTGCTTAATATCGCTTAGTTAACCTTCACACACCAGCAGAGCAGTGAGGCTGGTCCTGCCTGGCTAGAAGCAGAACAATGGGCCTGGAAGATGACAGGATGGCCCCCCCCTCCCCACCACACCCTGTCCTGTGCCCCCCCTCCCCCTCCCCACCACACCCTGTCCTGTGCCCCCCCTCCCCCTCCCCACCACACCCTGTCCTGTGCCTCGCTTCCATCCGGCTGTGTCCAAGTTGTAGTCTTCACAAGACATCAGTGTGCAAATCACTAAGCTGGTTTGAGGGTATTTATGAAGACTGGTTGGCATACATTTGCACCGTGCAGGGGTTCATTGTGATATTTACACATATGCATATGGTGTGTTTTGAACAAATCTATCTCCTCCCCCTTTTCTCCCCTCCTTTTTCAGACAGCACTTGGTGGGTCATGAGCTTGAACTCTGGGCCTGGACGCGCTCCCTCAGCTCTTCAGCTCAAGGAGAGCACTCTACTACTTGAGCCACAGTGCCGCTTCTGGTTTTCTGGTTGCTTATTGGAGATAAGAGCCTCACGGACTTTCCTGCCTGGGCTGGCTTTGAGCCATGATCCTCAGATCTCAGCCTCCTGAGTAGCCAGGATGACAGGCGTGAGCTGTCAGTGTCCCGTTACTGATTTTTTTGTTTCTAGTACTGGTATTACACTCGGTGTCTCACACTCACTTAGCTTCATTGTTCAGCTGACACTCTAGGCCTTGAGCCCTGCCTCCAGCCCTGCTTTTTGCTGAATGCTTTAGAAATAGACTCTAGTGGAATGTTTTGTTTTGTTTTTTGTTTGTTTTGCCTAAGTTGACCTTGAATTACCATCCTCCAGACCTCAGCCTCCAGAGATAGCCAGGAACAAAGCATTAGTCACTGGTGCTTGAGTGAGCCACGGAGTTTCATAGCAAGTTTCCTTTTTCCTGGAATGAGTCACATCTGGAAAGTGATCTGCTCAGCTTTCTTATTAGAGTGAGATTTTTATTTCTCTCTTCTCATTAACTCCACGTTAAAAGAATATATACTTCCTAGGAGTAACTAATAGTTATTAATAAGATGACTCCTTGGTTTTATAAGTTTAATACCACACCTAATTAATTCTGTCCTCTAATAAAACTTTCCTAATATTCAGTGTCTCTCTTGACGCTGAAATCCCTTCTGGAGCTAAGTACAGGTTCTATTTTATTGAACTCTTTATTTATGACAGTGATATTGCTTGTCATTCTCTGTTAAAATTTCTTGGTAGATGTTCCTTTCATAAGTGATTCTTGTAAACAGCTCCTATGATAAATCAGAGTCTCTAAACGGCTGCCCAGGCTGCGCACTGTGCATGCAGGACGCCCAGGCTGCCCACTGCGCGCGCAGGACATTGCCAAGGACATTTATTGTCTCCAGCCTTATTCATGAGATCCTCCATCTGTGTTCTCAGCTTTTACATTTTTCCTATCACACATGTTTTCTGCAGGGCTTCTGGGATTGACTCTTTCACTAAACCCATAGAATTTCATTTTTTAAAAATTCTTTGTTTTTCTTCACAATTAACTTTTCATAAGATTGCATGGTTTTATTTTGCTTTCTTTTTGGTCAGTTGTGGGGCCTGAACTCTGGGCCTGGGCACTGTTCCTCAGCTCTTCAGTTCAAGGCTAGTGCTCTACCACTTGAGCCACAGCACCACTTCTGGCTTTTTCTGCTTATGTGGGGCTGAGGAATTGAACCCAGGGCCTCAGGCATGCAAGGCAAGCGCTCTACCTCTGAGCCACCTTCCCAGCTCCCATATTTTGCTTTCACCATCCTTTTCTCATCTCTGCTTTCTCAATTTGTACATGTAGTTCAGGGCTGAAATTTTTATACTTGCCAAGTATTTGCATAGATAACCTTCCAGAATGAATAACATAATTAAACCACTTTATATGTTTAAAATTCCAAAACAACTTCAGATATCACATATTATGGGAAATTAAAAATTAAGTTTTGAAAGGGTAAGTGAAAAAAATAAGTGCCCAGAAAATTGGACTTTAAAAAAAATAATGAACACCCAGTAGTTACCACCTGAACAATGGAAAGGGGCAGTGGGGTTTTTCATGTGAACCCTGAGGTGATTCCTGCACCCCAGCAAACCCTAAAGCTCTGCATGTCTAGCAAATGGAGCATTTTGAGTTCAGGAGTTACAAATGGCACGGCTTCCCTCCTAAGTCACACGGGAATGTGCACAGCTGAAGTCGGCAGAATGAGTTTCCCCGTGGGCTAGAAATGGGGCCCGACCTTTGCTCAGATGTCACTTCAGTGCGGGTGGCAGGCGTGGGGTTGTGTTTCCTGGGAGCCCAGCCACAGGGCTTCGGGCTGGAGCCCCTCCAGTGCCCAGCAGGAAGCCCAGCATCCATACACGCAGGGCAACTGCCAGGAGTGGTTGAACAAAACTGACCATGTGGGCACAGTGACCATGAACCATGAGTTCAGAAGGGCAGGTTGGGATCCCAGAGCGCTATGTCCGAGGGCCTCCGGTGCCTCCGGCTTCTCCGTGGTCTTTACACTGCCCCTCTCCACGCCTTCGAGCCTCCCGAGCCCGTCTGTGGGTTCCCCGCTGGAACCTCCTTCTAGCTGTGGGAGAGTTTTCGGCGCCCATGGTTGTTGATGGCAGATTCCTGCCCCTGGGGACTGGTTGCCATTTTGTCTGCTCAACTTTATCTCCTCTACCCAAGTAAAGGGAACCTGTTTTCCAGCATACCAGGCTTGCGTGTCCTCCCGTCCTGCTGGGTGCCCCGCTCCTTTCTGTTCTCGTAGGGAGTGACAGTGTTTCTTCCTTCCATCCGATCGGACGGTTTCCCAGAGGCCCAGTGCCGGCTGCCCTCCCCCACAAGGCCATCCACAGTCCCTAGAGACATCCACTTGCTTGTATTTGAAAAGCTGTGGCTACAGGCACTCATCAATTAATGAGGGCGGGTGCCTATTCATTTGGCCATTAATTATACATGGCTTTGGTCAAGGTGATAACTATCAGTTTTGTGTGTACATTTTGATGCCTAGTTCAAGTAATTGGTGAGTTCCCTGAAGACAGGTGTTTTGTATTTTTTGTTTTTTACATTTCATCTACTGGATTATGATAGAATTGTTCAGTCAATAACAGCTACTCAGCAGAGACATACTGAAGGCTGATCAGGTATTCTCTCTCTCTAAGTCTGAACCAAAAGTGCATGTTAAACTCGCGCTGCTGTGTGGTGCAGACTTTGGGTTGAGGAAGGCGTTTTCTTGGCCTTCAAAGAAGGCAGACATGTGGTCTTAGATGAGCAAAAACAAAACAAAAAACCCACCTCATCAGCGTGTGCGAGGTCAAGTGATTCTTGGTGATGAGTTCTGTGTGGCACCATCTCGTGTGTCTGGACGCCGGGGATGGGAAGGATCAGACGTGTGGACACAGGGGTTGGCCAGCCCCATGGAGCACCTGAGTGCAGAATTCTAGCTAATGCTGTTTTCTTCCCTCCAGCTCCTCAGGCACCTGCCCCGTGGCTGCTCCCGCATGGGCGTGTGAGCGTGTGTGTGAGCACGCAGGCCCAGTGCCCGCAGCATGGAGACCTCGTCGCTGCTGTCCTCCTTGAACGATGAGTGCAAGTCGGACCACTACATCGAGCCTCACTACAAGGAGTGGTACCGCGTGGCGGTGGACACGCTGATCGAGCATGGCGTCGAAGCCTACCAAGAATTCCTGACCAAGGAGCGCGTGTCTGACTTCCTGGCTGAGGAAGAGGTCAGCTACATCCTAGGACACGTCCAGAAGCTGGTCCAGAGCCCAGCCCAGGGCACCGACGGCTCCTGCGATGACACGTCGTCGTCGGGGACGTACTGGCCGCTGGAGTCGGATGTGGAGGCGCCCGACCTGGACCTGGGCTGGCCCTACGTGATGCCCGGGCTGCTGGGCGGGACGCAGGTGGAGCTGCTCTTCCACCCGCCCAGGGCGCAGCTGCTCACCATCAAGGAGACCATCCGCAAGATGATCAGGGACGCCAGGAAGGTAATGCCGCGTCCGTTCTGGGGTGAACATGTCAGCCGGGTCAAGGTGCCTGGGATCGTAGCTGGGTTAATAAGAGAATCTGGGCATGTGGGCCACACCAGTGCTCACAGGAAGTAGAGCTCTAGGTGCTCACAGGAAGTAGATCTCTAGGTGCTCACAGGAAGTAGATCTCTAGGCGCACACAGGAAGTAGATCTCTAGGTGCTCACAGGAAGTAGATCTCTAGGCACTCAAGGGTGAGCTGCTCCCATCTCGAACCTGTGCCAGTGTGGCACATGCTCTCCCCATAATGGCGGTAAAGTGTGTGGACAGGGACCAAGATGACTGGACACGTTTATGTGTGCGGCAGTTAAAATCTTCCTTGTCTCCGAAAGGAACTGCATCTGATGAAGTTTACTTCCTTCTGACAGAACTAAGGGTTGGTTCTTGGTCTAGATAACAGTTCATACTCCGGTATGAAGTGGTACAATTTCACTTAGCTGTTTTTTGAGTTATACGGAAAATCAACAGCGTCATACGTGCTAAAGAAAGTTCCTGAAGTACTTAGCATTCTGAGGCCTTGGTATTCTTGATTAAATATTTATGTTGG
This sequence comes from Dipodomys ordii, assembly GCF_000151885.1. Classification (NCBI taxonomy): domain Eukaryota; kingdom Metazoa; phylum Chordata; class Mammalia; order Rodentia; family Heteromyidae; genus Dipodomys; species Dipodomys ordii. The sequence goes on along the minus strand of NW_012267260.1, from coordinate 2,056,704 downwards.
CTTACACATCACACCGATTCTATTTTAGAGCTCAGTTAAAACTAAAAAATACTCCTTCAGTCAGTTAATGGACGATTTTTGGAATGGGCTTTTGTTGCTGGCTTTGCTTTCAGGTTTTGCCTTTTGGTTTTGGTTTTGGTACTGAGCACCGTAGAAAGAACCCATGAGACTACAGCAAAATTTTCTCCAGTGCAAGCTCAAGTTTTAAACTGTTTGGACAAAACTAGGGATTTTTAGAAAGCTGTAAAGTATCTCTTGGTTACAGAGACTATGCTGTAGATGCCTGGACATTAGCTAATTTCTGTTAGAGAAACGCACATTGCTTCTGAGTCTTGGTGATAAGGGCAGATTGGAGACTGCATCAGTGGAGGGGACCATGCTTACAGAGGAGCCTTTGGAGTTAGGGCCTTGCCCCCGAGCCGGGCTCCGAGCTGGGCTCCTGGTGCACCGCGGCTCCGATATCAACAGTGAACGTGGATCACCTGGCATCCTACTTTGGGGCCAGGCTCAGGTAGCACCGGAGCCTTGGTGGCCACCTCTTGCTCAGCTTTTCTTCCCAGTGTAGCACTATGCGTTTAACCAGTGTGTAAAAACAATACCCTCTCCTTGGTCATTGTTTCCTGGGAAACTCTCGTTTGAATTAGCAAGCAGAGGATGTTGAAGGCCACGTTATAAAACAATGAGACATTCTGCTTTTCTCTTGTAGAATCAAAGCAGAATGTACAGAGTTAAGGTTGAAAAGGGAACTATTTGATCTTATAAACCGAGTTAACAGTAATTGAGTGCCAATCCTAACAGGTAACGCTGCTGGTTCTGGCTTCAAAAGCATCAGGGAATAGGCCAGCAAATATTAAGGTTAAGTGCGTTATGTAGGTATATGAAATACATATATATTTCTCAGATATTTAGAAGTTTCTTTATGAATTATTATATCTACTTAAAGAATTTTGAAGAATCTATTACTCTGGTGAAATTTTTATTAAATCAGGTTTTAAAAATTAAGATTACTGGGGCTGGGAAGGTGGCTCAGTGGTAGAGCGCTTGCCTGGCATGCCTGAGGCCCTGGGTTCGATTCCTCAGCACCACATAAGCAAAAAAGAAAAAAGGCTGGAAGTGGCGCTGTGGCTCAAGTGGTAGAGCGCTAGCCTTGAGCTGAAGAGCTGAGGGACAGTGCCCAGGCCCAGAGTTCAGGCCCCACGACCGGACCCAAAAAAAAAAAATTAAGATTACTTAGCCCATTGCTGGATGAAATGCTATGAAAATTTTAAAATAAGAGCCATTAGTAGTCTGGCATTGTAGTGTATACCTGCTATCCCCAGCGATCAAGAAGTGGGACTGTGAGTTCAAGGCTAGCTTGGGTTACATTGCAAGTCTCAGTTTCAAGCAAAAAAGCAAAATAACACACAAATACCCCCAAAGTTAGTAAGAAGAGGCAAATATTATTATGAAATAAAAGCTTGTCAGAACACATTGCTCTGTAAAGACTAACTGTGGTTTGCTTGAGTATTAGTAATCAAAAGGCTGTATTGTTACCCTTCCCTTACAAGGGAAGTGTATCTGTCCTTAGGAACACAGAGTTTTTCAACCATGTTCAGAGGGTAAATTCTCCTTATTGGTACCTCAGTGAATTGTCACAGCATTATCAAGAGAAAATCTTCCTTTTCTTTCATAAAGTGTGTGAATAGTTGGATATGGATGAATAGAATAAAGGTTTCTTGTCACCAGATTCCTCAGGGAAATTCTTTTGGTAATCAACACTGTAAAACTTTATGTGGAGATATGCAGCCAAGCAAGTAGGGCCAGAAACTAGCAAACAGACCTGAAGAAGTGGGCTCAGCAAAGGGCTTCCATCCACAGCCACTGCTTGTTTTGCAGTTGAGATAAAGGACTGAGGAAAATAAGTGCCGTATTATGAAAAAAAATTAAACCAGGGAAAAGAAGTTGAATGCAATCTATGAAGCAGTATGATCAGAAATATCAAATTAACCTCCCATAACTTGGAAAGAAGTTTAAAACGGTGTTATATCTTGCTCGCTTTTGCTAGAAACATTATGAGTGAATCACTCCCCAAATAGTTTGTTTTAGACTTGAACCGTTGTGCTCTTTCTTATTTAAATGATGCGACCTCTCAGTCACTTTGCTTTCTAAGTAGAATATGATTTCACATATTTTATTTATTTGCAGTTATCATTTGGAAGTCATTTTGAATCACTTCTTCCATGGGGTGTGTGTGTGTGTGTGTGTTGTGTGTGTGTGTGTGTGTGTGTGTGTGTATGTGTGTATGTGTGTATGTGTCTGTCTCTGTGTGTGTGTGTGTGTGTGTGTAACTTCATAGTTTGAGAATTTACCACTGAGGAAATTCAGTTATAAACATTATCTTACATGTGCCCTAAAGGGATATATTTTAATTTAGTGCCTATTTTTTTAAACCCCTTTCTATTTTGCTCTGTGTGGTTGACATAATTTCATTTGGCTCCGCTTTGTAAACTCTGATAATGTCTGGCACGACTTTTCCCAGGTAATTAATTGTCTCTCAAGTTTTCCAAGATGATGTATGCATCTATTGTTAATTACTGTGTACTCCTCTTATGAGAACATTCCCCCCTAATTACTTTAAAAAGTCATCTGTCATTAAAATTGGTTTTTGGGGGAGCTGAGGCTATAGCTTAGTAGTAGAGCATTGCCTAGCATACTCAAGGCCATGTGTTTTATACCCAGCACTGGGGGGTGAGGGGGGAGAGAGGGAGAGGGAGAGAGAGAGAGAGAGAGAAGTAGAGAGAGAGCGAGAGAGAGAAGTAGAGAGAGAGCAAGAGAGATAGAGAGAGAGGGAGGGGAGAGAGAGAGAGGAGGGGGGAGGGAGGGAGAGAGAGAGAAATAGGAGGATCACAGTCCAGGCAACAAGGGAGACCCTGGCTAATAACAACAGACGTACAGCTTAGCAGTAGAGCCCAGGATTGCCGCATCAAAATGTTTGCTTCATAGCATTCAGTGGTACATATTAACGGAGTTCTTCCTTCCCATTATATTGAATATGCAAATCTCATTAACTAGAATGCTATTTGCATCTCTCTTTCCTAATTCTAGCCTAGCTTCTTGGGTGAGATAAAAATCTTGTCTTGTGAAATAGGGAATCAAGAAGAGACAGAAGCAAATCCCCAGTGAGAACTGGGGCAGAGTGGCTGCTGAGGGGGCCGGTCCAGGGCGGGTCCTGCGGGAGTGGCTCGGGTCCCTGAGTCACCGTCCTGGGCGGGCTGGGCTCTGTTTGGCCTGGGGAGTTGTTAGTAATGCAGAACACACAGCCTCTCAGCTACACAGATGTCGGGTGGTGGGGGAAGGCGCGCAGATGCTGGGCGTCCTGGTGGTGATACCAACACAGCTCGGAGCCGAAGGCCTGGTCTCCCGGACTGCACACTGCAGTTGTGACATTGAACAAATCACCCTTCCCATTCCTCCTGGTGTCTTCATTTAGACATGAAGCAAAAGCCTTTGGGCACCCTTATCTTGGCTTCTCATGGTGTGTGCCAGCCAGTTTTCATGTATCGTTTGCTTTGCCAAAGTAGTGCATCGTCACCGGAAGGATCTCAGCATGACGGTGCACCTTGCACACGGACCTGCCTGTCCAGCGCGTGGCTGTGTGACATTTGTTCACTTGTCACTAAGGCCATCTCCCCGATCGTCCCAGCTGTGTTTTTCATTAAGGATTTCCTCTTGTCTGCATCTTCCTTCAACACCACCTGTGAATCTTTGTGTTTTTTTTTAAAGTTTGACTCAAAATTAGTTCTTTCTAGGAAATATAGGTTGCTGAGTCAGATTTAATGACATTATTCTGTGGTATTAAGTTGAACATATTTCCTCCGACTAAAGTACATTATGTGTTAATACATGTTTATGCTCAAGTATGGTTGCTAGAGAAGAAGAAAAAAGGGAGGAAGGGGAAGAGGGGAGGAGGAAGGGACAGAAATGGAGGGAAGGAGGATAAGAGAGGGAAAGGGAGGGAGAGGGGAGGAGGAGGAGGAGGAGGAGTAGGAGAAGGAGGAGAAAACACTGATAGAATGGGATGTAGCTCAGTATAATGTTTGCCTAACATGCACAGAATCTTGGATTCAATTCCAGGTAGTGCATACACACACACGTGCGCGCGCACACACACACACACACACACACACACACACGTCCAATCTTCTTCACTGGGTACCCACTTGATTACTACCACCACTAACTATGAAGATGTTAAGAACCTTATTGTCCATAGTTACTTGAGAGGATGAGGAAAGTAAGTACCTTTTAGAGAGAACTTTTGACCTCATGGAAAGTTTTTTACTTCCTTGATCACTTGATAATGTTAATGGGCTGAAAGGTATCAGCCTGCTGGTGATTGCTCATGTTCAGATAAGGCCTGCTGGGTGGGTGGCTCCTAGCCTGGAATCACCTGCTCAGCCAGCTGTTCGCATTACACATTGCAGATGTGAAGTCTCCATTCTGTTTCTCTGTGTGGCATGGACACAGATACATGAGAACTGGAGGAAATAGCTGATGTTTCTCACATGGTGCTTCCATGCATTTAGAGTCCTGTGTGGTGTTCAGGCCCTGGTGTACAGGCCCTGCCGCCGCTGCTGCCGCCGCCGCCGCCTCCTCCTCCTCCTCCTCCTCCTCTTCCCCCTCCTCCTCCTCCTCATTTCCCTTCCTGTTCCTTACTCCAAAATCTGGTTTCCTGAGGAATCTCCCAGCTTACATTCCTGTATCTCTAATTTGGCACGCGTGTGCCAGTCCTGGGGCTTGAACTCAGGACCTGGGTGCAGTTCTGCCAGTCCTGGGGCTTGAACTCAGGACCTGGGTGCAGTTCTTGAACTTCTTTTGCTCAAGGCTAGCACTCTACCACTTGAGTCTCAGTGCCACTTCCAGTTTTTCTGAGTAGGTTATTGGAGATCAGTATTACGGACTTTTCTATCCTGGTTGGCCTCAAACCATGATTCTCAAATCTCAGTCTTCCAATAGCTAGGATTACAGGCGTGAGCCACTGGTGCCCGGCTTGGCATTGGTTCTTTGAAGATGAGGACAACCTCTGGTTACACTTGGTAAGGAATGAGATGGCATCCTGCTAGGAACATCAGCTCACAGGTGGCTTGCGGAAGAAGCCTTCACGACAAGGCGCAAATGCTTTTCTGAAGCATTTGTTGAAGAAGAAAATTGGCAAACACTAATTTCTCCCATAAACTTGTGAATATTAAGAAGATAGACAACCTTGAGGGGAAGCTTGAATGAAAGGGACGTAGATGTTCTACCAAGCAGAAGGAAAAAGTATTTTCACATGCACGTTTTAAATAGTTAAAAAATATACTAGCTCTTTAAATATGCAAGATATATATGTATATATAAACAGGGCTTATGAATTTCTGATGTTTGTACTCATTATAGACCTGCCATCTTGGTGTCAAAAGTGCTTTACTTAACTCGATTTATGAAGCTCTACCACGAAGCTACATTCCCTGCCCCAGTGACTCTGTTTGGGAAGCATTGCTACTGAATGTTTGAGAAGGAAATACAGACTCTGTGTAATGCTTACCCAAATTCAGCCTTTCGGCTTAAGGAAATTCTGCTTCCCTGCGGCACGGCGGTAGAGCACTTGCCAACACCTGTCCCCTCCCGCGTGAGGTTCCCATCCCTTCTGCTGCCTCAGCTTACCCAGCGTACCTTCGCGGCCTCCTCCCCCTCTCCACCCCGCCTTGCCCCAGGCTAAATGTGAGAGAAGACACGCGGACTTGTCTTTTATTTTCGCCTCACATCATGGCCTCCTGTTTTACCCATTTCCTGCAAACAGTATGATGATTTCCTCCTTCTTCACAGCTGAATAATGATGCATTGTACACTTGCACCACGTGTTCTGCGTCCATTCTCGTAGTCAGGGGTGTCTCCGCTGATTCCAGAACCTGACTATTGTGACTGGTTCCACCACAAGCCTGGTCTTCGGGTAATTCTTTGGTATGCTGAATGATTCATTGGGGTATGTACCCAGAAAGGATTAAGCTGGGTCATGTGGAAAGCTTTTTTTCATTTAATTTTCAGAGCATCCACACCTATTTCCCTGGTGACTGGGTTCATTTACATTCCCACCCACAGGAGGGCGAAGCTCTTCTCCCCCATTCTCTGAGCATCTGCTGTTCACATTTTCTTGATGACAGCCGTTCTGAAACTTTATCTCAATTCAGCTTTAATTTGCCTTTTCCTGATAGCTAAATCCTGAATGCTGTTCCCGTACTTATTGGCTGTTTATACTTGTTCATTTGAAAAGTGTGTGTGTGTGTTCAGTTCAGTTCCCTATTTATTGATTGGATTTATCTCTTGAGGCTCCATGTTTTGGAGTTTTTGTATATCGTAGCTATAATTCCTCTGTTAGACACACACCAGGTAATGATGTTCTCTAATTTATAGACTTTCTTCACTCCGGTGATGGTTTATTTTGCTGTGCCAATGCTTTTTAATTTAATGCGATACCATTTGTCGGTTCTTCTTCACATTACTTCAGCTATTGGAGTTCAGAATGACTATCTTTATGCTCATTTTCCTTCCCATCACAGGCGTGAAACCCAACCAGACCTCCAGTCACTTACTGAAACGTGTCATGGTTTGCTAGTGCCACACCCGCAGCAGCTGGTGGGAATGGCAGATGAATTCGTCTGGATAAAACTCCATCTGACGTCCTGAGCTTTCCTAAGGAAAGTTCTATTCTTTGGGAACAGAACTCAGTTGGTTCCAAGCAAAGCCAGAAGTCAGAGCTGGCTGCCGAGGTGGAGGGTGGTAGTGTCCTGATTGGGGGGGGGGGGGCAGGTAGAGAGGAGGTGAGCCCACCACGTGGCCGGCTCAGTCTAGAATGCTGCGGAGACGGGCAGCTCCGGGCAGCACTCTGGGCAGCTCATTGGTGAGTTATTCCCGCCTGGCCTCTCGAGGGGGACAGAGAGAAGGACACTGGCCGTCCTGAGCGACCCGGCCTCGGCCCTGTGTGACTGGGTGATGCCGGGCAGCGGAAGGCACCATCTGTGTCCAGGACGCCGCGTTTTACCAGGACGCCTCCCACGTAGTGTTGACGGTGGGGCAGGTTTGGCTAGAGGAGGACACGCACTGCTGGTCGTTAAAGGCGGGGTGCGCCGTAAGTGGAATGCGAGCTGAGAGGCCGCTGTGAGGGTGCAGACCAGTCGGCTGGTGGCATGGTCCCCAGCGCGGGAGGCAAGCAGGACCGAGGGGACGGCTGGCGCAGCCTGGGGTGGCCGAGTCACACGTCTAGGTTTAGGGGCGAGAGTCCACCTCAGGGCCCACGCTCGGGGCTGGCCGGCAGCCAGCGCAGTCCCCCGCTTTCGGGCCTTGGGCAGAAGTAAGCTACGGTACCCCAGATGCCAAGGCCTGGGTGAGGTTTGAGATTGGCACGGGTCCGAGCCGTCGCTCTGTGGACAGGGCGAGGAGCGCCGCGGGGAGGCAGGAGGTGTCCGTGGGGAGGCAGGAGGTGTCCGTGGGGAGGTAGGAGGTGTCCGTGGGGAGGCAGCAGGTGTCCGTGGGGAGGCAGCAGGTGTCCATGGGGAAGCAGGAGGTGTCTTAGCACAGGCTCGGTGGCCCTTTGGGTGAAAGCACTGTTGTTTTTTTATTTTATATTTTTAAATACTGGAAGATACTATTATCCGAATAAGAAGGTTCAGTCATATCCATGTTAGGCGTAGGTGCTGCTGAGGGCCTGCGGGAGGTCCTCCACAGAGTGGGAAATAAACCTTCGGACGGCTTGGAGGAGCAGGTGTGGGGCACGGGAGGGGGGGGAGGGGGGGAAATCAAGGCAGGCATGCGGAGGAATGCTGGGGTGGACACTGTGCCGTGTGCCCCCAGCGTCCAATGGCTTCTCCCCGTCTTTTAACTCACAAAGTGGGCTCACAGAGACACTAGTGAAGAATTCAAAGCAGAAAAATGATGGCCTGAATCAAACACTGCCAAAGTAATCCTCGGCAAACGACTGCTTCCACCAGTGGGCTGATATTGAAGATTCATTTATAGAAATGTGTGCACACATGCACCATTTTATGCCCATATATGTATATATGTGTGTGTGAATGCCTTGTGTAGGTCTCCGAAAAGAATGTTACTTTGTAGTATGGCTGATATATACATACATACATACATATATATATATATAAAAGCATTGTAGATAATATTTTGAGTCATCTCCCCTTTTCATTTACGATTTTTTTCCTGAAATAAAGCAATGGCTCCTTGCACAGAAAGGAGCCTCACACAAAGGGGGTGAGCGAGCCAGGGCTGCCCAGGCCCCTGCTCCACAGGTGGAGCAAAGGCTGCCGGCCTTTTATGACAGCATCTGCCGTCTGTTGTAAATGCTGTCAGTGATAACAGACTTTATCATTCTGCTCCCACCCAGCTTGTAATCACCGCTGTCCCTGCGATGGGACAGCAGGACGGTGCTCATGTAGAGACTCCTGTTGTAAAGTTGTTTTTTGGAGATGAAGTAAACATCATAGTTGTTTGCCTGGCGAGGAAATAATCGCTTCCATCTTGCAGCTCTGAAAGCTGGGCATCTACTTTCTCTTTCGCAAGTGAAAATTTCCCTTTAGGTTATATTAACTTCTTATTAATAACTGTATTTTCTGTTTCACCCCCCCATGGATTCAAGCACAGGAAATGTTTCAAGCAAGTAGATAAATGTGTAAGGCAGAAACATTGCCATTTGGATAAATATCAATCCAATAAGTGCCACTGGAAAAAATCCATAATTGTGGAAGAGAATTAGTGTCTGAGTCACAGCAGTCATAGTTAAGCCCGCTGAAATTCTAGAGCAATGAGTACTTTTAGAAAATATCCAGTGTTTATAGTTTTACAAGTAGGCAGGGAGGAACTGCTTGATGATCATTACATCAACCATATCCAGACATCTCTGCCTCTACCCCCAAGATTCTGCTGGATCATCTTCCTTCTCCTTTCAGAGGGGGAAGAATGACAGGGGTAAATAATTCATCCTGGGCTATAGAAGTGGGAAGCAGCAAGTTTGGCACCTGATCCCGGGGACTGGGCTGAGCTGGGCCTCGGCTTTCCAGTCTGGCTCTGACCTCTGCATGCTGCTAAGCTGGCCTCCTCCAGGTCCCCCGCTGATTCCTGGCCCTTTGCCCTGGGCTGGAACTGACACCTGGGAATGTCAGAAGCTCTTCTGCTTCAGTTCTCTTCTACCCCTTTGCTGCTTTTCTTTCCTGGTGATTCGGCCTGGAGGTTCTGGTGAAGCCAGAGGGTATCTTGTGTGGGAGAGTGTGGAGGAATGGTCTGGTCTGCTCTGAGTTGAGGTAGCAGACCTCACCTCTTCCAGACAGGGCCCGAGTCACCCGCCACCCACCCACCCGCCGTTCTCAGCAGAACCTAAGCTCCTGCGTGGGCTTTTCCCACGTGGTTGTCAAAAGACTTTCTCGACAGACCTTCTGCTTTTCCCTCCTTTGCTCCTTCAGCACTTTCGGATTTGGTAAATACCTTCCGAGCAATACCACTTAGGTTCTTGTGTTTATTTTGATTGCCCTTGCTCTGGTCCGCTTCGCTCCTTCTGAACTTGCGCTGTGGCCGCTGTGCTTTTGAGAGGGGTGGGTGGTCAGGACCACAGTTGGCCGCCGGGCTCAGCATCCTGCTCTGTGAACTAGCAGATGGGCAAAGACGGTGGCTGCGCAGAGCCGTGCTCTGGGTTCCAGTCCTGACCGCTGCCGCGCTCGTTTTCAGAGTTGATTCCCATTCCTGTCATTGTTTTCAGCAGGGCACTTGGTCGAATACCATCTTATTAATATGTTAATAAAGCTTGCACGTGAATTGAAGAAAAAATCACCCCATGCCAACCATGCCAACAAGAGCAGCCCACGCCTCATCTTCTCCTCAGAAAACACAGCAGATCTGTGTATTGTACGTTGCCCATTCTGTGACTCCGCTGAGGATTCTACTTATTTTACTCTGATGTTGAGCGCTTCCCCGCATCTTTCTCTTAGAAGGACTCAGGGCCTCGCAGGTGCTCTACTGCTGAGCCACAACTCCAGCTCTGTCTTGTGCTGCTTGGTTTGGGGATCGGGTCTTGCTTCTTGCCAAGTGATCCACATTATTTCAGGCTCCCTGTTCTCATTAGGGTGACAGACATAAGCCACCTGCCCAGTTTCCTCTGTTGAGACTGAGTCGTGTTCTGTCCTAGAACCCAAACCCCAGACCTTGCAACCCCAGTCTACCACTGAGGGGCCCCGAGCCACCGCGTTCAGCTAGGGTTTGAGCCGGGTCTGGTAAACATTTCTGTCTCAGTGCCCTTGAACCGCAGTCTTTCTGGTAGCTTACGTGTGGCTAGGATTATAGGCCTGAGCCACTGGGCCCAGCCTCATTTCCAACATTTTTTAAATGGATGGGAACTGTCCCATACTTTATTTTTCCTTAGCTGGGCCTCAGTTTTCCATTTCTCCATGCTTCGCTGTCAAGAAACTTCTCTGAGACATCATCATAGTGAAGTTTTGTCTATCTAAGCTACATTTGATAACTCCCCTAATCTAAATCTATTCGAAAAGGACAGGCACAAGTGGATCTATAGGTAGCTTGTACAGGACGGAAATACGTGTGTACACACGACTATGTAAGCTCAGAGTTCACTTCTAATTCCTAGAGTTTTAAGAGAAGATACATTTACCAATGTTTACAGTAAACTTCACCACATTTACCCAGCACTAAGTCCTCAGTTGTCTGCATATATATTAAGTGGAAGTATATGCCATACAAACATGTACAATTTGATTTATAAGTAAATTTTTTATGTGTAGCTTTATTTATTTTTTTAGCCTTTTTTTTGGGGGGGGGGTTCAGTCTTGGGTCTTGAACTCTGGGCCTGGGCGCTATCCCTCAGCTCATCAGCTCAAGGCGAGCGCTCTATCACTTGAGCCACAGCGCCACTTCTGGTTTTCTAGTAGTTTATTGGAGATAAGAGTCTCACAGACTTTCCTGCCTTATTTCATCTGTTATTACACTGACTTGAAATACCACTAGGTAGCTCATTTCTAAAATCAAAGATTACCTTGTTTGCTGTCTCTCTATATTTGTGTAAAAGCAACACAATTTTGGTTCAATCAGCAGTGGTTTTAGGGCTGACTGATGTAGTATCTCAGTAAAAACAGACACCTGGAGCGCTGAGCGTTCCCAAGGCTCCCTGCTCTCTCCTGACTGCAGTGTTTTGTGGGTTTTTTTTTTCTTGGTGAGATCAAAGAAACCAAAACCCCAAAACACTGTTCTGAAATTTCTCCCTAGAAAATGTGTCCCACAGATGGGAGGCAGGTACCAGTGACACACAGGAGATCCTCCGCCCAGCCCCGGGGGGGAGAACAAGATGGTTATCTTCCCCTGATTCCTGTTGATGACTCTGCTGTGTCTGTAGTGCGTGGATGAAGTAGTGGACTTTGGGCCACCCGGGGAGGAGACAGGGCAGGAGCTGTCTGAAAGTCAAGTTTCCATGCAGTGGCCTGCTCTCCTCTCCTGGATGGATGTGGATGCTTCCAGGCTGGAGGCAGTCAGTCTGTCCTGTGGGGCGTCCCCCCTCCCCCCGCAGACCTCTCCTCCCCACCCCCCTGCAGGCCTCCTGCAGCTACCCTCTCCTCCAGTCCCCTTTCTCCAGAGAGCAGAAGAGAGCCTGTTAGGCTGAGCCTCTGAGCTTTCCTTACGGTCGTTTTCATAACGTTCATTAGTATTTGCGCTTACGGCTCTGCTCACCGGCTGAGGCCTCTGGCACTGAGTAGCTCGCCCGGTCCACTTCTCCCCTCAGGCCGCCAGAGTTTATTTCTTAAGAAGCACACCCCCACCAAGTGTCTCTGTCCGATTCTGCTTCCTGCTCACCTGCAGCCTCCGTGCCCGCCCAGCCCGCCAGCTCTTAGACCACTTCCGTCCGCCACTGAACACAGCCGGTCCCTTCCCGGAAGTGGATGGGATCTGTAGCTTCCTGGGAATAAACAGAATGCCAGGTGTGGGGGCACAATCGGATTACAACATGCTGTCTCTGGACGTCTCCTTCCCAAGGAAGTGGGTGTGTCATGAACTCATTCAGCGATGTGTACAGAGGGCATGGAAGAAGAGAACTGAGAACAACCCAGCACCCCGACACCTTTGGCGGTGGGGGGTTTACTTCACCGCAGTGAGGCAGTACAATAGCATAGCGCTGGGAGAGCTCATCTTTATGGCTGAGACGACATTAACGTCTCCTGAGAAGTCTTCATGTGCACCTCTGCTGCGGTTAATTTTTTAAGTCACGCTCCACTCACGCTGAGGTTATTTGTGGATACATTTTGTAGTTTGCCTTACTGTGCAGGCTTTTGCAAGTCTAACTTATTGAACAGATCGTGCAAACATAAACTTTTTGTATCCTAAGCCCCAACTCTGCCATCAGTTCGGCATCTTGGCATTCCATCGGGGTTTTTTTAGTATGAATGTCTAATGTCATCTAGCTATTCTCAAAAGCTTTTAATGAATGTGCTTCTGTGTGTACGTATATACGTATACACGCATGTACACACGCACGTATACACTAGAGGGGTCGCCAAAACCATACTTGTATAAGTAGCTCTAGTCACAAGAACGAACCTACAGACTGATCATCTTCAATTATACATTTTTGATTTTGATATATGTCCAAAACCATGAAAGCACTACACAAAACCGGTTTCTCAATTAAATCCAAGGGCAAATATCCATGGGCACTGTTTGTGCTCTACACAGAAATACCGAAGGAGCTCCGAAGTGCACTTGTGCGTGTACCCCCATTCCTGCACCAGAGCCCCAGCATTTGTGACCAGAGCTGGGGTCTTCCTGAGGGACAGAGGGCTGGCCTTGTGTGGAGGCGGACCCTGGGTTTAATACAGTCTTGGAAGTTACTTGGCACTCAAATTACTTTACCTACTATACACTGCCTTGATCTCTGCGTCTTGGGGTGGCCAAAGAAAGCCCCGCCCTGGTGAACCCACGTCCTCTTCCTCTTGCCCCTTCTGCTTGCCGATGCGGGGGCTGGGGGGGAAGGGGAGCTGGGCTTGCCGTTCAGAGTGTGTTTGCGGGGCTCTCACCGCAGCAGTGGTATACACAGAGCATGGCCTTCCGAGGCCGCACCGTCCACGGGTTCGTGTGGCTTTTCCTCCTCGTGCCACAGCCCACACGAGCAAGCCGGGCGTCTGCCCGAGGTGTGCAGATGCGGGCCCTAGAAACCCTTCCTCGTCCGGGGAGAACGCGGTAGACAGTGTGTGCGTGGTCTGCTGGGGTTCCGACAAGTCCCTGGGTTTTATTTAGGCAACAGCCGGCTTAGCCAGATTGAGAAAATACAATCCCCCCCTGTCGTGTAACGCAAGTGTCTGTCGTCTGCCAGGGAACCGTTGACACGTGCTGGACGCTGGACAGCGTGTGCAAGCGCAGTCCCGTCCGCAGGTGGCTGAGCCTGGACAAAGCAGACTCCAAGAGATTTTAGTGAAGAGCCTGCATCATCCCGGGGAACAGAAGAGGGGGACTCCAAAGGGATTTGTCCTCAGCCATCTGGTGTTCCGGGTCATGTCTTTGTGTGTTACTGGAATAGAATATAAAACCTGCTCAGACTGGTGGATGACACGGTAGAAAAAAATAACAGGCCCTTCAAATCTGGAATTCAAAGAAAGATACTGTCGCTGGGCCCCAGTATTTTAGAAATGACAGACCGAAGTCTGCTCTTCACGTGTTTGCTCTTCTCTGTTGGCTGCCTCCGCTAATGCTGCACCATTGGAGCCACGCTGGCGGTCTGGCATTTTGCTGTCTATTTTGGAGATGGAGCTTAGTAGACTTTTCTGTCTGGGCCGGCTTTCAGGAAGTCCTCCACATCTCGGCCTCCTGAGTGGCTAGGTCAACAGCTGAGAGCCGTGGATGCCCAGCTGATCTCATGTGTTTTATAAAGAGCCTGCAGAACACAGAGGTGCAGAGTTGGGTAGTGGTTGGGAGCAAAGATCTGAGCCAGACTGCCTGGCTTCGAACCCTGCTCTACCACATAGCTTTGGTGCTGAGAAGGGGGCTGTATGTGCTTAGAAGCACTTCTGTCAACCTTTCCATTGTGAAGTAAGTTATTGCTTATTCAGTGTTTTCTTCTGGTTAGAAAACAAAATGGGATTTTAAGATGTGAAACAATTTGATCACTGTCAGCAATGTAGTGGATTTCAGACTGAACCCCAAATATATCTCCAAAGGTGATGCTTTTTACATCATCGGTGACCAGAACCTCCAGCTGGACACCAGCAGCTCACGCCTGTAATCCCAGCCACTCAAGAAGCTGAGTTCCAGAGGGTTACAGTTTGAAGCCACCTGGGGCAGGAGGAATCTGTGAGACTCTCATCTCCAAACTAACACCAGCAGACAGCCAAGCAGTACAAAACCAGCTGAGCAAGGAAGCCCTTGGTAGTATTTGTGAGGTCGCAAGCTCAAACACTCCCAGCACTAGGAGGAAAACAAAGAAGCTGTGTGAGAAGTTGACCCTGAGGCTCCTCAGGGATATGGGGAAATAACACCTGCGTCTGGGGTGAGGAGAGGCGGAGAGCGATGCCGAGAGTTATCGCTACTCTGCATGGACTTCTGTGTTGGAACGGCTCTGTTCTGGGATGGTGGAGGGGCAGCGGACGGCAGCCCAGGCCCTTCCCTTCCTCAGAGGCCTGTGTTTATTTCTCTCCTGTGTGTGGTTTTATATCCTCAGGGAGATGGCTGGTGCTTGCTGCCTCCTTTGTTTCCAAACCCTGCCAGCCATGTGTGTTCAAACACACCGCTCTGCTGGGGAGTGCTAACACGTGTTCTCATGGTACACGTGTGCTCAGCATGATCGTTTGGAGCTCACGTTCTGGGCTTCCCCCGGCCTGTGGCGTGTGCGCTGCACACTTTGTCTGTGAACAAGGCCCGAGACAGAACTCGCGTCGCTGCCACAGTCTGTAGCCGTCATCAACCTCAGATACGGTTATGTCGCACCATGCTTATTTCTGGATACTTGTTTTTGAGAAGTCAGGGAATTATATCCTACATGTATAAGTTGGGCTTTTTTTCCCCCATCTAAAATGGGCAATGAAAATGACAACAATATGTAGGTTCTTGAGGTCCCATTTCTTGAACTGTCAGGGAAGCTTACCTGGTTTGAGTGTGTGTGCGCGTGCATGCGTGCACCCCCAAATCCTTGAGAGCAGCAGGCTTCCTAAAGATGAGCTGCATATCGCCAGGAGGTCTGGGCTGCCGTTGGTCTTGCTGAAGCTGGAGAAGGCAGGCCGTATGTAGCTCCTCCTTGTTAGCATCTCGCTGGGAGCCCGCGCCGGGCCTCCTTTGCTAGAATCATTTCCCATGCTGCAATCACGGTTGCACCCTCGCGGGCTGGGTTAGTCGGTGTTCTGGCAGACTGGGGGAATTGGGCCGGCTAGCACCGGTGCTGTATTGGTGTGGCCGTAGCTCTTGTTGCAATCTGATAGGAAAAATAAATGCCATCTGGCCAGTAGGGAGACCACAGGTGGAGAAGGGTCAAGAGTACAGGATTAATTTAATCTCAAGAGATCGCTCCTCCCTGATAAAGTCTTTATGGCACTGTTATCTGTTCTGAGCACCTCACATATCACCAGCTGGGAAACCCCTCCGTGAGGTCCAAATTTCAAACTTTCTTTCCATGTGACTGGATTCTCTAGGCAGAAGGCTCAGGACATTTTCCTGGTCTTATTGGCACAAATCCTAACAGGCTCCATCTGAAAACGTGTGAGGATGTCCTGGCGGGGGGAGGTAGAATACAGACAAAGCAGTCGGGCTGCGGACTTTGCTGTCAAAGCGAGGAGGCCGGTTCAGCCGTGGCTCGGTGCATTTGCGATTTACGTCGTGAGATTTCCCGGTGGCTCTGAGCCTGTGCATGGGTTCAGAGGCGGTGCCCGGGCCTGGAGCAGAGCGGCGGCATGTGCCAGCCTGGAGCTACCGCCGCCAGGGGAAGACAGAAACAGTACCCGAAGCGTGTGCTGACCTTCACAGTTAAAATCATCCCAAACGATGAGGTGGACAAACGGGATGATCTGACTGGACGAGGAAGTAGCTGAACTCCTGTACAGTTTTAACTAGGATTCCCCAAACCTGCGAGAGCGTGCCACTGCTTGCCCTCGGGGGTGTGCACCTGCGGACTCCAGTTGTTTTCCTTCTCTCCTCGGGTTGGTCTCTCT
Source organism: Dipodomys ordii (assembly GCF_000151885.1). Taxonomy (NCBI): domain Eukaryota; kingdom Metazoa; phylum Chordata; class Mammalia; order Rodentia; family Heteromyidae; genus Dipodomys; species Dipodomys ordii. Next base: position 2,040,496 of record NW_012267260.1, on the reverse strand, counting down.
TGAGGTGGTTCAGGACGGATCGTTCCTCCCTGCTTTAGACGGGTGGGTGCAGGTCCGGCGTCCGCTCCCCTCCCTTTCTCCGTGTGATGAGGCCTGGAGGAGGGGAGGACTGGCGTCCTGGCTGCTTTTCTTCTCTAGCCGACAGGCAACTCCTGTGCCAGCCCCGTGGGGCGCAGGGCGACCAGCCGGGCGGGAGCCACCCAGGCCCAGCACGCTGTTCTCCGACAGGGCGACGGCTGGTTCCATAGACACCAGTTGTGCATTGAGAATCTGAACAGACTAGAAAGGATGAAGCACTGGTCATTGTGTCCCCCGTTCACAACCACCCCCGGAGCGCCCCACGCACCCCACGCCCGCCTTCCCCAGTGAGCTCCTCCTTGCTGCCCGCCTCCAAACGGCACTGACACGGCATGGCCCCACCACGACCAGGGGGCAACTCATCCGAATCCCCACCCGCGGCGTGGGTCAGGCCCGCGCCCGGTAGGCCTCGAGCCTCCCCTCCCCACCTGCACCATTTCAGGGACACCCCCCTTCCCTGTTCTTCAAGTTTTAGGGAACGTTTCTTAGGACAGAGGGCTTGGGTGCAGGGGTGGAGCACCTGCTTCGCGAGCTCAAGGTCCTGCATTCAAATTCTGGTTCTGCCCCTCCCCTCTGCCTTCTCCAGCTGGGCTGGAGTCCCTGCAATGCCAGGCCGGCTCAGCGCCCCGTGGGCACCTTTTCTGTCGCATTTGTCATGCAGGGAGACAGACATTCCAGCGGGCAACGTGGCCGGCGTGTTTCTTAATCAAAAGTGAGAAATAGAAGTGGATTCTGACTTGTTGTGAAAGACGACATTCGTGGGGTTAAGGGCTAAAGTGGGCATCGGGAAGGCTTTCCCGTTCTATTCTACAAGGGCGATCTGTATCAATCTCGTGCGACTGATTTCTCCAGGTGTTTCCTCGGTGAGAATCCTAAGGGACAAAGGTGCTAGTTCTTGCCTCACAAATGTAATACGTAATTGGTGCTGTGCAATGCCCTGCCTCCACCCACAAGGGCCTCTCCAAACTAACAAAACAGAGCCAAATGACAAAAAAGGAAGCATTTCAAAAACTGCAAGCAGGGCTGGGAAGGTGGCTCAGTGGTAGAGCGCTTGCCTTGCATGCCTGAGGCCCTGGGTTCGATTCCTCAGCACCACATAAGCAAGAAGAAAAAAAGCCGGAAATGACGCTGTGGCTCAGGTGGTAGAGCACAAGCCTTGAGCTGAAGAGCTCCAGCGCCCAGGCCCAGAGTTCAGGCCCCACGACCAGACCCAAAAAACAAAACAAAACAAAACAAAAACACAAAAAACAAAAAAAAACTGCAAGCAAGGTCATATCAAAAGAAAAAAAAAGGATTCTTTAGTTGTAGCTCTGCATCTGACTTAAAATACGCATTTTGTCTTTTGTCCCATCTAATGATTTCATATTCTGTTGAAGCTGATTTGGTCTGTCCACGCTGGTATAAAACAGTACCATATGCAAGAAATGCAGAACAAACCTGTTCTGTGTGTCTCCCCCCACCCCCTTCTGCCCAGGGCTGCCATCCCCACACCAATCCATTCTGACCAGTAGAGCTGTCACAGGGAGAATCCAGAACCTATTTTCACATTTGTTGTTTATTCTTCCTGTGGGAGTGCAGGATCTCTGGCTCTCCCTGGTTCCTTTTATAATGCACATACTTGTCACCTTTCTATCCCTGTCTTAATACTGAGAACTGTTAAAGCCTGGCTTCCTTCCAGAGCTCCCAGGGATGCAATCCCCTCACCAGAGAAGTTAGACCCCCTGGAGAGCGGGGTTCCTCTCCTCGCAGGGGGGTGGGGAGATGTCTTTTGTGAATGTACTATGTCCTCCGTCCCAAAGCCATCAAGTAAATGCAATCATCTCAGCTCTGTAACACCCCACATGCCACAGTGAAGGAAAAACAGAAACAAAGGAACACACTCTTGGGTGTGAGATCAGTCGCTTTCCCTGCCCTCCTCTGGCATGCACAAAAGAATAGCGGAGGATCTCTTTCCTTTAGTTTTTCTCTCCTTCTTTCTCTCTTTCCCTATTCCTGTGTGATAGACAGATACTTTTTTTTTTTCATGGCTTAAAAATGTTACCATTGGTCTATTTGGTTTTATTAATCCAGATTTTAGAATTACAGGAAGTGCCCTTACTGCCAAAGCTCCCTTCAGGATTGGGGTTAGAGACTTTCGTGAACTGTGGTTTAGTTCAGGTGTAAATATTGTTGACAGTGGTGCCATCCGCGGGGCGGTAAATGTAGCCGCGCATTCTGCATGGCTCTGTCTTCCTTTCCTCTCAGGACTGAGCCCACAGCCAGGCCCCCTGCACGCGAGCAACTCAATAATCAAGCCAAAGGTTAGCTTTCTTATTGCACTGTCTTATATTCAAATAACTTGGATTTGTTTTTCTTCTACTGTGACGTCCATAAGTGTGTCAGTGCCCGTTTGTGCAGTCTTCTGATGCCATTTGATTTGTTTCCAAAAGTAACTTGGACCATAGGCATAGTAAAGTTCTCTCAGAAATACTTTGCTTTCTTTGGAAGTGGCGCTGTAGCTCAAGTGGTAGAGCGCTAGCCTTGAGCTGAAGAGCTGAGGGACAGCGCCCACACTCAGAGTTCAAGCCCCATGACCAGCCAAAAAAAAAAGAAAAGAAGAAATACTTTGCTTGCCCAAACTGAGATTCTGATTTGGAGTTTGCTCTTTAGAACGGAGATTCATGTCCTCATGTATGAAAGATGGAGTTATCGGCCTTTGGGAATGCTTGAAATTTAAGAGGGTGCTAAAATGCCATTTTACAGTTTTGGTACAGTAGCCAAATTTAATGAGTTGCTCTAAGAGAAGGCTTAGACTTCCCCCTCCATTTTATTCTGATGATCCCATTCTTTTCCACGTCTGCTGGCTGGGAAGCTTGACTCTCTGATGCAGAATAGATTTATTTGGAACCTATTCCAGCTTCAAGTAATGTATCCAGTAAAAATAGCCAGGAAAGGGAATGCCCAAAGACATGTGATTCCTTTCATTTCACAGTGTAGCCTAACAAATCGCTGACGTGAATAGCTTTTGCTAGGGGCAGTCTCAATTTTGAATACATGAATTTTTACCTCTAAAATATGTAATAAACCCAAACAACATCTTCCCCCAGGGCACTAAGGTTCTTTTTGCCCAACTGTAGGAAAGTAAACTATTTTATAATTTTCCTAGTGGAAGAAACTTATGATTTAACAGGGAGATTTTAATCCAAGTTTTGAAGACTTGAACATACAAACTGCCCATTAAAGTACAAAATCTGCCATTTCCAGCCCTGGTAAAAATCATTTGCTGTTTCTTGTGTCTTTGTACTGTGTGTCTGAACATAGTAACTCTTATTAGCACTCGGAATGATTAAGAGCCCCGGACTATGTATGAGGGAATATTATTCAGGTAATGTTCTTATACCATCACTATAGCTGTTCAATGTAGCTTAATGGTGTCCTGAAAATTATTTCCCATGTTTATTAGCTTTGAAGACACCTGCAAAATGAAAAATAATACATAAACTTACCACTGGTATGGAAATAATCCAGGAGAGGAGAGAGGCGGAGCGGTGAAGTGTGCATGCAAATTGAATTGAGTACAGCTATAGGAATGTGTCACGCTAATTCAAACTTGCTACCTCAACATCTCAGGACCTTAATGAACCCCTTTTAAATAAAGTTTCCATTTAAGTAAAAAGTGACATAAAATAAATAGGACTTATAGTTTTGATGCATGTGTTAGACTTTTGTTGTTGTTGTGATGGGGTTTGAACTCAGGGCCTGGGCAGTGTTGCTGAACTTTTTATGCTCAAGTCTAGCACGCTACCACTCTAAGCCACAGCTTCACTTCTCATTTCCCGCTGGCTAACTGCAGATAAGAGTCTCCTGGACTAGTGGCGTGGGCCACCGGTACCCAACTAGACTTTAACGACAAATTAAATTTATTGTTTATAGTTGAGATCAAATGTTTATAGTTGAGGTCAAATGAAATTATTTCCAAAGTAAAGGAAGCATTGTCTAAAAGCAAGGATAGAAAGTTTTGCATCGTTAATTTTGTCATTTTGAGAATGTATTTGGCTAGTATATTGGGGAACATATGTATCTAGTCAACATAAATTTAAAAGTGGTGTAGCTGGACCATAATGAAACTTCTGCAACTGGAGATTTATATGCAGAATACAGAAATAACTCAAAACACAAGAGATCGTAGACTTTCAACCAATACATGGAAAGATAAATGGAACCATTTTTCAAATGAAGAACTGCAAATAGCCAATAAACACAGGAAAGACCGGCCACCATCTTCAGCCACTACTGAAATGAGAATCAACCCTACCCTTAGATTCCATTCCACCCAGTCCCAACAGCAGTCCTCCAGAAAACAGACCATGGCCTGCACAGCAGGTAGGGGAGCGATCTCTGTTCGCTGGCTCCATCAGTCCAGCTGCTGTGGAGACGGTGGGGATGTCCTCTTCCAGGAGTCCAGTCGCTCCCTGCTACCTCTCCCGAAGTCCTTCAGTGTCACCTAAACTTCCTGTTGAATCGTCTCCACGGCCAGCCCTGCCGGCCCCCAGGTCTAAACAGCCCAGGTTCTGTATTAGACATCGAGTGCTAGTCCTTTCATTTGTCTGTCGTTCTGTCTCTCATTCTACCAAGCCGTCTCCATGATGGCCCGCTTTCCCTGTCTTCCATTTGCACAGCCCGTTTCTAGAACTATCCCTTCTGTGCTCACCGCATCTCAGGTTCTTGCCATGTAGATCTTCTACGGTCAAGGTGGCTCCTCTTTCCTACATCTTTTGTTGCCTGATTGCCATTTCCTCTGTGCCTGAAAATCCTCATTTTGGTAGCTAACCAAAAAGAACGGCCAAATATACAGCTGCGGTAGCATGTTCACCTGGTCTGATGGCTTCGCTGGGCATGAGCACACGGCGGTATTCGTGAATGTCGGCTGTGCATGAGCACACGGCGGTATTCATGAATGTCTGATGGCTTCGCTGTGCATGAGCACACAGCGGTATTCGTGAATGTCTGATGGCTTCGCTGTGCATGAGCACACAGCGGTATTCGTGAATGTCCGCTGTGCGTACAGCCTCGGTGGAGGCCGCCAGGCCCTGGCTTCCTCTGTCATCCTGACGGCAGTCGGCTGGTGAGTCTTGTCAGGTCTTCCTCAGGAGCTCGACTTCTGACCTTTCATCCAGCCTCTGCCATCCACATCTGGATTTCATGTCACACTACCACAGAGGACTCCGGATCTGTCCCCTAGCTCACAGCTTCCAGTGTGCAAACACATCGACCTTCTGAAGTATTATTTTCATCGCATAATTCTTTGGCTTTGCAGTTTTAAACTAAAAACCTCTTGTCTGCTGAGTGCCTCATAGTTAGCCTGGGATGGAAGTGCATCCCTCTACCGTCTGGCTACATGTGCAGTATAAGCTTTCTGGCCTTACAGGAAGTTCTGCTCCTCAGTGAGACTGGGCCAGGGGTTCTGGGCTCTGAGTGCCCTGAGCCTTCCCAGGGCTTTCGCAGCTCTTACCCAACCCCCTTCCTCAGGCAGAATCCTCTGTCTCCCCAGCACTTCCCCCGTGCCGCCGCCCCCCATCTGCAGGGTTCCCCAAGCCTTTGCTGGTAGCAGACGGGGCCTTTACCTCATGCAGGCCTGTGGATGGTGCTGTCGGAGGGGGAAAAGCCTAGGTCCCTCCAAAGATGTCGCAGGAAAAGTTGATCTTCGTTCTTTTGTCACGCTGGAGATTCTGGACCTGGGAATTAGGACTGGAGAGCTGGGTGCATGAATTCACGGAGGCTAAGCCCGGAGCCTTGGGGTCTGACAGCAGAGCCTGGCTGTCCAGTGACCTGGGAGGGCTCAGCGCTCTGTCTCCAGCTGGCTCGTTTTCTGTGTTAGCCATAAATGCGCACCCCCAGCATACCTGGGGCCTTAAAATCAAAACCTCGGGCTCAGATGCCGTTATTAAACCAAGTGCGCTCGGCCTGGCCTGTAGGACCAGAAGACCGAGTTCATGGCGTTGGGCGTCCGCTCTCCGTTGGGGATGGTGGTGCCCGTGGCTCTGGTTTGTTTACGCGGGGGCTTCTGCTTGATTTCAGCGTCCCCTCTCCCCGGGGGTGGTGAGGACCGCGGCCCTGGTCCAGGCCGGATGGGTGCTCCCGCTTGATTCCAGGGCCTCGCCACTGGCGACCCCCACTTGCTGACACGTCCACGCACAAATACCGATCTCATCTGCTTTGCCCTATGTTTCGTACCAGGCCCTTCGCTAAAGGACATTGTGTTCCAGGGCTTAGAAGATGCTCCTCCCTGGACAGAAAGGGACTCGCTGCCCTGAGGACACGGTTTTCAGTCAGAGACAGCTGTTCCCTTGGTGTCCTTTGCAATCGCTTCATTGTAAGCAGCAGCAAGCCCCTCACTTCGGTGCGTGTTCTATGAACATGCGCGTGATTTTGCACACACACAGCAGGCAAACACTGCTTCCCAACAACAACGTCTTAAACTCCGGGCCTGGCGCTGCCCCTGCACGCTTTGGCTCAAAAGAGCGCTCTACCACTTGAACCACAGCTCCACTTCTGGTTTTCTTGTGGTTCATTGGAGATAAAAAGTCTCACAGACTTTCCTGCTTGGGCTGGCTTTGAACCGCGATCCTCAGATCTCATCCTCCTGAGTAGCTAGGATGACAGGCGTGAGCTGCCAGCACCCGCAACAATTTCTTATTATTGACCATCTGTTGTCAAGTCTCCTCTGACACTGGGTGTAACTGAGTCAATGCACTTGAGTTTTGAGAAGTTAGAACAGGAAAATCTACATAACACAGCCACATCATGATCAGATATGCTTCTCTAACTCAAGAGGTTTTTGTGTTTTTTGTTTTAGACTGAATGTCTTCTTGTAACTCTGAAATGGTTTGTTTTTACAGTAATTCCACTTCAAATCTCTCTCTCCCTTGGTTTCTTCTCTTATTGGAAATAATTCTTTGTTTCTTATTTTACTTCCTTGCTTTTCTAATGATTAATGAAAATTCATTCAAAGCAATGATTTAAAATAATGAGTATTATAATACATTCATTTTCTCTGTGATAAGTTTTCTTTTAAATATCACCAGTGAAAAATAACCAATTACCCATACAATTAGATGCAAAATTGAAAGGTTCATAGCAAGCTATTAAGAAATTAAGCGGCGAAATGTTTATTCTTTTAATGAGCGTCTCTGGTTGCTGACAAGCACCTCCTTTTCATCACGTGTCCTCAGATACCCTTTCTGTGCCCTCTCCCAGCTCTGGCGGAAACCACAGCGCTGCCACATCCATCTCAGCCTGAATTTTTATCTCAAGGCACACAGGATAGACCTGCAAAAATGAAATCAAATATTACAAGACTCGAGCATCTTAAAGCATTGACAACTGGCTATTTATTTTCACCTTTTCTATAGGTTTGGAAACTTTAATAACAAAAGTAAAAATGAAATGTGAGAAGTGACACATAAACATGACCCCCAGCCTCCTACATTCATTCCCAGTGAGGTCATACTCCTCCCACCCTGCCCAGACGCAGAAGGCGTAGAGCACACACGCCATCTCTGAAGAATGATGGGTATGTCGTGGCTTTACCCCTTGATGAATATACAGAGTTAATTTTCTCCTGTTGGTTAAAAAAGCAATGTAAAGGGATATTCCTGGAATTTGATTACAACGTGGTCCTGATTTGGGGGTAGCAACACTTCTGAAAAGAGCATCATTTCTAGTTCTGTAATGACATAGAAGCAATTTTTCATTTTAACCTAAAAGTTAAGTGTATTTTAACGGAAACACACACACGAGCCTGTGAGTGGGGAAGGGTGTCAGGCACTCTGTACCTGCGTGCCTTGTGTATCCAGATTAAACGTTCCTGCTGAACGCTGTGACCTCGCCGTGGTGGGAACCTTCAAGACTTCCTTACTCCGCATTCTGAAGTGCAGAGTGCCCATCTCCTCCACACCACAGCACGGCACAGGCTCCCACATTGTCTACTGAGCCTTGCGACACCTGTGGCGGTCCTTTGCCGGCCTCCCCCACAGTGCCCAGGGCCACGTGCACCGCCCGCAGCTTCTGGGCGGCCAGCTGCCTTGGGTGAGTGAGGTCAGCCTGGCCGGCCTTCCCCAGCCGCAGGCCGGGTCCTGCGCAAGACCCGCTCTTTCCTCCTCGCCAGCACTGGTCATCTCCTGCCTTCTCCATAGAGATGGCTCCGGCTGTGATAGCTCTGTGCCACCAGCCTGCTCGAGCGCAAGAGCAGCCCTCCCTCACACACTCCTGGGTAGGGACATGTTAATGGAGGGCTGGACAGAGTCTGCTTGGTGATCCTCTGCTGCCTTCCACCGCGTTCTCTCATTGTCTGCGAGGTGGGCTGTGTGTGCACTGGCTACTTTATCCTTCTGGAAGGAGAGCAGGCCAGCCTCTATTTTATCTACACCCCTGACGCCCACTCTGGCTACACCCCTGACGCCCACTCTGTCTACACCCCTGACGCCCACTCTGTCTACACCCCTGATACCCACTGTCTTTACCCCTAATACTCACTCTGTCTACACCCCTGATACCCACTGTCTTTACCCCTAATACTCACTCTGTCTACACCCCTGATGCTCACTCTGGCTACATCCCTGATACCCACTGTCTTTACCCCTGATACTCACTCTGTCTACACCTGATGCTCACTCTGTCTACACCTGATACCCACTCTGTCTACACCCCTGACGCCCACTCTGTCTACACCTGACGCCCACTCTGTCTACACCCCTGATGCTCACTGTCTTTACCCCTGATACTCACTCTGTCTACACCTGACGCCCACTCTGTCTACACCCCTGACGCCCACTCTGTCTACACCTGACGCCCACTCTGTCTACACCCCTGACGCCCACTCTGTCTACACCCCTGATGCTCACTGTCTTTACCCCTGATACTCACTCTGTCTACACCTGACGCCCACTCTGTCTACACCCCTGACGCCCACTCTGTCTACACCTGACGCCCACTCTGTCTACACCCCTGATACTCACTCTGTTTCACCCCTGACGCCCACTCTGTCTATACCCCTGACGCCCACTCTGTCTTTACCCCTGATACTCACTCTATCTACACCTGATGCTCACTCTGTCTTTACCCCTGACGCTCACTCTGTCTCAACCCTCTGACATGGTTTTTGGAACCCAGGCTAAGGACACTTACCAAGCCAAAGTTCAAGGGAAGTCAGTTTGGGTGAAAGAAATGGAGAAATAAGAACGAAGCGTTGAAGCAGGGAGGAGGCCCGGGCTGGTCTTTGCAGTTCCATTGTGGCCGCTTCCTCTGCTTTCCATCTTCCCTAATTCCATGTCCATGTCTCCCTTTGTATGAAGGCTGTTTTCCAAAAGCAAAGATGCCTAACTGCAGAATGAGTGTAAAAGTTTGCTTCACCCGGTCCAAGGCGAACGCCGCTGTACTGTGTGCTGACTCGGCAGTTTGGGACGGGCTCCCTGTGAAGGTGGGAATCATTCCTTCGAGTCTCTCCGCATGCCACAAACACACAGCAGACCCACAAATTCACGGTACGGCCATCACACAGGGCTGACGGTCCAGTTCACATCTTCTATTGAGTTTTCCTTAAATTGTGCATTTACTTTTTTATTTAAAATTTCCTACTTAGCTGGGCCTGGGGCTTGAATTCAGGGCCTGGGCACGGTGCTTGAGCTTCTTTTGCTCAGGGTGAGTTCTCTACCACTTGAGCTACAGTGCTACTTCTGGTTTTGTTTTAGTAGTTTGTTGGAGATAAGAGTCTCATAGACGTTCCTGCCTGGACGGGCTGGCTTTAAACTGAGATCCTCAGAGCTCAGCCTCCTGAGTAGCTGGATCACAGGTGTGAGCCACTGGCAACCGGCTTATTTAATTTTTTCTAAGCCATGTGTGGTATACTCGGTAGTCCAATTATTGGAGAACAATGTAATCTAGTTCTTTTCATAGCCTAGAGAATTTAGATTAGAGGAAGTAGGTCCTAGTTTTAATATATAAATCAGTTTTGAATAATTAGATACTAAGATGTGTAAGGGGACACAGCTCTCATGTTTTACTATTTGAAAGTGGAGCTTCCTGGTATGCTGATATGATAAAGCTTGAGATTCCCTCCCTCAGGTCAATTCAGCCATCATCATCAAGAGTGGGGCGGAGTTATTACAAGGTAGAGTTTTAGAACCTGGTACCTATGAGGTCTCCTCTTGCTTAATTGATTTATTTCCTCTGACTTTCCCCGATCACTTCACCGAGGGCAGGCCAAGCTGGCTGACAGATCATTATAGCTGTTGTTTCTTACTTAGTCTGAACAAAGGCCAAAGGCAGTTATTTTTCAGATCAGCCCCTGAGTCCATTTGGCACATTATTTTTGACAGGGTTTTACAGACTTGGAAATACAGTGATCATTTCCCTTGATTTATTTCTATTACTCAATTCTTAAATGTTTTCTGGTTGTATTCAGTGTTATTATAAACACAGTTATTATAGAGCTCCTTTTTTTTTTAATTTGAGCTCCCTACTTGTTTGTTGTTGTTGTTGGAAAAAACCTGAATCCTCATGTCTCTATTCAGACACTGGCCAAGGCTGTCTGGATCCCTTCAAATGAAGCATGAAAGGTGTAACGTTCCATTCTGAGGGGGATGATGACTGTTGTGACTGTAGAATGTTGACTCCAGGTTCACCTCCACTTCATTGAGCATCCAAGGCAGACCAAAGCTAGTAGATTTGTACCTAATAGATGACAAAGGGGAAATAACACAAGACTCGGGCATAGAGCACCCAAGACACTGAAGCTCAGTTCTGAGCCAATGCCAGTGATCTACATTAGCACCGTGCTGAGTGCTGCCCTGAAGGTTCTATTCTGCTCCCTTGTCGCTCATGTCTGCTACACTTGTGTGGGGATTGCCGTGCACTTCACACATAAACACTTGTCCGGAAGGCTGCGCATCCTCTTGTCAAATGATGCCTCAGAAGGCAGGTGATTTTTGCATATCTGTCATCGGTTCCATTTCCCCCGTACTCTACAGATACTGTCTTTTCAAAATGTCCGGTGCGCTCCACCCTGTGCTGGGGACGCTTCGTGCTCTCCCTGCTTTGCGTCTGACTCTCACTGAGGAAGCATCTGTGGAAGTATTGCTGTCATCTTCATTCTACCTGCATACCTTTGTGATGCATAGTTTCCAGATTCAATAGCTAAAACAAGATTTAAAAAACAAAAACCATCTTTACTTACTATTAATGGCTTATCCTGCAATCCACTTCACCTTTCTCTACCCACCCCTAACATCCACGCACACACGTACAGACTGACTTTTGGTTCTCTGAGTTACTGTGACACTGAATTGCTTGACAGTTCATCGGGCCCTTTCTTGAATGGCCTTAACTCATGCTATGCCCATGAACCTATCTGTATTGACTGGCTGGCCACACTGGTAGTTTTCAGTACCATGTGACCACCCGTGTCTGGCTGCCTCAGGAAGAATTTGTCTGTGGCATGAAAAAGTTGTGAAAACCAGCAACCTTCAAAACCAGACGCCATAAGATTTCTTTCAAATTTTATAAATGATTCTGACGTCTTCCTGTTTTCTTCATGTAATGTTTATGACAGATGCATTTGTTTGTTGATTTATACAATTGTGATGGTAAAATAATAATAAACACAGAAACAAGAGGAGAATTTAAGTCAACTATGGGAGCTGTGGCATTTAGTGGCTATCACTTCATGATCTTTCAACGTGCCCTTAAAAAAGCCTTATTCAAACCAGCTCAAGACAGTTTCTCATCTGTAGTGAAAGGGTCCCTCTACACCACCGGGTGAGTCTACTAACTGGACCTGTGGTAGCTTCAGGTCAGGCTTGGTGTGCCTTGCTTCTAGCCAGAAGATAAATGCACCATTAAAAGAAAAAGAGCTGCTCACTTGCTCCTGTCTGTTGTAGCACAGCTGAAACCTGCTATGGATGTTCTAGAACTTTCCCCATACTAGGTCAGCTTCCAGAGAGCAGTGGCCTCCAGTAGCAGCCTGACTTGGCTGACATGACATCAGGGTGTTAGAAATGTATTGTCTGGTCTCCTGGGTCTTGATCCAGGGTGGAGCCCCTGCCATCGGTTCCATGTTTGCGGTGGCAGCCCCAGCCCCTGGCTGAGCAACTTCAGTGACTCTTTGCAAACAATATCTGTGTAATGTGCTTTGTTCATTTCCAGAGGCTAAAATAGTTTGTTCCCCGATATTACTTGGTAATCTAGAAGTGGAGTCTTAGATTGGTTAAAGAATATCATTTTGCACAATAATGTTTCTTTACTTAAAAAATTCTTTCTAGTAAAAAAAATTAGCACCAGACTATGCCCAATATGTATTTTAAAGTCACACTTATAAATAAAATTATCAATCCATTTTATTTTATGAATTTCATAAACTAATGAATTTATCTCAATTGTCATCTTCATTATACCATTCATGAGTGCAGAATAAATGTCTAATTAATTGGAGACATGATTCAAAGAATTCACATATTTGATCTTTGAAGATGATTATCAAAACACTGGGCTCTCTTCTTCTAGAACCTCCCGCCAAATCCTGTGGAATATAGGAATAAGAGATACCACTAGAATGACAAATTCTTCTTTTCTGTAGTTTGGTTGAAATATGGCTCACGACTAGTTAGAAGAATGTCATCAGCGGAAGTGATTTGGATCTGCTCTGGTGCTTTTTTAAACATTGGGTTAGGATAGATACACAGTTGTGTTGTTGGAGCCATGACTGGATCTTTTTCTCATTCATCCCTCACATGTCCTGAGGTTTTGCCAGGGGTCTGTTCCCTTCTCCCATTTGTGGACATTTCGGGCTTTGTTTCTCTGTCTTTGTTTCTGTTTCCAGTCTCAGTTCCATGAAATGTAAGTTAATGTAAGAGATCTTCCAAAAGACTGGTTCTTTGTCTGTCCTCCTCATGAACTTTTAGTGTAGCTTGGCCATGGACTTCCAGTCGTGTCCTGTAAAGTGTGCCAGGACACGCAGATTCCCCCTGACTGAATGCACAGCCCCATCTGCTTGCTGCCTCTGCTTTGATTTGCTGTGTACTGCATCTGACAGTTGCTAGTGCCAAATATTTTGTCCCTTACGGTTTTTTTTTAGTTTTATATGATGGAAAGTTTCAGAAGTACAGAATGTATAGAGTACATAGAAGCCCTGTGAACAGTCAGCCAGCTTCAGCAATGATCAATTCACGTTTAATCTGTCCTCATCTCCTAATGTGGGGTAAACATAAGGTGAAACATTTTTATCAGTAAATGCGTGTGGTGTGATGTCAATGCATTAAGGTGCATATTAAACCTTGGGTATTTACAATTCTCTTGTATCTCACTTTTCAGTGACCCTAGAATGACCACCAGTAATTCACTGATTTTCACCGCATTTATTGCCTGGCATATTTTTAGCCTCCTTTCTCCTTTCTCTGTGGCCAGTCATTTCACCCCCTCTGCCTTACACGCAGCTCCTGTTCGCCTGCCTGCCCGTCTCCTCTGCCGCATCTCGGCCAGGGGGAGGAGCGCGTTGTACTCCATCGTCTCCAATCCGAAGCCACTGAGCTAAAACCGTTCCACATTTTCATCTTCTAACAGGTCATTGCTTTAGTGATGGACATCTTCACAGATGTGGACATTTTCAAAGAAATAGTGGAGGCGTCCACGCGAGGCATATCCGTGTACATTTTGCTCGACGAGTCCAACTTCTGTCATTTTCTAAAGATGACCGAGCGGCAGGGCTGCCAGATTCAACGTCTCCGGGTAAGAATTCCCTATGGTCTCAAGTGCTTTTCGGAGCCATTTTCGTCTGAGCCAAGTGTAAGTCATGTTCAGATAGCCCCAGGCCGTGACAGGCCTCCAGCCAGGCCTTTGAGAACGCCATGGTTCGGCTGCATCCTCCGGGTGCTGGCGGTGCCTTTCTGAGGAGACTTGCCTGCCAGGCCAATGAAGCGCCCCAGCTTTGCACAGATGACCCGGAACCTTGTAACAAGGGACTGTGATCCCGTGCCCTGCTTTGTCAGAGTCATTTGGCCAAGTGTTCCCAGTGACGTTTGGCTGGTGGAGGGAAGACAGGTTTATCAACTCAGTCACCAGGCCAATGTGTTCCCGAAGAACCTCGAGTGGCGGGATCCTAAGTGGATTAGGAGCCCACGAGGCTCAATGTAAAGATCTCCTGTTTAAGCTGCATTACAGTGTGTTTTGCAAGTGGTTATTTTTCTCGACTATTTCAATTAGGAGAAATTATCTCCCTTCCAGACACAATTTTATTAATTTTATATTTACATAAAATTTTAGAATATTCGAGTGCGGACAGTAAAAGGCCAAGATTACCTTTCGAAAACTGGGGCAAAATTCCATGGAAAACTGGAGCAGAAATTTCTGTTGGTTGACTGCCAGAAAGTGATGTATGGTTCTTACAGGTAAGAGCACTGGGTTTGTTTCTAGGATTGTCAATCATTTAGCTGACTTTTTTGTTCACGTAAAAATTTTAATACAATTGGTTGAGTCGTATCTTAAAAATAAGAAAGGAAAGTGGGGTGCTGGTGTCTCACGCCTGTAATCCTAGTGTAGTTAGGAGGCTGAGATCTGAGAATTGAGGTTCAAAGCCAGCCTGAGCAGGAAATTCATGAGATTCTTACCTCTAATTAACCACCAAAAAATGGAAGTGGTACTGTGGCTCAAAGTGGTTGAGCCTTGAGCAAAACAGCTCAGAGACAGTGCCCAGGACAAGGAAAAGGAGAGGGAGAGAGACAAAGATAGGGAGACAGATAGACAGACAGACAGACAGACAGACAGAGAGGCACTAGATTCCTGGGTGTCTTTTATGAGTCTACTTCTGAAGAAAGTCTTTATGGTCCTTAGACAACTCTCTGGACCGGAAGTAAAGCGTATCAGTTATGTAGCCTCTGCTTCCTCATCCCAAAGATGAGGGCTGGGCTAATGGTGAAGGCTCTGCACAAACCTCTAATCCTAAGTGTGGTTTGTCTCCTGCAAAAACACTGCACAGCGTGGACTTTAAAACAATTACCCACAAAAACAGAAACTGTGCACTTAATGCTTGGAAGAGCCTGTCTGCTGAAGCCTCCTTCTTAAAAGATTAGTCACAACCTGATCAAACCAGCACTTGCTTCCCGGTGGTGGAGGCTGTGCAGGATGCAGCCTGCCCGGTGGTCTTTCATAAATCCCTGACCTCAGCTGTGAATGAACCTGCAGTCAGATTGTGCCGATGAGCCGAGGACTCCACCCCGCCCCGCCCCGCCCCTGCTGAGTACCTGCTTCCTGCAACTTTGACTGTGTCTTTCTTTAGTTGTTATTTTCTGCTAACATTCCCTTTACATTCCGGAAGTTTTTATTCTTTTTGGTAAGTACTGTTTGGCATGTCGAATGAAACTCATTAAGAGCAGAAATTACAACTACTGCTTGGAATTAATGAGTCTTTTTAAATGTCTCATTTGTGTGTATATGTTTGTTCAGACACGCTTTGTGTAAAGGGCTTTTAAAGGAAAGTTTAATTAAAATGGAGCATTTATTTGACTTATAAAGAAGATGTTCCTTATTTAAGCTGAGCTTAATTGAAGCTTTCTGTTTTATTATTTAGCTAGACTTGTACCATTCCTTTCCATAGTAAATGGACTTCCACTTTGTTTTGGCACCCCTTGGTATTTTACAGGGGCTAAGTGTGGTGAAGGCAGCTCAATGACTTTGGGTTGAGGCAGAGAAAAACAAGCAGCGGCAGTAACACGCCGAGGACAACACTAACAAACATGTCTATGTCCTCAATCACGGGTGTGACTCAGAAACACACGGAATGTCCCTGCGCCCAGAATCTATCAGCTCACCACTCCCATTATCTGCCGGGCCCTGGGGCATCACACCTAACATCCTGCCCCCCCCCCAGAGGCTGGAATTGGGAGGCTCGGGTTTCTGTACCAGTCCAGGCATGAGCGCTAGATCTTAATCAGGAAGGAGCTGGCCACGGTGACAGGGCCACTGTGTCACGGTGACAGGGCCCTGTCATCCTAGCTAAATAGGTGGATTGCGGCCCAGGACTGCCAGGGTTGTGTGTGAGATCCTTCTGATAACTATGATGGAGGCTGAATTTCCTTTTGGTCACAAAGCAGCCGTCGTCCTTTATACTTTAGGATTTCCACTGTTTACCACACGGGAAAGCTGACTTTATTAAAAAATGCTATCTGTCACTGGGGTTTGACCCAGGGCCCGGCACAGGCAGGCATCGCTCTGCCCCGAGCGATGCCCACTGCCGCTGGGCTGGTTGGTTTGAGTTTGAGCGAGGGTCTTGCTGTGTGACTCCAGCTGGCCTTGAACTAGCCGCAGAGTTCAAGCCGGGCTCATGGCTTTCCTTCTACCCCTGTGCGCCCTGGGTCCACAGGTAAATACCCTTTTCCACTCAAATCTTCTGACAGGGACATGATTAGATTCTAAATTCTCATCATTTTATTTCATCTGCGCCATGTGAAAGGGCACGTGATGATGGCTTTCAGCCTCAGCACGAAACTACCCCCACAGATGAAGCTCAGGCTTCTCAGTCAGCGTATATAAATAATGCCCATTTGATAACCCCATCTCACATTATCATATGAAAATCTAGAAGACAGCAAATAAAGCATTTTGTACAAATTGAACTGAGGAGGAAATTTTTATAGACATCTGATTTCTTTAAATCTTGTGTTTTAAAGAGCTGCACTTAAGTTACTGCCTCTCAGGAGCCATATCTGATCAGACAAGGAGGTAATCATATTTGAGATTCACGCTACAACCCCTAGACGGTAATTATATACAGCCTTTGTGCTTGAATTTTAACCTCCTGAAAGGAATCCGGAAGTTTCTGAACCACTCTTTTGGAGATTTCATGAGTCCTGGCAACTTCATGACTAATACATAAGTTTGCATTTGGGAATGAATATTTTTTAATACAAGTAAATATACACACATGGCTCAAAATTTAAACAGTAACACAGTCTGAAATAGCAGTCACCCTTGGTCCTAACTTCTGGATGCAACAATTCAATTCTTTTGGCTGGTTCTTCTGAAATACCTCGCATTCTGTTAAATAACATGATCGTGCTGTTCTTTCTCAATGCATCGATTTTGGCTGCTGTCCTTGGCTTTTCAGTGTGGTAACTGAAGAAGTCTGTAACACTCTTATCAATATCTACTGTCCCTTTTTGTCCCGATATAAATTTATAACAGATTTTTGTACAATGAAAAATCCAGGCTTATGTTTTTGGAAGTATGTACACTGGAGTTATTTCTGATGTGTTGTATGATGTGGTGTGTGTATCGTTGGCGTGTGTGTCTGATACCAGGGCACAGACCCAGGCCTTATGTTCTCCTTCAGCTTTCTCCACGCACAGTTGCTGCTCTACAACTTGAGCTGCTCCTCCATTTCTGGCTTTTTGCGGGTCAATTGGAGATGAGTCTCTCAGATGAGTCTGCGGTGTCTGCTGAAAATCACAATCCTCACATCTCAGACCCCTGAGTAGCTATGATTATACATGTGAACCATCAGCGCACAGCGATATTTTCTATTTCTTATAAAGATCTAATAGCCATTTTATTTTTGCTTTTGTCATTACCAATTTTTTTCTTTTTATCTATTTCTATTTTTTTGTCTAGATAGCCACTTAGATTTTATAGCATGAATGACTTTTCCATAAGCTCATTTGCTGACAAATCATCTGAGGTGTACGGTCTGCACCAGGAGGACTTGCACCAGGAGCAAAGCTTGTATCCCATTTTCCTGAGTGGTTTAATCAGTGATCACTTAAATCTTTGTCTGTGTATGCGCGCATGTGTACATCAGTACTGGGGCTTGAATGCGCACAGGGTCTAGGCTCTGACCCTTAGTGTTTTTGCTCAAAGGTGGTGCTCTACCACATGAGCCAAGGCTCTGCTTCTGGATTTTTGCTGATTAATTGGAGATGACCGTCTCATGGATTCTCCTGGCCCAGCTGGCTTTCAACCATGATCCTCAGATCTCAGCCTCATGGGGAGCTAGGATTAAAGTCTCAAACTATAGTACCTAATTTTAGATCCAATTGATCTACAATCTTTCCTTGTTTTCTTTTCTTCTTTTTTGGGGGGAGGGTCCGGATGTGGGGCCTGAACTCTGGGCCTGGGTGCTGTCCCTCAGCTCTTCAGCTCAAGGTTAGCGCTCTATCACTTGAGCCACAGCGCCACTTCTGACTTTTTTCGTTTTTTTGCTTATGTGGTGCTGAGGAATCGAACCCAGGGCCTCAGGCATGCAAGGCAAGCGCTCTACCACTGAGCCACCTTCCCAGACCCCTTGTTTTATTTTCTATGTCTCTCCTTGTTTCCAAAATTTGCTCGAGTACATTTTCAAGTTAATTTATTTTGTTATTATCTTTCAAGTCAACATGTCAGTTTGTGAGCACAATGCATTCTGACCAGCGTCCTCCCTTTTACCATTCCCCCCATCTCTCAAGTATGCTCTACTTTAAAAAGAAAAGGATAATGGGGACGGCTGCTTGGCCGGCCTCTGAGGGCACTCCATGAACTGTGGCTGGACACGTTTCTGTTTTTCCTGTCTCCCTGGGTTTTCTATGATCCACTGGGCTTTCACATTTTATCACTTAATTTTTAAAAAACCATGTAAATCTCCCACTTCCTCTTGTGCTATTCATTTCTAGCTTCATTCCATTGTAAGCAGAATCCAGCCTTCCCTTCCATTAAGACTCCATGTTGACTTAACTATGATCTGTCCTGGACAGTTCTTTGTCCAGGTGAGAAAGGTGTATATTCTGCTTTCATGGAACATTCTATATGTGTCAGCTCTATATAAATTTTGTGTAAATTGTTACTCTGCACAGTAAAAAATTGTATTTGTTTGTTTTCCCTGTATGCCTTGTACAATCCTTTGATTGTCTCCTTCCTCTTTGTCCTTTTGCATTAAACCCATTTGCTAAGCTTACTTAGCAATGTATTATTTTCCAGCTCAGGGATTTTCTTTTTTAAAAAATATATCATATATACATTCAAAAGTCAGATGCAAAGTTTTGACATGATGATTCAGGACAGCAGCCACTCCTGCCCTGCAGGAGAGGCACGGACAGACCCCAGCAGGCCGCGGTGTCACCACCAGTTTTTTGTTTTCTAGAAGTTGAGTTTGCATGGTGAAGGCTCCTGGGTGGCGCCGGTAACGTCTAGGCCAGGGGAGCCATAGTACAACCCCGGGCACACGAGTCCCGTGAGGACCACACGAACCCCAGGACTGCGTGCCCTGCCGTCCGCACTGCACCCACGGGGCGAGCCCGGGGTCCGCATCGGAAGGCCGGGGACCCTCGGAGCCGCGCGGGACCCGGGTCCCGCGTCCTCCTCCGGACTCCGGGCTGCGGGGAGCGGACCCGCAGGGCTCCTCCCAGCGCCCCCATCATGCTGAGTTTCTCCCTGTACAGTCTTGTTAGGAGCAGGAACAAAAGGCAGAAGACTTTGGGTTTCTGGAAACTAGTGGGGGAAATCGTGAACAGATTTAAGTCCAGAACTCAAGTTTTCGCTTTTGTGTTTGCTTTTACATATGTGTATGTATGTTCTATTATATACATAAGTAATGGTATGTGTACATACACCCCTCTCCCCGCCCCGCAGCCCTCCCGCAGCCCTCCCGCAGCTCTCCCGCCGCTCTCCCGCAGCCCTCCCCGCAGCTCTCCCGCAGCCCTCCCCGCAGCTCTCCCCACAGCCCTCCCCGCAGCTCTCCCGCAGCCCTCCCCGCAGC
>NW_012267260.1:2003551-2018129 GCF_000151885.1 Dipodomys ordii | reverse complement strand
CCCACACCCGGGGGCGCCGTCCGGGCCCAGGCGCTGCGCTTGGAGCGAGCGGCCACCCCGGCGGGGAGCGGCTTCAGCAGGCCCGGCCCCGGGCTGGGTTATGGCGCTGGCACCGGCACCTTCCCCACCTACCCGCCGCCCGAGAACAAGCTGCGGGGCTTCATGCACAGGTTCGGGAACCTCATCACCAAGAACAAGTGAGATCCCGCCTGGGCCCACAGCCCTGGGGACGGGAAGGCAGGCGCGGAGGGCCCGGGGCCTGCTCCCGCAGAGGGCACAGTGCGCACAGCCCCGGCCCGCACAGCCCGGGGACCCGCACAGCCCCAGGCCTCCCCGTGCCCTCGGTCCCCTTGCTCCAAGTGGATCATAGAGACTTTGCTCTGGACACTCTCCTTTCTATGAAAAGGAGAGCAAAGCCTGCCCACTTCGTGGTGTTTCCAGGAAAGTGGAGGGTTTGGAGCGCCCCTTGCCGGTGACTTCGGCCTCTGGAGTCTGTGTTTTTCCTGGGAAGCCCTGAACAACTCAAGCAAGAAGAGCCTCACGGAAACCACGCGGCTCTGCGCGCCCTCGGTCCGGACCTGCCACTGCGCTCTCAGCCACCTGTGCGCTCTCAGCCACCTGTGCGCTCTCAGCCACCTGTGCGCTCTCAGCCACCTGCACGCCTACGGCTTGCCCTCTAAGAACCATCTGGAATCTGATGTGTTCCAGAATGGGGCCAGCGAGGCTGCCCTCTGCTCTCGGCCAGCCATTCCTTACTTGATCTGAAGTAAGGAAGGTCTTTTCTCCTGTCTATACAAAAAAATAAAATACAAACTTTAAAGAAAAGGCTGCTTGTGCCTCATGCTTGCGTTTGAGTAGCAGAGCCATGCTGAGGCGTCTTAGTAAATTTTGTTTCAAGTTCGAAATGGTCACTTTCTCCTAGGCTGAAATTGAGATCTAGGCTTGGCTTTTTCATTGCTCTATGTCCTGGTTGGTTTAAGTCTTTCTCTAGATTAGTTTGATGGTGGTGTTCAGATAATAAACAGCCCCCTGCCCTCCTGTGAGTAAGGAAAGAAAAGTTTTACATTCAGTGTAGAGACTTGGCTGCTTTGCTTTGTGCACAAAGGCCAGAACTGAAGGAGCAGTGGATCACAAGAGAAAAGCAAAGTGCTCACAACACTGCAGATCTATTATTTAACATCTAGATGGCCATGCAAGACAGGATATTGTTACTTTAAAAATATGTATGATTCAGTTGAGTATACCATTAAGTTAAAATATCCATAACCACAAAAATGTTTTTCTTGTTATTTAAGTTCCATGACAAGTGGCATGGAGAAAGGAAGAGGCAGAAGAAAATCTAGCACGCATGGAGAGGTGGTCTACATTGGCTGACCAGGCCGTGAGCTCGACAACCTTGCCTGAGTGTCAGGCTCTATTTGTGGACACCTGAGAGGCAGCAGTGTTTTGTGGTAGCATGGCCCCCCCATGAAGGCACCGAATCAGAGAGTGCTCCAAATCACTGCATAGTGAGTAAGGGCGCTAAGTTGTCTGTACCACGCTGCCACATTCAGCGTTGACCACTTGACTCAGTAACAAGCAGCCAGCCAAGGTGCAGACACTGGGGCTGCGGTGAGGGTAGATGGCATGGACCAGAACTTCTTCTAGTCCTGAAAGCGAAGCCGCCCTCCGGCTCTCCTGAAGCAGTGAGAGACAGGGGCAGGGAGCAGGAGTGAGTTGGAAGTTGGGGGGGGGGGAGGAAGGAGTGGAGCACCATGTTGAATCTATTATCTCAGCAAGCATGTCCAATGACCATGTGAAAAACAACTCAGATCCAGCGTTTCCAGAGCTGTTATAGCGGGGAACTGAACACAAATATAGATAATATTTTTGGTATCATTCCCACACCATACCTTACTATTTTCTCTTCTACTCTGCTTGATGAATGCACATTGAAAGTAATTTTCCTCTCTTTACAAACTGCAGGAATATGCCATCAACTGTATAGAAATTGCACTTAATAAATACAAATTCAAAATATATACCCACTTAAAAATCACTCACAGAAGCATTTTTAAGGTTACCATTTTAACAGGAAATTCTCTAGTGCTGCAATGTAAGGCGTTCTTATTTGGGAGACATAAATAGAATCTCCTCAAATTTTGCACACTCCCTAATAAGTTGATTACCTTAAAAACAAACTAAGAGAAAACTGTCTGATCACAAGAAAGTCAATTATGCTCATAGATTTTTTTTTCTTAGTGTTTTGGGATACATAGTTTCTTGTAATCAGATGAAGCATTCTGCTTCTAAAAGAAATATTATTATTTGATTAATTTTAGAGTTCTCTAGAGCCTTTATAAAAAAACTACCAGATTATTTAAAAAAATTATAACTGGGGCTCAGTGGTAGAAGATATTACTCATTTTGCCTTTAGCAAAATTCCCTTCAGTCGTCCTGGACCAGAGTTCTTTACCTGCATTCCAATACCTAGAACTCATGGTTAAGCACCATGAAATGACTTCACAGTTACCCTGGATTTTGTTAGCTTCCGCCCAGGAATCTTTCAGAGCAGAGAGAACAATGAACACATTGTTGTTTGGCAGCTGAAAGCTAGAAAGTTCCCTGCAATGTAGCTTTTAAGTTGAGACAATGTAAGGACTGAGATCTTCAATCATGTGTCCTCATCAGAAAAAGCCTGTTGCCATTTTATACCAAGATTCCATAGCTTCTGGAAACAGTTGGCTTGTGGGAAATCCTTTCACATAGACCCTGTGGTCTTTTTCCTGGTGAAATTGGGGAAAACAGGATGCTTTATTTCATCTACTTCAGGTTTCTCCTCTGCCCTTTTTCTTTGATTGTTTTCCTCCTAGCTTTTCCCAGAAACACATACATGTCAGAATCCATACAAAATATCTTTCCAAACTGGGCTGAGAAACTTCCCAAGGTGAAGGCTGGGATAACACCTAATACTTCAGAAAAACAAACAAACAAACAAAAACACTTTTTAAATAGCTAATACTCAAGTTTGGAGATGTAATCATTTCAGACATTATATTTTCTTCCCCGTATTAATATCACTTAGATGAACTTTGATGGTAGTTTGGTGATATGGTTTATGTTTTCTAGAGAGTACATTGCTGTATAAGCAGAACTTCAGGACAATTTGGAATAGCTCCCTGCAGAAGGCTGCCGTGTGCTGCCATTCTGACCAGAGAGGTGTGTCTTCATTTGTAGAAGGGAACACTTCCAAAATGATGTCCAGGGTGACCTAGGTAAATGGGGAACGAGGCCGGGTCCTCATTCCAGGCCTAGCATTCAACTATTCTGTGGCATTTGTATTTTGTGAATATCCCCTAATTCTCAACACAGCTTTGGCTAAGGGATATAAAATAGTGTCATGTTACTGATGCCAGAAAATTACATGTGATCCCATTAACAACAACAATGAGATTCAGTTTGGTTCTAAAATATTTAAAACCAAAAGAGGAAATAGTGGGCCAGGGAGTCATCTTGTTAACTTTTTATACATACATAATGAGGTAAAGAAATATTCTTCCAAATTATTTTTGGTTTTAGAGTTTTTTAATGAATATTAAATGACTTTGTACAAAAATTCATATGCTATAAGTTCTTTTTAAATTTTAATACTCTTTATTTTGCTCTCCAAGCACTTCTGCACTTAGAAATTTTAGCCAATAATTTAGATTATTACACAGTTTAAAATGCTTCCTCAGGGGCTGGAAAGGTGGCCCACTGGTAGAGAGCTTGCCTTGCATGCATGAGGCCCTGGGTTTGATTCCTCAACACCACATAAGCAAAAAGAAAAAAGCCGGAAGTGGCGCTGTGGCTCAAGTGGTAGAGCGCTAGCCTTGAGCTGAAGAGCTGAGGGACAGCGCCAAGGCCCAGAGTTCAGTCCCCATGACCGGACTCCCCCCCCCAAAAAAAAGCTTCCTCATAAACTTTGAAATCTTAGCTAAAACACTTTTATTTTGATTAGCAATTCCACTCTATAATTCTATTTTATCCACATATCAATATGGCAAATCTGGGTGTAATAAAAATATACCTTTAGAATATTTGACTCAAAACCAAATCCTACCAAGTTACATTGAAGTTAGGTACTACATTTTCTTACAAAATTAGGTCAGTTTGGAGGAAAAAGTGTTTAATGCTACTGTTTTGTTCAGTAGAAAGGGAAGCAGCACTTTCTTCTATACCGTGACTATATTTTGGTCAACAGTGAGTCACATACATGGAGCTGGACAGTTCCATTGTCTGGTCTTTCCGCTGTACCTTTCTATGCTCAGCTGTGTGTACACACACAGACCGTTGGACTACAGCTGCCTACGGAACTGCGAGTGACATGTGCGCAGACTGTAGCCCAGGCCCAGTGGCCGCACACTGTACGGCGGGGGTGTGCAGTTAGCTGGACTGTGCGGGGTCGGGGGGGCCCTGCATGCTGCGCACTCAGCCAAGAAACCCCCAGCAACACACTTCGTAGTGGGTAGGCCCTTTATGGAACAACTCGGGATTCGTGCTGCTTCCCGTTCTACTGGACAAAGCAGTTGCACTAAACACGTTTTCCTCCAAACTGACCTATTTCTGTAAGAAAACATAGAACCTAACTTTCATGGAACTTGACAGGATTTGGTTCTGAGTAAAGTATTTTTATTATATCCACCTTTGCCTGCGGTGTGAAGACGATTGGAAACTGCACATTAAGGGAAATACGACGGCATCAATACTGTCTCCTGTGAATGAAGAGCAATGCCCCGTGAAAGGCGAATGTGATTTTTGAACCACTTACATACAATGATAAAAATGAATTTATCGTAAGTGGCAATGTTTCGGAAAACCCTGACTCAACCAGTGTAATAAACACGCATGCGTTGGCCCTGGCGGCTGTGGGAAAGGAGATGATGACTGCGTGCAGCTGTTGGGTTCCAAGCCCGCACTCCGCATTGAGCCTGGGAAGATGGAAGACGCGGAAGCCATGCCTGCAGGTCCTCCTGGGGAAATGGGTCAGATGCGGGCATTTCCCAAGCTGAACGCGCTGAGGAGCAGAGGTGAGCCACAGCGAGGATGCCTGTGTTAGCCCAGGTAAGGACGTGGCGTCCGCTCAGACCTTTCTCCCCGGTATTTATGTCTCAACAGCTCGGCTCCTTGACTCAGTCAACACTTATGGAGACCTACTCCGTACTGAGAATATGTTTTGTAGTGTACGTTAGGTGTGGGGAGAGGAGAAGGCCTGGTTACCCACAGGCTGCCAGCAGCTTTCACAAACGTTTTTTAAAATGACCTGCACTAGCAGCAAACCCCCATCTCCCGTGGGAGTCGGTGTGTCCTGCATGTGTGCTGCTAGAGCCATGCGGGCCGCACAGAGACGCCGGCCTGGTGTGGACAGCCCGGTGTTTCCCCGGCTGCGGTCAGGAAAAGGATAGCTCCTTTAATATCCACACATGAAGATGACCGCCCAGACTCTGCCGACAGCCACTTGCATCCGGGCTCCTGCTCCACATCTCAGCCATCTGGAGTCTGGACGGCTTCAAGGGTCCAGCAGGACAGGACCCCCAGAGTCTACTGTTGTGGCAGGAAGAAAACTTCAGATGACTTCATTCTAGAGCACCTGGGACATACATCCTGGCACTGGGTGGGTCGTGTGCAGAAATCACAGCAAGACTTGGGAATGTACCGGATCCTCGGCTCTTCCAAGGCCGAATGGCTGAGGAAATGCAGGCCATAGGTACCATGTGAGCGAGGCCCGTGTGTTTTCATGAGAAAAGGTAGGTAACAAGAAAACCAACAGGAATTTATTTCAGAAAAATAGCATTCCGCATGAGTCCTGCTATTGAGCCTATTTTGTCTCTAATGTTCTTTTCTAGCTATAACATTAGTAACTAACATTCATTCCATCTGTCTTCATCATCAGGAAGATTCAATTATACTCAGTACCTGCAATTTTTTTTAAAAAAAGAGTCTTTGGAAAAAAAGAGTGTGAAGGATGGGGAAAGACTAATTACAACCCAATGAAATCCTTCCTGATAAGCTAGTGGTTTTTTTAAGTCTCTTTTTGTTTTTTAAGTCTCTTAAGTTCTTTTGATTGTTGGGTTGATTTGCAACCCACCAAACTTTCATTTTAATCAAATTAAATACTTGTTTAATAAATTAAATACTGAGTGAAAACAAGCATCCCAATTCATAAGAAGCTAACCACACTCAAAATTAGCTGTTTCCCTAAGTGGGAGCATTCATATTCTTGTTTTGATTTCTCAGTTTTCTTCTCCAGGCAAAATATGATATTGCTCTTTTAAAGGCAGAAAAAAATCCTATGCTATATTTTACTAATTGAAGTATGAAAATAAATATTTAATTTTTCCAAACATTAATAAAAATCAGTTTCGTGTGATACAAAAGCAGCCGGTTCGGATTGCGCCTTCACCTGCTTGACCCTGGGAACGACAGCTCTGCTCATCTCAGCGGGTTCCAGAGGAAGAGCCTGAGAGCTGCGTTTCCCATTCTAATCACGGGAAGGTGAAAGACAGTGCTTTAAAATAAAATTAGATAAAAATAGAACAAAAAGCCAAGAGCAAGGGGACGCTTTCATCTTTGACAAGCCGTTCTGACATGGCGTCTCTTTGTGCTTGGCTTCCTCCCTATTAACTAAAACTGATACTCTATTCCAGGGGGTATGCAAATATCACCTTGTAATCCGAGTCCCCTGGAAATAAGGGCACAAGCTACATATGAACAGGAGGAGAGCCTCACCTCCCGTCGCATTATTTCATTGATTTCTACTTAGGTAATGGCAGCAATAATTTTTAAACTCTCAGTTGTCCTCTCCAGTGAATTCAAAGTTTGACAGAAAGATTTCTCAGAGGCTGGGAATTAAAAGTTCCAGTATTGGAGAGCAAAATGTATTTTTAAATGTCATCTTGCTTAAAGTGCCTTTGTAGGAGATCCAAGGTGGATAAAACCCCAGGCCTGAGACTGGGTGGAACGGAGCGGCCCAGGCATGGGACAGAGAGAGAGGCGCTGTTCCCCGGCTCACCAGGGTCCCCTCTGCCCGGGGGTCCCAGCCACACCCGCAGTACAGTGACGTGGGGGGGGGCGGGGTGTCCATCATTCACCAGACAGACAGTTCCTTTTCCTGGAACCCTGAACATGGGCTCAGGAGAAGCCTGGCGAGCTGTTTTTATGTTATCTTTCTCTCATGTCAGTGGGAATCCTAAGAATGCTTCTAATTCTGACAGCTCACCTGCAGGGTGGCCAGCGGCATGGGAGTTCCTACAGCGGCACAGCCGGCTTGGCGATTACAATCACCGAGGTGTAGAGTACAGGTTCCATGAACACATCCATGCTGACTCATCCGATTTACACAAGGAACGTTTCCCATAATATTCTTTGATCTGTTACCACGGGCAATCATTTACGTGTCCAACGCGCTTACCCAAACACTTCATTTTCTACACCTAGAAACGAGCTTATCTGTACTTGTCACTATGGAAGAGTAATGAAGTGGGAGTTTAATTGAATAGGCATCATCTAAATTACCTAGCACAGATCAGACTCCACCAGAACTCGGGGCTCTCACAAATACGTGTGAGAAAATCATGTAACCGCACAAGAACACCTAAAAAGTAGACTCCAGCAATTTGTGTTTATATATTTGTTTTTCTTATCTTCTGGTTCTTAAATGTGGTGATGTGTATGAAGACCTCAGACTGTTCAAAAGCTATGATGTCAATATTTAGATGTCTGTGTGGCTTGTCTGTAAGAACTGACTGGTCCCCACTTTTTCGCTATTTAATGGATCAGTTAAACTAGGCTTGAGATTCCCCCATG
This sequence comes from Dipodomys ordii, assembly GCF_000151885.1. Classification (NCBI taxonomy): domain Eukaryota; kingdom Metazoa; phylum Chordata; class Mammalia; order Rodentia; family Heteromyidae; genus Dipodomys; species Dipodomys ordii. The sequence continues at coordinate 2,010,305 of NW_012267260.1, read as the reverse complement.
GGAGATGACCATGAAAACATTGATTGGTTGATGGATTGATTGATTCAGAGGTGCGTTGATTGGGTCAGGGTGGGTCTAGCTAACAATATTGCTAGCATGGGTAAATTTACTTTTGCAGAACAGGGACAGAGTTTAGATGACTAGAGATTATAGGCTTGGAGAAGTTCATAGTGTCCTTACTGACATGCATCGAAGAAGAACCAAGTTTGGTGTGTATGTATGCATGTGTGTGTGTGTGTGTGTGTGCGCGCACGCATGCATGCACATGCGCCAGGCCACTGATGAGTCTTTCTCAGTTGCATTGCAGGTCAGATGTCCATGAGAAACTTATTTCTAAGTTTCCTTTACCAGTATGTACCTGAAGCGCAAGGGAGAAGAATGCGGTAGGCATAGGCGTGTTCTGCGCTGAAGGAGGTAAAGGACGTGAACCAGCACACAGGGTCCAGGGGCAGGTGGAGAGAGAAGAGAAAGAAAGACAAAAGATGAGAGAAGAGAGGAAAGCGGTGCTTTTCCAGCCCTTTTATTTTCCACTCATGTCCACAAAATAAATGGGTCTTCCCTGCTGAAGATTTGTTGTGTATTTTAAATAGTCCAAGCCAGTTCTGAAGCCTCTGCTTTGAAACTCCTGATTAAAATCCAGGAGTCTGTCTGCGCATCTTAAGTACTGCTTCTACATTTATGCTGGAGTTAGAAAGGAGAACAAATATGCAGCTACATTCCTCAAAATGGCGGTGACCACCAAACTGCCTTTGCCTTAAAGGGATCAGCCACAGCGGTTGCTGAGCTCTTCCTGGGCCGTCTGGTGAGCCTGTGCTGTCTGTCTGTCAGAATTTCTCTCTCCAGCCAGCTTTTCATGAGGAAAACAAACTCAGATGTGTAACATTTTGAAAAGAAAGCTGTTTAGCTAACAGTATTTGCTGAGTACAGGGATGGATAGATAGGTAGGTAGATAGATAGATAGATAGATAGATAGATAGATAGATAGATAGATAGATAGATAGATTAGATAGATAGATAGATAGATAGATAGATAGATAGATAGATAGATAGATAGATAGATAGATAGATAGATAGATAGATAGATAGATCATCACAATAGGACTAGCTGAGAGTAGCCAGAGCAGAGTTTTACTGCAAGATCTGTGATAGAGAACCAGGAGAGGGAAGTGGTTCCTTCAGCCCTGGTGATGAGAGAGAATCTGCGTAGAGCATCGCAGCAGATGATCCAAAGCAGCACCGGACGCTCGCGGCACAGATGAAGGCTGTGTCTCCCGCTGGCCGTGGAGCCCGTGGACTGCCGGGTCATCTCAGCAGTGGCACCATGGCACAGTTCTGCCCTGACTCTGTTTACCATACAACTCGCTCCACCTTCTGGAATTTTCTGACAAGGATGTGACTTGCTTGTCGGCCACTATGTCTCCACCGCCTTCAAGGCATAGCTGGAATAGTGTTCACTGTAGACCCTGCATGCTATGGGATGATTCCTGTGACATCCCTGCCCTCTGGTTGGCCTCGTTTTACCTACTTACCCAGAATTATTGTCGAACCCAGTGTCCTTTGGTCCCTGACAAATTGGCTTAGTAATAGTCTACCCTAGAGCAAGCAGGCAGCGGCGGTGCTTTGCGGGAGAGGGCTTGTGCCGTGAAGGAAGGGCGTAAGTTTTGTTCTTTTCCAGAAATAAGGACTTGGGTCCTTAGCCAAAGTCTAGCAGGTCGATGCCTCCGCGCACTGACTGTTGTGATGCTGTGTCTCAAGGGGTTGATGTGAAATTATCCCGAACATCCCATCACGTGATCAGTCCTGGTTTCCTGGATGGAAGCAGAGCTGCAGCTCATCGGGCAGGGCCAGCCGGGCAGAGCAGGGATCTCATCGGGCAGGGCCAGCCGGGCGGAGCAGGGAGCTCATCGGGCAGGGCCAGCTGGGCGGAGCAGGTGACGCCCGAGCACCTGGAAAGGGCGGAGCAGGTGATGCCCGACGCCTGGAAATGTGGATGTCGCTGATGGTCTCCGCAGACTGCTCCTGACAGAGCTGCAGCTCATTGGGCAGGGCCAGCCGGGCAGAGCAGGTGACTCCCGAGCACCTGGAAATGTGGACGTCACTGATGATCTCACTGACTGCTCCTGACAGCCTGCGCACAGACACCACGTTTCTCTCTTCCGAGAGGAGCTGGTTTAGCCCAGAGGCCCTGACATTGGAGCCTGCCTCCGCTGTTGGAGAGCTCACCCAAGCAGAGATTTCTGGGGCTCAGCCGCCCCCATGCTCCGCTGGAGGCGAGCGGGGCTCCTGAGGCTGGAGTTGGTCTGGAGATGAATCCAGCCCGGGAGGCTGGAGGCTGGAGGCCGGAGGCACTCTCCCAGCCAGCCCAGCAGTGTAAGTGCTACATTCTCCGTGAAGCCAAGAAAATGGTGCTCAATTCTAGAAAACACCATACTGCAGGAATAGCCTGTTCAAGGCATAGCATTTTACCATGGCAGTTCCACAGCAGTATTAAAATATGAAACGTTCCTCTCGTCAGGTTTTGTCTTCTTCCCAAGCTTGTATCAGACCTTCGCTTACACACAGGAGCTGTATTTGATGGTCAGATTCGCTGCCTCTCCTCATCTCTGTCTACAGTGACTGAGCTGAGCACCTGACAGGAAGAGAGACCTCATCGCATGTGAATTTTCAAATTCTGAGAAAATTCTAGCCATAAAGATGCAATGACACTAAAATAATTAAAATGGGAAAACACTACTAAACATTGAACGGGCTTGAGTAGAAGACAATAAAATACTTTTTGCAACAGCCTCATTTGTTTTTGTTTTTTAAAAAACAGGCAGATTTACCATTCCAGCCATCTGCCAGCTGCCCCTCGGACCTGTGTTGGACTGGCATTGTACAAACCATAGGAAAGTCACTTTGCACAGTTGAATTGACACACCCTTGGTTTTGTGTGTTTTCTTCAGATTAATTTTAGGTAACTAAATAATTGTAAATGTAGTTGAATACCCCTCACTCTTCAGAGCTGGGTCAAAGACTAAAATTGGGAAAATATTCAGAACTGGTGAGCATGTACTGGATCTGGGGCCTGGGTGGAGTTTTCTTTTTCTGAAGTTACCCAAGGGAACAAGTTCTTGTATACTGAATCCAATTCATGAATTTGCCCCGCAGTAGAATTAGTCATCCATTCACAATGTCTGCCCCACAGAGGAGACCCGGGAGAGGAATGTGTGTCTTCGGTGCTAATCACCAGTGATCCTGAGTGCCTACAATGTGCCGACACCTCCAACGCCTTATCCTAATGCGTTCTCATAGACATTTTATTGGCTTTTTTTGTTTTTTTGGTTGTGGAGCCTGAACTCTGGGCCTGGGCGCTGTCCCTCAGCTCTTCAGCTCAAGGCTGGTGTTCCACCACTTGAGCCACAGCGCCACTTCCTGTTTTCTAGTGGTTTATTGGAGATCAGAGTCTCAGGGACCTTCCTGCCAGAGTTTTGTTTTTTTCTGACATCTTCATTCACCCAATGAGGAAACAGCAGCTTAGGGCCTAATGAGCTCACCTGAGGGGAGCAGCTAGTAAGTGAGAAGTTAGGACTGGAACTGAGGAAATTCAAGGCCCAGACACAACAAGGTTTTGGAAACAGACTCATCTTTCATTGGAGAAACTTACTTTATTTCAGAACTCGTTATGTGTCCTTCACTGTCCTAACCACAAAGTCTGTTCAGCCTGATATATCATCATAAATTAAAGAATTGTACTCATCTATACACCTTACCAAAAATAACTTGAGGGACTCATAACACAAAACATAGACCTGGCTCCAGCACGGTGCTCTGCATGTAATAACTGTTTGATCAATGTTAGAAGGCTGCTGAGTGCTGCAGCAAGGCAGAGCTGGCATCGGAGCAGGGACCGCCTTCGCTCCCTCTCGGAATGTTTACTTCACAAGCTCCCTCTGCCTGAGGAACTGCAACTCTTCTCTGGCATCCTGAAGTTCCCTTTCACCCCAGTGCTTTCCCTCAAATAAATAAATGAACCAATCAATTCATCGCATTGCTGCCTACCTCTCTTCTATCTTTGCAAAGGTGCCATACAAGTTAAGCATCATGAATGGACAAGTTCGCTTTAGTGGGACATGAGGAAACTGATGTACCCGTCCTGGATTTTCCCTGTCAAGCAAAGACACATCTGTGCCTACCGTTCACAATGTCATGATTCAGTGTTTTACCCAGTTCAAGTTCACACCTTCTCATTGTTCACTCAGAACTAAGCATTTTTGAAGAGTCAAGACTGGCCTTCAAAAAGTTTATATGTGAAGCTACGTAGAGTTGGTGTCAGCCTTCGGGACCTCACACCGCAGACATGTGGGTGACACACACCAGTGCTAAGAAGACAGCGTGGAGCAGACATCGCCGGGTGAAACCCCCGTGCTGTCCTCAGAAGCTGAAAACAGTTTAATTCGGAACAGGCCACATGCAACCAGAAAACACCGACGACACCCCAAAGAAGAAAAGGGGGGTGGTGTGCGAGGTGAAGGTTTAGAAATATCCGACTAACTTTATAATCCTCCAGGAAGAAATGTCCCCTGTAAGGTTTGCTAGCACCATCTTCTGTGGCAGGAAGAGCAGTCTTCTCCCTGCAACAAGAGCAGTGCCAGGCCACCAAGACAGACCTAAGACCAGCTCCCGAACAGTCGGGAGATGAAGCCTGGCAAGAAGAGCGTATGGCACGTTTCTGTCTAAAGATCTTAGCGCCGTCCGTGATGTGCATCGCAGGACGGCGAGGGACGGATCGGCTGCTACAGCAGATGATCCTCGCGGTGTCCGTCCAGAACTAGCTAGCAGCGAACCCCCCTGAGCCTGCTCCCAACCCCTGACCTGCAGACTCCCTGTCCTCCTCCGGCCTCTTGCCTTCTCCTGAAACGGCACGCTCGGAGGGCTGCACACGAGCCGACTTAAAGTAGAAAAAAGAAAAGAGAAGAAACCAGATGCACCATTGTTTCAAGCCACAACATCTAAAATGTAAAGCATGGAAAGGAATATTAAAATCATATATATCCATTAAAAATTGAAATAATATAGGCCCTTCAAAGCGGATCTTAAAGTGAATTTTTGATACTAACATTCTGGAAATGTGATTTGTTTAAATAATTCCTTTCAGGAGCTGCATTTTCTTTTGCCACTATTTCAGGCTTTTGAAACCAGGAAGGAATTCTTTTTTTTTCCTCTTTACTGGCAATTAACCGAATGTATAATTTTGAATAATCATTCGTAATTATTTCTTGGACAGAGGCCTTCTACCTTTCATCCAATTCCAGAAGCCTAGCATATGGGCTGTGCTTTTCAAGTTGGGCTAGAAGTGGAGAGAAGGTTGGCAGGCATTCGACTTGAAATGGGCCTGGAGACTGGCTGCCCTGTGCAGATGTCAGCTAAGTCGAATGCTTTCCCCTGAACTCAGCAGCACGCCATTCCACAGAAACAGGGAGCAGTCACCTCCGGCCAAAACTCTGTGCCGGGGTCGGGATAGAAAATAAAAGCAGAGCCACTGAAATGTGGCTTGCTCTCCATGTTGAGATCCGCTGCTTTCGTAGGAGTGGGCAGGGGTGGCAGGAGAGGTAGAGGAGCCCATCGGATCCACCCAACTTGCAGCTGAATCTTCTAAACACTTATTTGTGTGTGTGTGGGGGGGGGGGTGGCCTTGAGATCATGCTCCAGGCCTCGGCATCTTCTGTGCATGGAATCAGCAAAGGGTTCTGTGCAGGAGACAGAAAATACTGTAAGTTTGCACACTGTGTGGTCTCTATTACAACCACCCAACTTTCTTGTAGAGCAAAATCAGCCATAAGAGATAGGCAAACAAATGAACATGGCTGCGTCCTAACAAACTCACACTCTATACTTTAATTTTCATAGAACGTTCATGTGACAAAAGGTTATTATGCCCTTGATTTCGTTTAAACACTTAAAATGTAAAGGCCATTCTACTTCATAGAGCATTAGTCCTTCACCTCTTAAAGAACAACCAGAAACAGGCAGCAAGCCAAAGCCATGTGCCACGGGTTACCAAATCTGAACTGGAAAGCGGTCGTAAAGGATCCCTAAATGCATTGTACTCATAAATTGAGATGTGGAATCCAAACCCCAATGTACAACTCATTAAAGACAATTTGACATTTTATGACCATGAGCACTCTCAGGGCATTGTTCTGAAGGGTAAGGGAGAGACTGCGACTGGAGTTCCTAGCATGTTTTCCACTCCTACAATTTTAACCAGGAGAGCATGCCCCCCCCACTCACGATGGAAGCCTGTGTCCGCCGCATTGAACCCCTCTCTCAAAACACCTGACATGGAGACCGAAAGGAGGACAGGATCCTTTCTGCTCATGGCCTCAGAGGTGCCCCTCCCCAGACGGCTGGTCCACTGCTGTGGTCCTGTGGCCAGCGAGCACTCGCTGGCTGGCAAAGGGAGTTGTAGCACTGGGTAACAACTGGCCACATGGCAGACTGGAGGAGGGGGCGTGAGAAAAGAGCTGCAGGATGGGAGCTGCACCTGCCAGGGACAGGCCCCCGTGCTGACCCTGCTGGGGACCACCCCGTGCTGACCCTACTTGGGACCAGCCACGTGCTGACCCTGCCAGGGACCGGCCCCCATGCTGACCCTGCCGGGGACCGGCCCGTGCTGACCCTGCCGGGGACCGGCCCCCGTGCTGACCCTGCCGGGGACCGCCCCGTGCTGACCCTGCCGGGGACCGGCCCGTGCTGACCCTGCCGGGGACCG
>NW_012267260.1:1986300-1996308 GCF_000151885.1 Dipodomys ordii | reverse complement strand
CCCGTGCTGACCCTGCCGGGGACCGGCCCGTGCTGACCCTGCCGGGGACCGGCCCGTGCTGACCCTGCCGGGGACCGGCCCGTGCTGACCCTGCCGGGGACCGGCCCGTGCTGAGCCTCCTCCAGGGAGGCCCTTGAGCTATCACTTCATCTCAGAGCTCTCAGAGCATCAAGGCACCGACGAGCTGGCAACTCGCACAACCAGCAACGCACAGCCCCTTGGGGGGGCACATGGATCCAGACCATAACAAGCCCAAGGAATAATTTTCACTCGCCTTGCATTGAGGACGGCTTTGTGCAACCTCTTGGCAAACATCTAGAGACTGCATTTGCCCTTCCATCTTGGGGAGAACTTGGCAGGTGAGCCACTAGTCAAGAGGAGAACGGGTCTGAGGGGGACCTCAACTGGCCCGGCTTTGGAGACGGCCTCGTGGCACCATGGGACGTAGGCTCCAGACAAGCCACCAGAAAGTGGCAGAGGAAAGTCCAGCCGAGAAGACCAGGGCAGGCAGCAGGCTCCCCCACATCGAGAGGCCCTGCGGCAGCAGCACAAAGCGCCCTGAACAGAAGCTGCGCACGGCTCTTCTTCACACCACGCGGCTGAATGGCTGATTTTCGTTCCTTCTAATCCCCTGAAGTTTCTTTTCTTGTTTCCAGTGTGCACTTTCATCTCTTACTGTTTTAGTTATACTTTGTCACTCTCTTAAAAAGGAGGTAGACTTCCAGATCGGATCACCTGTGTCCTCAGATGCACACAGCCTTTACCAGCCGGAGTCAAAGGCTAGAGTCCCTGCTTTGGCATGCCAGGGCTTCGAGCCCTCCTGCCACTTGGACTGGGGGGGGCGCGTCCTCTCTATGGATAACTCTGCCACCTGGACGGGGGAGGGGGGCGTCCTCTCTATGGATAACTCTGCCACCTGGAGGGGCGGGGTGCGTCCTCTCTATGGATAACTCTGCCTGTCACCACGAGGGTGTCTGCATTCCTTGCATCCCTGCCTTGTTCAGAAATGACTGGAAGGAAGGGATTCAGTCCCCTCCAGGGAGCATTGTTCTAGCTATGGTGGTATCTTGAGGTCTCTGGAGATCTTATTTGCAAGTCGTCCATCTGGAAGATAACGACCCCTATCCCACCGAGCTGGGGAGAGCACTGGGTGATGTGGTGCAGATCAAGGCTTTAGAACGGTTTACGGCTTACAAGAGCTTTTCAGCAGATTGTTCGCCAGTGTTAGGCGTGTGAACATCATTTCTGTTGAACGGGCGGTGGGAACTGGAGTTGGGTTTTCCTTCTTTGAGTAGTCCAGTGCCAACACAAACCCTCCATAGATGGACACAGGAGAAATGATCATAGTAAGAGCTGTGTTGTATGGAGAAGAGAGAAGAGGGACATGGACCCTTTACCAAAGAAGGGACTCGATGAAAGTACAGCTTCCTACAGTGTTGGTTCTCTGAAGGTGACTGCTTCCAGGAGGCTCCACCAACACTGTCTCATAGCAGGATCAGATTTATTATGTTCATCTCGCTCAGAACGCATGCAAGTCCACCCAGTTCTGCTTGTTCCCTTGGCTAGAGAGCAGGAGGGGTACAATTTATTCTGCCAGGCTCTTCTTAGCCTGTAAAGGAATTCAGTCAAGAAGGCAGCTGACATGCATCTCGTACCCATAAATGAAAGGTAACTGATGTGTAAGTTTAGGGCAGCCTTCCCGATGCTTTGTTAAAACAGATCACAATAGAAAAGAACAGTGAATCTCAATCTTGCGTTGTATGCAACGGATGTTGTATTTAATTAAATTGTATTTTGTTTAAAATTATATCTGAGCCGGGCGCTGGTGGCTCACGCCTGTAATCCTAGCTACTCAGGAGGCTGAGATTTGAGGATCGCGGTTCAAAGCCAGCCCGGGCAGGAGAGACCGTGAGACTCCTATCTCCAATAAACCACCAGAAAACCGGAAGTGGCGCTGTAGTTCAAGTGGTAGAGCGCTCGCCTTGAGCTGAAGAGCTGAGGGACAGCGCCCAGGCCCAGAGTTCAAGCCCCACGGTGGACCAAAAAAAAACCAAACAAACAAATAAAATTATATCTGAATTCATAGTTAAGGATGAAAAACGAACTACTTCCATGGGATTGGATAAGATAACGGTAACAGCAATCACGCAGCATAAACAAATATCTTAGTAATATTGATGATGTAGGCATTATTTGTTTATGTTTTCATAATATATATCTAGTGGTTAAATTATAGTTACGTCTATCAAGTTAGCAAATCCATGTCTTGTAAAAGTTACATTTTACAGCAAATACAGCATTCACCACACACATTCTCCAATAAACCAAGAGATGTAGTTTTCCTATCTTAATTACATGATTGTGGACATGAAACAGAAATAACACCTCATTACAGAAGTGGCCACGTTCATGTTCCTTTTTAGAAAAAGCAAATCAGTGTCAAAGACAGAGATAATCGTTTCTGTGAAATTCAGAGTAACTTAAAGCTATGCCTTTAAAATAATATATCTGACCTTTCCATTTACATACCTTATATCTAATATTCAGCTTTAGGTATCTAGAAATCAAGTACAAAAACTACCCCAGCTAGAGCAGCTGTCAAAATTAGATACATCTATCGTTTTTATGCTGTGGCAGGACTCAAAGGTGAAGGCTTCACAGGTGCATTCGTCCCAGAGTAGCTCCAGTCCTGGGTAGCTGTCCACCCCTTCCTTCTTTTCTCTTGTATTTTAGGTAATAGTGAAGTATGTCTCTGCTTCCTGCACAGAGTAGTGTTTACTTTATAGCCCTTCTTTTATTAACAGTGCTTGAATAGTTGAAACAAAATTTCAAATCACAATCCTTGGAAATATAAATGAAGAGGATTCCAATAAGCAGAACAAAGGCCTTATTCACATAAGAATACCTTCCATGACCCCTGGAGGCTTCTTGGGTTAGATTCCTGGTATACAAGCAGCTCTCCCTAAAGCCAGATCTATGCAAGAAAGAAAGAGAGAGGGGGGAGAGAGAGAGAGAGAGAAAGAAAGAAAGAGAAAGGAGAGTGAAAGAGAGAGAAAGAAACAGGAGAGAAAGAGGAAGGACAAAAGAAAGGAAAAGAAAAGAAAGAAAGAAGAAAGAGAGAAGCAGGAGAGAAAGAGAGAGAGAAACAGGAGAGAAAGAGGAAGGAAGGAAGGACAAAAGAAAAAAGAGAAAAAGAGAAGGAAAAAAGAAAGAAAGGAGAGAGAGAAAGAAAGAGAGAAAGAAAGGAGAGAGAGAAACCAAAGCTGATTTAGTGGAGAAGACGGCATTCTAGCCTGACTGATGTGTGAGTGACACAAATTGAGTAGCATTGCACCTGCCCTGTCCTTTGCCACTGTTACCGGGGATGGTCTGGTGACTGGCTTCGAAGTTGTTGCTGCAGTTGGGTCTGTGAGTATCGCTTCCCCGGAGGCTCAGAGAAGCAGATCCACTTCCACTGCCACCCCAGCGCAGCTGGGGGGGTGGGGTTCAAGTTCACCTGAACCCCAAGAATCCACCCCACCTGCAGGCTACCAGGCACCAGGCAGCATGGGGCAGCTGGGATAGAAGCAAGCCGTGTGGAACTGCTGGTGGCACAGCCGTCTCACCGCAGCAGACAGATTGGATGTTCCGGTCACCAAGCCTCTAGCTTCGTCCCATGTCTGGCTTTCCCTTCCACTTCAATTTCTACTCCAGACTCACAGTTCTCTGCATCGCTAGGTTCCGCCCTTCCGGGCAGGAGCCATGCAAAGAAGACAAATGAACGAGGCACCCCGCATTTGCACCACTGTGGATAATTTCACTCTCTGTCTTGCGGCGTGGGGCCCACAGGTTCACAGATTTAGCCTTGGCTTCCCTCGACCTTCCTGGCTCCGGAGTGGTTCACAGAGGTTGCTTCTGCTGGGGTCCTGTCAGCTTCACAGTTGAGTTGGCCCTGCCTTTACTTTTATTTTTTTTTTAACCGAGACCCCTGCAGACCCCAGTGCTATGGGCCTGCGTGAGACATGAACCCTGGGATTGCATACAGATTATCAGCATGATCTTGGCCAATACTGGGCCTTTCTGTCTTCACCCTTTCTCTGAGGTCTCTGAGAGAGAGAGAGAGAGAGAGAGAGAGAGAAATTGATCTCAAAACTCTTCTAAAGCTCTTCTTAACTAACTGCTACAGCAGAGTACTACCAATACATCAGAAGAGGGGGGAAAAACCTTAAATCTTAAAAACCTATTTTCCACATGAAGAACCTTTTATCCAAAGGGCTCTTTAAGGAGCTTGTAGACTTCTTATATAGTCTTGAAAAATGCCACCAGGATTAGAGAAGATGGACGGAGACAGGGACAGGGACCGACTTTTAATAAAAGTGATGCAGTTTAAGGCAATTCAGTGATTAAAAGGATGTCAGCATGAATCAGAGCATCAATCTTCCTTTAAGAAAATTAAGGGTGTTTCCCAGCTCTGAGCTTGGGCATAAAGAGGGCAGAAACGCCAGAAAAATAGACACAGAGGGATGGCGTATTCCTCAATTCTCCACTCAGTGTAAGTCTGCGTATTATAAGTTACTACTAGCTCTGCCGGCAGCTCTGGCCTGGCTTGGGTTTCGTTTCTTGAGCCATCAGCTCTGAGTTCAGTGTGCTGCCCATAGTTGGAGTGGGGCCGGGCCGCCCACAGCTGCCGGGCAGCGGGATCTCTTTGTGAAGTAGACATGCGTGAGACTCCCTCCGTTGCCTTCCCCGGGCAGACGCCATGGAGCTTTTGGTCACTTTCAAGCAGAGCTCCTGTAAATTGCACTGCTGAGGATCAAGTTCCTCTCTGCATATGATCCAAAATATAATTACCTGAGCCCACATGAACCGATTTCAAAAACCAGAAGTGGGGGGGGGGCGTTCACCGAGAGGGCTGTGGGCCACAGGAGACCCTCCCCCGTTTTCTGGGCAAGGAGATGAAGAGAACAAATATTTCTTTGCTCACAACAGGACCTCAACATTGGCAATTCTGAGTTCAATAAAAAAGAGGTTTCTGTTTCACGGGCCTCAGAGCCCCTTGTGATGGTCTCAAAGAATGTCCTAGAACAAATAACCTTGCTTCATCTCTAGTGTTTTGGGCTCCTCTCTGGCTCATGCTATTCCTTCCAAATAGCAACGGCTTTTTATTTTTTTAATTTTAGGAAAGTCCCCAAGCTGAGATCGAAGCTGTCCGTGTTGCTCTGAGATGTGACAGAGCTGGAGCCGGAGTCATTGACGGAGGTGAGCCCCAGTTTAACGTCAAGTGCTGAGCACCGGCGTCAACTGGAGAGAGGCTCAATGCTAGCAAAGGGAAGAGCCTGAGTCCCAAATCTCTCATGAAGACCACCAGGGCCCCCCCGCAGCAGTGGCTGGGATTGACCAGGAGAATTTCACCTGGGACTTGAGTTCTGATTCTCTCAGTTACTAGATACTGACAAGTCCCCACTCCTCTGCAGTTTAGAAAAAAAAACCAAAATGTTTGTCTTCAGCACATCCATGTCCCTGTTCAGTTGTTGAACTTGTTCTGCCTGCGTGAAAAGCACATCTTGAACCATAAAACATCTTAAAGACAAGAGATTCCAGATGCACCATTTTGTCAACAGTCACTTTTCAGCTGTTCACGATGGACAAATTACTAAAATTAACGATGCTATCATGGACATAAAGATGTAAAAAATATGGTTCTTGTTCACCAGGAGATAATATCCAGCTCGAAGAAGTAAAAGCACAACATTGCTATAGAGAAATGACATAAAAATGCAAGAAAATGCCATTACAATAACAACAACTTTTGTACTGAACGTTTATCCCTAGAGAGGAGAAGAGAATATTCATTTTCATCTGATCCTTTTCAAAGAGGAGACACTCCAAAGAGAAATGCTTGTTTCAGGGTTAGAGCGGTGCTTGGCTTCATACCCATGGCCTTTCATCTTCAGGCCCTTCAAGCTTGCTGTCTGTGGAAGGTGGTAGACAGCTACACTGCCTTGAGAGTGAAAATGGGCGATGGCCAGATGCCCCCTCTCAGAACGGAGTTTTCTTTAGGGAACTCCAGTCTCCTCAGTCCCTGGGGGCCATTCCAGTCTATCCCACCTGTTCTAAAGATGCAAATGTTAGCCCTGAGCCTGTCCGTTTCTCCTTTATCTGTAAGTTCCTGGATGTAAAGGTATTTAGCAAGCACAGCACTATGTGAAACAATGCATCAGCACCTAACAACCTAAGCCTAAAGCCTCTGCCATCACCCTTGTGGTTCTCTTGTCATAGATTAGGGTGGACACTAGGGATGCCGTTCTGGTGAGATACAAATTAGGACAAACAAGAGAAATTGCCAACAACATTTGCAGAACTCTGAATTCTTCAGATTACAAAGTAGTACATGTGGACGTTCTTATTTACGAAGAATAATCAAGTGCAGAGGATTCAACCTACGTGGGTGGTTAAGGTAGGACAAAGATGATCGAAGCCTCCCGTAGGACACTTGCTCTGCAAACAAGCTGATGTTGGAAGGTGCTGAGGAGCATTGCCACTCGTGCCTTTCTTAGAAACCCCACGCCATTTCTCTGAATTCAGTGTGGTGGATGAAGGGAAGTAGAGGAAGAAGAATCTCGAGAGGGCAACGGGGCAGGGATGATTTTCTGGCAGCTTGCAAGAGTGCCTGTGTAGGAATTTCAGAAACCTATCTATGACTTGGGTTTTGCTTGAATCGCACTTAGACCAAAGAATATTTCATGTTAAATCTTCATTTCACTCAGAATAAAACAGCAGGGAAGATGCTGGTCTAATGGCGTCCAGGCTTGAATGTAATCACAGTACTGAGATCCGGGAGAGCAGAGCACAAGGTTAGACCCTCCATTTGGAGGAAGAGTGGTGTTTCTGCTCAGCAGATCCAAGACCGTGATGTGGAATTGGCTCTAAATAATGCTGTGTCACAGCGACTCATTCTGCCGCCATCAGCCTTGACTGGACAGAGCCAAAGCTGTTCCTAAAATAAAGAACGTTTTCCATTAGAACTGAGCCACCGGGTCCTGCTGGGGTAATGGATTAGACGGCATCTGGAATTAGTTCCTCCGGGTCTGCCTTTAGATGCAACTGCAGACAACATGCACATTTCCAATGTGGATGGGCTGGAGTGCTTAGCAATTGAATGCATGCTTCCTAACATCTCCCTCAATGTAAATTCATCAGGCAAAGCAGAATGGTTCTTTCCATCAGGAACAGGTGTTTGGGAGAAAAATTACATAATAGCTTTCTACTCACAGATTTCCCACTTACTATCTTCAACATTAAATTTTTTTAAAAGATCTGCTTTGAAGATTAAACCTATAACTCATTTAGTGAGTGGATAACACAAGTATCAATCTTAAGTACCTAATTTCCCAGAACACCTAAATTATCATATTTATTGTATGTGCTTTTTTTTCTTATATTTTGAATATAGACTTTGGAAGAAAGCAGTGAAATTGACTCAGGTTTCATGCTGTTATTTTCTGCTTTGAAATTACTAACACTGCTTCCAAGAGAGGTTCTTTTCAACACAATACCACAATGTGAAACCAAGAAGAAAACTGAAGGGTCTCCAGGCATGTTACCAAGGTGATACTTCCGCTATTCCCTGTGAACCTGAACCTTTCCTGGCTCAGTTACCCCTAGTGAGCTAAAGTTGTGATTGATACCTGGATCTGCTTCCCAAAACAGAAATATTCTGTCACTTCTATAAGATGGACTTGGACAAATGCCAGAACAACTCCAGTCTGTCACTACTTTCTGAGCCCATAAGTTGTTACTGTGCCTCATTTGCTTGATCCATTCATCCACTGAAGGGCATCTGGGCTGATTCCATATCTTGGCTATGGTAACTAATGGTGCAATGATCATGGTTGTGCTGGTAGCTTTAGTGTGGCCTTGTTTGTGTTCTGTTGGATAAATGCCCAGGAGTGGGATTGCTGGGTCATAGGGAAGGTCTATGCTTAGTCTTTTGAGGAACCTCCATACTGCTTTCCAGAATGATTTATATTCCCAGCAACACTGTAGTACCATTTCCTTTTGGCTGTATCCTTGCCAGTGTCTGTTTGTTTTCTTGATAATGGCCATTTTGACTGGGGTGAGGTGGAATCTCAGTGCTGTTTTAATTTGCATTGTTTTTATGACCAGAGATGTTAAACATTTCTTCATGTGTCTATTGGCCATTTTTACTTCTTTTTCTGAGAAGTCTCTCTTTAAGTCATTAGCCTATTTATTGTTTGGGTTGTTGTTTCTTTGAGGGTTTAATTTTTGGATATATGTACACAATGGAATTTTACTCCTCTTTTAGAGAGAATGATATTGTACCATTCATAAAGAAATGGAAATACTTAGAAAAAATTATATTAAGTAAAGTAAGAACCAGAGAGACAAAGTTTGTATGGTTTCTCTCTTTTGTGGTAGTTAGAATGTGCCTATAAATCTATAAGTAAAAATGTTGTTGATATGCAAATGGTTACAAATGAATTACCTGAAGTATAATAGACTCTTTGAAGAGCTCAGATGTATAATCCTTTAGAAAGACTGTCAAAACCCAACAAAATCAACATCCAAGAGGAGAGGGGAAGAGGTATGAAGGGGGGAGAGGGAAAGAATGCAGTCAAGAATTGATTGTCTCTACCACAAAATTAAATAAGGGAAGGGACAGGGCCAAGGGGGTGAGACTATTGAAGGGTGACACTAGTGAAGAGGCACTGTGTTCAGAAGCTGCATTGTTAGATGGCACCTCCTTTGTACAATGACTTAAAGATAATTTTAAAAATGTTAAAGAGATATTACCGCACCTTCATTAACTCTACCCTTTCCTATAAGGGTCACCAATGTATTGAGAAGATACTTTTACATACGTAGATATAATGTATATGTATATATGATGTATAAATGCGGTTTGAGGGGGAAGAAGATTAGAATCAAAAGTCTTTTGAAGACGAAAATAGATATAGAATTTTTGGTTGATTCTGTTTTGAATCCTGTCCCCTAAGAGACATTTCTTCAAGTCCTAATTCCCAGTACCTCTGAGGTAGACTTCACTTAAAAAAGGGAGTATTGTCAAGGACAATCAAGTTAAAGTCATAATACTAAGGTGGGCCCTCATGCAATATGGCTTGTTCGTAAAACGCAGTAGCCTGTATGTGGAGAAAGACATGGGCAGAAGTGAGACTTAGTGAAGACACAGGTGAGCACCAGGTGACATTCCAGGCAGACACGAGGGCTGTGCTCCCATCGTAGGCCAGGGCGCACGGAGGACCCACGGGCCCCAGCAGCACCTGGAAAGCAGTGAGGAGCAGTGTCAGAAGGGGCTGCAGCCACCGTCTTGCTTTCAGCGGCCCCCAGACTCACGCCATCAAGTTCTGTACTTCAAGCCACCTTTTTACCAGTATTTTGTTGTAGCCATCTGAGAAACTAAAGCGAGAGGGAGAAAAGCACCAGAGATGGAAATAGAAGTCAAGAAATACTTTTTGAGTTCCAGGTATATTTTAGATATGAGACCCTTGTCCATTGTATGGCTAGTGAAGACCTTCTCCCAATCCGTGGGCTTTCTATAGATCTTGCTAGCTATGTCCTTTGCCATGCAGAAGCTCTGCAATTTCATGCAATCCCATTTGTCCAACCTTTCTTTGATTTGTTGTGTTTGTGGGTCTCTGTTAAGAAAATTTCGGCCTGTGCCAAGGAAACCTAGTGTTTCTCCTATTCCATCCTGTAATGTTTTCAGAGTGTCTGCTTTGACTCCGAGGTCTTTGATCCATTTGGAGTTGATTCTGGTGCAGGGTGATATAGAAGGATCTAGCTTTAGTTTTCTACAAGTAATTAACCAATTTTGCCAGCACCATTTACTGAAGAGGCTGTCTTTCTTCCCCCAACAACAAATCTTCAAAGAAAAAACTGCCCAATAAATAAGTAGGCTAAAGACTTAAAGAGAAACTTCTCTGAAGAGGAAAGAAGGATGGCCAATAGACACATGAAGAAATGCTCAACCTCCCTAGCCATAAAAGA
>NW_012267260.1:1972546-1985874 GCF_000151885.1 Dipodomys ordii | reverse complement strand
TCTGTATCTCCATCAGAAAGAATGACATTGCCCCATTTGTTAGGAAATGGAAAGACTTGGAAAAAATTATATTAAGTGAAGTAAGCCAGACCCAAAGAAACATAGGTCCCATGGTTTCCCTATATGTCTGAGTCAAGCATAAAAGGTCAGATAAGTTGATCTTAGGGAAATATGTATTCAAATGTTTTTTTTTCTTTCATGCGATTGTTTCTAACATATTTATAAGATTATTTCTTTTTTGCTTTGTACGTCCCTCCCCCACTGTATAAACCCTGCTTTCATTGTATTTGATGTTGTTATAATTTGTGGAGGGGAAGGGAAAAAACTAATTGTTTAAATAGGGATACAGGTGGACCCATTGCAACATGCAACAATGAGATGTACAAGTAGTATGTCAAAAACGAACTTTACAACTTTGGTGGGGGGAGAGGGGGGAAGGATGGGAAGGGATGGGAAGGGGAAACAAAGGAGAAGGCTACAATGCTTGATAAGAAATGTACTCATTATCTTGTCCATGTAATTGTTACCCCTCTGTACAGTATTTTCACACACAAAAAAAGAATATAAGAAACATGAAAAAAAAGAATTCAAGAAATAAAGGAAAACTGCTTTCAGAAGATTCATTTTCAAACTCTTCTGTTCATTGGTGTGGCACCTACTCACTGAAGATGCTTTCAGAGTTTAAAGTAATGTATCAAATGAAGACTTCTGTGATAGTTCCACAACGCCATTTTAATTTGCTTTATTTGCACGCACAGTTTGGTGTAAAAAGCCAACTATACATGCACAATTAAACTTTATTTTATCAACAACTCATTGTGAGCATCTGCAGAGCCATCAGTTTTAGAGAATACCACATCGTGTGATTGGAGCACAGCGTGCTGAGCTCTCCTCCTTCATTTCACACTGGGATTTTTTTCCCCATTGTGAGTACTCACACTTCCATGGTAACATGGCAGAAAATACACCCTGGAAGCTCTTGTGCACTTGCAGGGCTGAGAAGTCTGCTCATCAAGGGCTAGCACATTCCAAAGCGAGGAGGAGTAGAGCCCTGGGGGCACAAAAGACGCAACCACCAGGGAGAAGTCAGACACAGTTCAGAGCCCCAGCCCGGCTCCTGGGGGAAGGGAGGTCAGCCGGAGGCAGCAGCAGGAGCAGGAGGCAGGCAGAGGAGGACCCGAGCCTTGGAATTCAGCGTGAGTGACTGCTGCATAACAGGGAAGAAACCAACTTTGTGGCTCCCCGTATCGGAGAACAGCCAGGCCCCATCTGGAAAAGGAGCTTATTGTCTGACATAGAGCTAATCTGGGGCTTGGAAACAAGGAGTCTGGGAACAGCAGATACAGGCAGACAAGATAGGGAAGGAGGAGATTGGAGCAGCAGCCTGGAGGAGAAGGAGCCCAGCCAGGCAGGGTGGGGCAGAGTGGAGAGGAGCGGAGCGAGGCCCCAGGCTGCGGTCACTGCGAGCTGTGGGCAGCAAGGAGACAGAGTCATCAGAACAGAACCCACACATGCGCACAGCCACCCCGCGTGCTGGCCAGCAGGATTTCACAGACACAAGTTTTAAAAGGACATTAAAAAAAAACCAAAAACCCTTCCGTGCTCTCTCCTTGTCCTGTATCTCCTCCCTGCTCTCCTCCATGCAGGGACTCAGAGTGGAAGCCGTGCTGTCTTTGCAGCTCCAGGCTGCCATGGGCCTCCATATCTGGTGATGGAAAGAGTCAAGGAACACTGGGAACAGCGGGGTGGGGTGGGGGTGGGGGAACAGCTCCATGGCCACACCCACGGCCACACCCAAGGCCACCATCAGCCTGAAATCAGGTGGGCTCTTGTTTACAAACCTGCCTCCTCTCTCCTTCCCTACTACTGGACTAGAGGACAGGGATGAGAGACAGACAGACACCGTCAGTCTTGGGTACACTGGAGACAGACCAGCCTGTTTGTTAACCAACAGCATGTGTTTTTAGGAAGGAAGAATGTTTTCCTTATTTATTTGTTTATTTTGCTTTTGGATTCCAAATTTGGGGGTAATTGAAACCTACGTCTGAGCCGGAGGGATTGTCACTGAGCTGTTGGTTTGAATGGAGGAGTGTAGAAGGCCTACGAACTCTTCCAGGGTCCACTTTTCCAACCAGGCCCTATTTCCCAAAGCACCGGCCGCCACCCAGCGAAGGCCCTGCAGGCAGAGCCCCAGGCGATCCCACCCCGAGATCTCACTCCACACACTTGGTTTGAAAGTCTGTATATCATTTACAATCAATGTCGGACTTTTGTGTCGATTTATTTTTGTTATTTAAATGCCCAGGAAATATATATTTTTTTCTATTATACCTTAATAAACTTCTAATAGTTTTATGGGAACTTTTGCTGCCTTCCTTTTACTTTTTTTGATTCTATTCCATTCTTGATTTTTAAGTTAAAAAATTCCCATGTAAAAATTATTTTATTTGTATTTTTTTCCAGATAGTTTCAAACTTGAAATGTTGCTTTGGGTATATTTTAAGATGGCTCACTCAACATACATGCTAGAAACCCTCTCACATTAAATGCTCGAGCACATCTATAACATACATGCACGTCTTTTTCTTGATGCACAAAATCGTGCCTGTGTGTATGTACGCACGCGTGCGGGCTCACGTGTGCGTGCGCTGGGTAGCGCTTGCATTGGTACAGGTGCGTCTGTCCTGCATGCCCGTCTGTCCACTCTGTTTGTGGTTAGAACAGCTGGAACCTTGGCTTCCAGATTTTATTGTTTTATTTTTGCAATACCCATCCTTATTTTCTGTAGCCACTCTTGTATGGAAGAGAACCCCGGAACTTACTTCTCCTCTTTAACACGTGTGTTTTTAAAAAGCTTAGAATGGAACTAGAAATAGAAAAGGCATCGGCTGGGCGGACCAGAAATGAATCACCGGAAGGTGGCAGACAGTGGAATGAAATTAAAGGAGGAAGTCACAACTCAAAAGCTGTGCACCACAAGATTTCTGATGGAAGAAGTGAGCAGATGTGGAGCAGGGGTGGGAGTGGCTCCAAACTTAGGTGTGGTGTGTGTGCTCAAGAGGAAAACGCCATGAGCCAACTGTCAGGCCAGAGTCTCAGAAAGGGGCTCTGCCCCAGGAAGTCCCACCCCCTCCCTCCCTTCCTCCCTTCTTCCCTTCCTCCCTCCCTCTCACACCAGCAAAACTTTCAGGACAACCAGGCTAATCACATGGGCTGATCCGTGGGTGACTAGAGACAACAAAGAGGAAATGGAAAAACCCTGTCATCAGAAAGTTATCTTCTGATGAAGACTCACTCTCGTGCAGCCTTCTACTTGTCAGGGCTTGTCTAGGGTGGGAGTAAAACAAGCACATAAAGAAAAGGCCCCAGGCATTAAACTCAGTAAGAAGGAAGTCTGAAGGTCATGGAATAGAATGAACCCTAATGGAACATTTATATAGCATAAGGAAACCAACTTTAGAGCAGATAAAGCCATGGTCCTAAAGGGAAGAAGATGAGCCTTACCTTGCCAAAAAATAAAAATAAATGAGAAAACACACAAGCAATAAAGTCTGTGGAAGCAAATGAAACTCAACAGACAGACTGGATATCAGAATGAACTCAGATGATGGATGAACTGGTGAAGAAAAAACATTATAGGTTAAAAAAAAGTCCTTCCAATTTTACTCAAAAGGCACAGCAAAGTGAAGTATTTGAGCACAAAATTTAGGAAGCAAAGAGAATGATTGACAAGTTTGCTCCCACAGAATACTCAGAGTAGAAAATGGAGAAATAATAACCTCTTCCAGAATTAAAAAGAAAGGCATGCATTAATCTGGTTGAGTACTTAACAAGTTGAAGAAGGAAAGAAAGAAGGGAAGGAAGGAGGGAAAGAAGGATTAAGGAAGGGAGGATGGGAAGGAGGGAAGGTAGAAGGAAGAAAAATGGAAGGAAAGAAGGAAGGGAGGGAGGGAGGGAGGGAGGGTAGGAAGGAAGGAGAGTAAGACATGCTGTGGTAATGTTTTAGAAGGCACAGAATACAGTGAAAAACATTATGAATTTCAAAGCCGGAGGAGATAAAGGTTTTAAAGGGCAGAGGTTATATGGAAATCAGAATTCTATATAAAAACAGTAAACGCAATGGCTTGGCGTCTTTATGATTTTATTAAAAAGATCTGAAGTTTACAACTTTTTAGACCCAGATGAATTGTCTATGTGAGGTTTATTTAAATATTTCCAGTCGCTTAGGGTTCAGCTAAACATTGCTATAGAATTGTGAAGAATAGGTCCCAAAAGATCAACAAAGTTGTTTCTATGAGCAAATAAAACCTGAGGGTGCCTTGTATAAGCCAACCCCACAGAGAGAATCTCACACAGCAGGGGTTAGAGAATGTGAGTGCTGCTTGACTGGAAATGTAAATCAAAACAAAATATGTGTCACTTGTCTGTATAATTGAAAAGATATGTCAAGTTTTATGATAGAAGGAAATTGGAAGATTCATACATTGATGAAAGCCGATAACCTTCTCTGGTTGGCAAACCATATGAAGAGAACTCCAACTTAATCTTTGACATTGTGTGTTGATGTATTCATAGGATTGCTTAATTGTCAGCAACAGAAACAGACTGGTGTGTATGTGTGTGTGTGTGTGAGAGAGATAATATATCATCTATGTATGTTTATATACACATATATATGTGTATATCCATACAGATTTATGTATACAGATGCACATATATGAATATATACACACAGTTTTCTTACTGTTCATGTTACCTATGTTCTATGAAATCACTGTGAACAGTGATTTAGTAAATACTAAACCATTGCTCTAAGGAGAATTTCAAGGTTAATTTACCATGAGTCTGTGATCATAATCTTTTTGTGGCTCAAAATACCACTTTTGTTATGAAGTTCCTTTGCTAGCGTCCTTGGAAAATGAGCCAGACTCCATGCCAGTGGAAACCTGCTTTTTTCTACAACTCTTCTTCTGCAGAACAGAAAAAAGTCACCACATTAATATCCTATATCATACAAACTGATTCATACAGCAAATTTGGCCTTGGCTTGCTCACTCAATGAAGAATAGGTAGTATATTGATTATGATTTGAATTGTTCTAGCCATCGCTAGGCTATTCAACCTCATTTGTCAGGAATTTATCATTGCTTCACTCTGTTGAGAAAGATGTAACATACTGACAAGTGGGAAGGCCTGAGAACTTGTTCTTTGTAGCCAGGCCCTGGTGTTTTATGGAAAGCTCTTTAGCTTCTTATGCATACATCGACAGGACTGTGAAATGAAAGCAAATCCCCATGACAATTTGGTTGATTGTTAATTTTTTTAAAGCAGCTTCCTTCGCGAGTAACAAAATCTGGAAGCCACCAGAAAAACCTTCCGTGTGTGGACAGATCCTTAGCGGTAGATCCATACAACAGAGATGATTCTGTGATCAAACAGCATGAGCTCTTGAGCGAGGAAAATGCCCTTTGCTACAATCAGTAGGGCCAGTCTGAGAAGCCACGTGCTGCACGGTCCTCCAACTCTGGCACTGCGAAAGACAGCACCGTGGACAAACCAAAGGCCTGTGGTTGGTGTGGCTCTGCAGAGAGGAGGTAGGAGGAAGGACGCGTTTGGAGGGCAGTGAAGGCATTCCAGGTCTCACTGCACACAGTCTTCACTAGTTCTAGGGCTGCAGTAGAAGCTGGAGCAGCAGATCATGCAGTCAACACAGACTGAGTGACTAATAACGGTTCAACATTGGCTCATTATCTGCCACAAATATTCTACCCTCACAGAAGTTGTGTTTAGAGGGGAGAAATTGAGGCCGCATGTGGGAACCTGTCATATTTTTTTGGCTCATTTTTTTGGTAAACCTAAATCTCCTCAAAATAAAAACATATCAACAATGACTATGGCATTAGCAGCCCTGGGTTTCCTTTTAAATTACCAAGGAATAATTCAAGTAGGGTTATTGTTATACAAGTATTAACCATTTTGTTAAACATATTTTTTAAGGCTGTGCATGATATTTACAGTTTCAGAATGTTCATTTAAATAGATGATCTATTTTCCAAGCAATCTGGATAAGGGTTTCAGCAACTCCTTTCTTCTCTTTAATATTAGAGATTCACATATAAACAAACTCCTTTTATATCTGTAGCCTCTAAAATCTTTACACAAATGAGAAAGGCAATGTAGGAACCGAAGAGGCGTTTAAGTTGTAGTAAAAACTAGAGCCAGAGAAACTCCATTGCTTCATTTAATCAGTGGCATGTTCTGTTCCCGGTGTGAGCCAGCCCATTAAAATGAGGGAGTTATATTTAGAGACAGCACTGCAGTGAAAGAACTCATGTGTTCCTCCAGGAATATTGATTCCACCCTTGAATTTCAGCCTGAGGTTTATTTCTTCCTATCTCTACTCGCCATGCAAATCCTTCCTTCTTCATTCAAATCATTGGAAATCACTCCTTCTTCATTCAACTCATTTTGACAGACATCATTTGCTTCTTAATTAATTTCTTTCCAGTCACAGATATGGTTAGCCTAGCGGCAAGCTCATTTAGGAGCTTCCAGCCTGGAGATCGCAGCCTGTGCCCATGTGTCCCAGGCTCTGCCAGGGAGAAAGGAATGGTCAGAGCCTCAGAAACACCACATCGCAGGTCCAGGGTGACTCACTGCACCCTGGTGATGGGCTGAGGCTCAGGAACGCTCACTGAGCATGGAGTGAAGCCGTGACCGTGCCCCACAGCTACACCAGACTCCCTGGGACCACCGACTCTGCTAATCATTTCTTTACGTGCTTAGCCATTGGCATCCACCACAGCAAAGCTCGTCCCTCGGTTTCCTTACCTGTCAAGTGGGCATGTAACCACCGGATGGACGTGGGGAGGTGTGGAATGGAAGTGTGGTAATGCTGAAGGATAAACTCCAGAAAGGCTGGGATTTGACCCCCTTCCATGCATTGGTGTCACTCTAGCATCTAGTACCTTTGATTCATGTGTATTTGCTGTCAATGTGTGTATACACATACACACACAAACAAAGCGTAATGTCTTAGATATGCTAATGCTATACTGCCTCAAAGCCAGCGAGTTTTATTTTTAGAACCAGCTTGTAAGTATATTGTTTATTATTGTTGTTCTTGTTCTTGTAATTAGGAATGAGGAAGGAAGAAAAGCAAGCTAAAAAACTTGCTAAAATGTGATGTGTAGAGAAAATTTGAACACAGGTTTGTTGGTCCAGCTCCATAGATCTTAACTAGAGAACATTAGTACCATCTATGGAGCACCCGAAGCAGCCTGAGACCCAGACGGGGTCAACTCATTACTAAACGAAAGTAGTAGAGCCAATGACGCAGCGTGTCTGTTTGATGAAGAGCCAGAAACACAAAATGTGAACATTTCAGGTCCTCAGTTTTGCTCGAAGCTCTGTCTCTTTCTGCTCTGTGCTCTGCCTTGTGTCTTCTACAGTAATGAGAAACTAAGGAAAATTGTGACGCATAGAAATACTACACAACACTCAGGAAAGAAAGTAATTTTTAAAATATTGAGTACCCTGCATCAACTAACATCAGATATCTTTTCCAAATTACAGTCCTAAAGTAGACTTCTGAGGACACTGTCAAGGTAAGGAAGCAACTTTGCATCTCGTGTGAGTTAAATTCTATTACTCCAAGTTGTCACAACATCTTCCTTCCAGCCTTCAGTGGGAACGTTTCATTTGCTGGTAAGTTTTCCCTGCCCCAAGTTTTACTGTGAATTTACCATCATCTTCACCCCACCACCACCCACTGTCTTTGAACACTGATGAGCTGAAGTTTACAAGCTGTGGCTGGGAAATAAAAGTGAAAGAGAAACAAATATCAAACGTCATTCCAATGTAAATGGGCTTCAGGATCAGTATTCCCTACCATGGCACCCCCAGAAGAAACCCTGCCACGTGCAAACTCGAAAAGACCGAGAGCCCTCGTCCGTAAGGAAGATCACGCGGTACACGCCTGCTTTGCCGTTTATTCCACACGAAGGCCGGCTGCTGGGGTTGCCTGCCTTTCCTCCCTCCATACCCGGACAGTCATGCGATAGCCAGACCACACCTGCCACTGCACTTCCTGCAGTCCCGGGCGGCCCGGGGAACAGGGGACAGGGCCCTGTGTACCCCTCATGTTTGAAGCAGCAGGTGACCAGTCATGAGCCACAATCTGGGCTTACATCCAAGCCTGCTCTGGCGCCAACCTAGTGAAGGGGTGATGGCATAGCTGAGGCACCATTCAGGACGCCCAGCCCCCGCTGAATGGCAGAGGAGAAGCTGCAATGCATGAACATCTCAGGCAAGGGCGTCGGCTTCATCGCAGGGCCTGGAGACCAAGATGCCATCTCAGAACACAAGTTGATCTGGTTTACGAACTGTTTTCCAGGAAGAACTGAAACCAGGAAAAATATAAAGCTATTGAAATAATATAGACGTGAGATGCATATACAAGTATTGTTGGCAGCTATAATAAAAAAATGGAACACATTTGAAAAACATTCAGAATGCTTTTAAGAATGACTATGAAAGTATTGAATATTGATTAGAAAACTGATGTCTCAAATATTATCTCTAGCACACCACTTACCATTGTTTTCTGTGATAATCATTGGGCTATCTGCTGCTATTTTGGGGGTTTCATAAATGGCTAGACAATCTCAGTACGTTCCACACTTTTTTTAGTGTGACATGTCATATCTAGGACAGCACCACGGAGTTATCCCTGACCAATGTTTTAAGAGGCTCAGAGAGCTGCAAAGAAAAGTTCAGAATGAAGAGAGCTGAAAGGTCAGCAGAGGCTAGCACTGGGAGTTGGAGTGTGTTGAGAAAGATCAGGCCTTTTCTTACTCACTTCTTTCCAGCTTTATTTGTTTCTGTTTGCCTTCATTCACAATTTCAACAGCAAACGCCAGCTTAACAGAAGACTGAGGAAAGGCCTTCAGCTGGACATGTAAGTTGTCTCCACCTTCTTAATAACTGAGTTCTTTAGTAATGGACTATGTCTAAAAACTTGTTTCATGATCATTAAGTAGCTGTACCAAGAGATTTCAGTTCACTGTGTCAACTTATGAGTACAATGTATCTTGAGACTCCTGGGTTGTTTTTTTCTTTTTGCACATGAGAATTATTACTACCTTTGTAGCTTCAATGTCAATATAAAATGGAAATCTTAGGTGAGATTTCTTCTGCCCTATAGTCACCTTGCTTTTGTCCCAAGGAATTTTTATCAGTATAACAAATAAATGCAATGTAATGTTGGACAGCATCATCCTTCACACAGGGATCTTCATACACGTGATGCCGTGCATGTTTTCTAGCCTGGGGTAGAAGAGATAAGAACTTCCCTTTGCTACCTAAAGCATGCCACGTAATTTTTATTTGGGGCTGCAGATGTGCTCGTATATTTTTTATTCCATTTTCCAGCTGGCTGCGTTCCAGTTCTCAACCTTTATAGCGTCAGTAACATACACCAGGAAGTGTTATTTATGCATTACATTTTTTTTCTTAAAGGGGCCCTTCCCACTGGAAAAGCCAAAGGGGATTTAAAAAGAAACCCCTCCGACAGCACCCAAGCGCCCATGTCACACTTACAGATGATGACCCAAATTTCTAATGCAATGGTGAGATAGGCAGGGAGATTTCAGGCTGCTCACTTGTAAAAACCATGACACCCTGGTGTTTGTTCTTCCACTCAAACTATTCTTCTAACGCCAAGGTTTGGTTAAGAAGCCAATGGTCTGACTGTAATGAAAGGTAACATGGCATACTTGTGTATGATGAGGAGTGAATAAAAATAAGGTCCACCAGTTTCTCTTTCCCTCCCTCTTTCTGTGCACAAACAACTCAGGACTGGCCCCGCTTGTTAAATACAGCAAAGAAGAACCCGTGAAGAGAGAAGGAAGAAAGTGGACTTCACAGGACGAAGGGCAGGACTCTACCTTGAGTCAGCTTCTTGGTGTTTATGTCTGCTTAAAAAGAATGGCAAAGCTGATAAAAATGGAAACTCCTTGGCTGTGAAGGCAGTATCCGTGATTAAACACAGGCTACCGGAGACAAGAACAGACTGGGTGTTGGTTATCGTGTCTGTCTCAACCAGGACAACGGGTACAAGAAACAGAAAGAATGGTCTGGGAGGACTGAGCATCCAGAGCAGCTCACAGAGTACTCCATCCACCACCGAGACAAGATGCGCAACCGACGAGCAGCTGTTGAGGTGAGAATTCAGAGAAGCCACGTTTTGAAGGACTGAATCTTGGAGTGTTTGTTGGAGTGCAGGCGGCCTGCAGGCAGCCAGTCGTTACAAAGGCCTGAAGCGCAAGTACACTTGACACGGCTAGGAAATAGGCCAGAGGGGAAAGAAAGAACAGAATGCCAGCAAACCAACTCAGCCCCAAGAGAGCTGAAATGAGACGCCGTGTCCACAGGAGACAGGAAACGAACACAGGGACACGTGGCATGGCGTCTGAGCGGCCCAGACCTACACAGCGTCGGTGAGGGGTCAGGCTCCCCGGCACTGGACTGACAGGTTCAGAAACCTATCATCCAGTCCCCGGCCTGCCTCCTGGGACTCAGGCTCTGGGAGGTGGGGGCCTCACCAGCCACCACGTGGCCAAGATGGCGCCAGCCAGACCCGATCTCCCCCGTTCAGAACAAAGATGTCTCTGAATGATGATATTCTTGCACCTCAACAAAGAGCAAGGACGTTAAAGCTGCAAGGTCAGCTGAGGATCTGCAACATGAGATGTTTGTAGATTACAGGCCATGAGCAGCAGACACACATGTGTGGTGAAAAGATCCCCACGAGGGAGGCTGAGACACAGGAAGCCCAGGAGCCCAGGGGTCAGGGGGCACAGAGCTTTAAGAAGCCAAAGGAACTTAGTCCTGGGGACATAGGGGGAAAAAAACAACAAAAAGCAAAACGGAGTCCAAGGCAGCGGAAAGGTGGAGATGGTGTCTAGACTCCCGTGAGGCCAGAGCCTGCTGTCCTTTATGATGGAAGAGTTCGAATCTGTGTCCACAGTGGTAATACCTGTATGTGTGAGATGAAAATTTCTGTTAAAGGGCATGCGGCCGGGTGTGGGCGTACACACCTGTGATCTCAGCTGCTCAGGGGGTTGAAGTCCGGGGGTCACGAGTTTGAGGCCACCACTTTGTGTCTCCAAAGAAATATTCAAATACAATAATTAAATTAAAACTTCTTTAAGGTGTAGAACACTTTCTTAGGATCACTGAGGCCCTGGGCTCAATCTTTAATGCTAGAAATAAAATGATTATTTTTAATAATAATAATAACAATAGCTGCAACGTAGAGGACGTTTTCTATTTTGCATAATTCTTTCTGTTTTTTTTTTCTTTTTTGCCGGTTGTGGGTCTTGAACTCTTGGCCTGGGCGCTGTCCCTCAGCTCTTCAGCTCAAGGCAAGCGCTCTACCACTTGAGCCACAGCGCCACTTCCAATTTTCTAGTGGTTTATTGGAGATAAGAGTCTCATAGACTTTCCTGCCCAGGCTGGTTTTGAACCGCGATCCTCGGATCTCAGCCTCCTGAGTAACTAGGATGACAGGCGTGAGCCACCAGCACCCGGCTTATTCTTTCTGGTTTCTAATATGCATGATTTGAAAATGGTTCTCAGTTGCTCTGTGTGACTTCTCAGTCACCTCACACCATGAACCCACACAGAAGGACTGCTTGCACTCCATCCTCAGGACAGACCTGGCCTGTGCGTTATCTGGATGGGGATTGTTTGCCATTTTAAAGATCTGGGCCATGCACTTGATATGACCTTGTCTTCGTTCACTCATTGACTGGAGGCTTTATTATTATGTTTTCTTCATTCTGAAGAAAACATAAATTATTCTTAGGATCTTTTATGATAAATGCCAAGGCCTGGAGGAAAAGCCATGGAGGCTGAAAACCAGGATGGGAAGGGTCATTTATTATTTTCGGGTGATTTTTTTCCCTGTGTGCTTCTTGTCCACTCAGGCTGCTATACTAAAATACCCAAGGCCGGGAAGTTAAAGCCCAGGCATTCTGTTCCTCCCCCTCCTGAGACAGGTCCCCGGCCCACGGTGTGGGTGGAGTGGACCTGGCACAGGTCCCTGGCAGAGCCCCTCCTTGCGGTGTCCGGGGATGTCCTCCCGCTGTCACGGGAGGACAGAGCCGGCTCTGCTTTCCTTCTGTCTCATCACCAGGGGGAGACTGATCGATGGCAATGAAGGGACCTCCCAAAGCTCTGCTTTCCAGCACCAGCGCACCGTGCGGCGCCGCAGCCACACGAATGTGGGAAGCGTGGCTCCTCCTCACTGTTGCTTTCCTTCTGTTCTTTCTTGCTTTTTAACATCATCTTTAAGAAGTTGTGCAGAGGAATTGCTCGGTGCGGACACAGGTTATAAGACCGTGCCTCTCCAGGCATGGCTTCCACTCAAGGCTTTCGCCGCCCGCCTCACCCACGCTGACTGAAGTCTGAGTTAGACGTCGATTTTTCCCTCAGGTAATGAAACAGTTTATGTATGCGATGCATCTGGATCTGTTCCCCCCTCCAACATCCTCATCACCCTCCACCCACCCCTCCCCTGGCATGTCTCAGTTCTGTGGAACGCAATGCGTTCCTGCCTGACCTCCCCCCTTCCCTCCTCACCCTCTCCTCCTCCCCCCTGCGCCACCCTCCTCTCTTTCAAGTACCTATTTCCTGGTACTTATTTTGTCCAGCTTTGATTTAGTCTTTTTTTTTTTTTGTCGGTCATGGGGCTTGAACTCTGGGCCTGGGCGCTGTCCCTCAGCTCTTCAGCTCAAGGCTGGCACTCTACCACTTGAGCCACAGCAACACTTGGGTTTTCTGATGGTTCATTGGCAATAAGAATCTCACAGACTTTCCCTCCCGGGCTGGCTTTGAACTGTGATCCTCAGATTTCAGCCTCCTACATAGCTAGGATGACAGGCCTGAGCCACTGGTGCCAGGCTAACTCATTTTTAACCCCTTCCTTTACACCCCAGGGTGTTTATTTGTAGACTTACAGGTACTTTCTAGCTACCACAAATGGGATCAGCCTGTGTTTCTCTGGGTTGGGCTTGCTTCACGGAATGTAACTTATTTATTTTCACTATCTTTTATGCATGACTCTTCTAAGTGTTGAACTGAGAAAAACAGGGTGAAAAGTGCTTTAACTTCTTCTTTCTTTTGAATTCAGTTCTTAGGTCACAATTTTCCAACCACAAGTTTTCTGACTTTGTTATCCTATTTCTCTCATAACTTTTTTTAAAGGCTTTTCCACTATTTCTTCTTCTTCTTCTTCTTCTTCTTCTTCTTCTTCTTCTTCTTCT
>NW_012267260.1:1967488-1972496 GCF_000151885.1 Dipodomys ordii | reverse complement strand
TCTTCTTCTTCTTCTTCTTCTTCTTCTTCTTCTTCTTCTTCTTCTTCTTCTTCTTCTTCTTCTTCTTCTTCTTCTTCTTCTTCTTCTTTTTTAAAAGCACAACGTCAGGTGGAAGATAGACTGAAGTCCTTCATAAACGCTTAGCACATTGAAATCTTCAGATTTCTCTTCAGGAACTCCTCTGTCTCTGAGCTAAATACTTCATGCTCTTCCTCAGACTTTGCCCAGGAAATTCGATTCTAGGTGCCTCCCCAAAGTGCTCCCACGCAGATCCAAGCTCAGGATGCACTTCGGCCCCTGCTCCCAGCATTTGGGGGCACAGCCCGGAAATGGGAGTTTCCTGCCAAGCTCAGCAGAGGCCGTGATGTCTTGATAATAAATCCTATTATTTCCAATTGGGTTTTAAGACAAAAACTTTTGAAACCTGTTTTTATTAAAGGACTCACAAAAATCCTTCGGTTCAGTCATCCTCGTATTTTAGTTTAAGTCACTTAATTTCAGATGTTCATTCAATTCAGAGAGAATAGAAAACACCAGAATCAATGGACACAGGTTGCTTTCCTAGAAGAGCATGGGGAGTAGCAGGAGGAGAGACACCCAGAAGGACTGGGCGAATCGCTACTGTGCATCAGGCCTTTGAAGCCATTACACATTTTACAGGGAAAAATGAGAAATTCTGTTTGATGAGACACACACTCCTATATCATTTTATTTCTTCTAATATCCGGTCCCATGACATTAATTGCCATGCGATTGCGAGTATCCTCTAAATGTATGTCTCTCGACTGAATTGTTCTTCCAGCTGATGACGTCCATTTTCTACTTCCTGCCTCCAATTTCAGTCTAGCAGGCATGTCAAACCTATTCTAGCTCAACTGAAACCCTTCCTTCTCACCCCTAATCTTCTTCTCCCCAAGGCCTTTGGGAATTGCAGTCCATTTATGACATCACTTGTGCAGGAATCCAAGTCGTATTAAATCTGGCAGGGAGTGGGATATGGGGCCTCAGCCTGGCACCCCGTGTGGCCTGGCACTGCAGTATCTGGTGCTCTCTGAGGGCCAGCTGCCTTCCATGCACGACATTTTCTAGGTGACAGCCAGAATGAGCTTTCTAAAAAAAGAAATTGGATGATGGTTCCTTCCTTTCGAAAACCCTGCCGTGACTTCCAGGCAATTAGTGCAGGCTCTGCTCATTAGGACTTCCATCTCCAATTAGGTCTCCCTCTGCGCTCTTCCTGCTCACCATGTCCCAGACATAAGGGCCTCTTGATGTGTCTTAATCACACCAAGGTCCACCTTTCATCATTGTTATCTGAGATGCTTTCTGCAGAGGGGCACCCGTTGGCTTATTCTTGCTCTTCATGCCTTGGTTCAAGCATGCTTGCTCTTGCTTGCTCTTGGTCTGAAGTGGTCACAGGGTCCCTCAGGCCCTGGGTACAGAACCACGTGACACAGCAAGTATCACCTCATGCTGAGGGGTTCACAAGTAAAGGGACCGTGCTGTTGGGCACATCAGCGTGTTCTCTACCAACTACGATGGAAGTGCACAAGGAAAGAACAAATGGAAGTGCACAAGGAAAGAACAAAACATCATGAATTGCCAGTCTGTGAAGGATGTGTGTGTGTGTGTGTGTGTGTGTGTGTGTGTGTGTGCAAATGCTGACAGGAGCAAACAAAAGCAAAAGTAAAGAGGGTGTGCAGAGTGTAGCCGGGCCTCCCACCGGGATGAGTCACACTGGCAGCTGAGGAAGCTGGGGCTTGGTGGAGGAAGTGAAGAGCAGTTTCCGCAGCATCACACCACAGACTCCTCGGAAACACGCACAGATGCCCCGCAATGCCAGCAGCTGGAGCACTGAGTTCAGCTTTTACTCAGGAAACAAAAATAAATCATCTGTGGGTGAATGGATGGGGTTAAAGAATCTGAATACTTTAGAGCCCCATCCTGGGGGCACCACATGGTTTCTTTTCTTTTCTTTTTCCAAATCAGTGCCTGGACCAAAACGTTCAGGGAGTACGTTTCAGGATCAGATGGCTGTGTGTCTGTGGAGGCTGTGTGTCCGTCTGTGGAGGCTGTGTGTCTGGGAGCTGACCTTGGGCAGTCATTTCATCTCTCCTCCTCCAACTCCAGACCACAGCGCTCCTGCAGGATCTATTTCAGGCCTATGCATCCATCGCTCAACCAGCAGATTGACATGGGAAGGAAGAATTAGCAGGTGTGTGATCATTATCGTTAGTCCTAAGCCACAGCCCAGGGTAGATGTGATGTGCAGGCTGCACGTTTGGCTTCAGCAGCACCAGCAGGCTCTTTGTCTCGTTTCTCCACCCACCACCCGGGGTTGGGCTGGCACTGGCTGGTGAGGTATCAGTGATGGAAACGGTAGAGTGTGACCTTTAGTATCGGAATCACCTAGCACAACATCACAACCACAGTAATAGCTATTTGAGACATGGGGTCATGCTTTAGGTGATCAGGGGCTGAACTTCCGTCATGATTTGGGAGGGTTGCCATTCATTCTAGAGCAGCATTCTAGAGGCTGCCCTTGACTCCCTCCCTCCCCCTAGTAATTTGGTGCTCACCCTGTGAACCAGAGCCGTGGATGTCTGCTTGCTCAAGTCATCATGCGGGAGGCAATCTGTCCTCACGGCGGCAGCTGTCTCCTGCCCACCGAGCTGCCATGATGTTCTCTTGCCCTCCTTGGATCCGCTCTTCCTCCACATGATTATTCCTAGTTCCTAGTTTTCAACACCAGAGGCTTCCAGGGGCAGAGCATGGCTTTTCTCCTTGGAGCTCCAGCAAGCTGTCACCGGACAGCCTTCCTGATGACCCTGTGTTATTTCTTTCCCGATCATTCTGGAAAGATCATTCCTTAGGCAAATCACCCAAGAGCATGCTCTGTCATCTCTGAAGCTGTTCTCTCGGTGACTGCTTCTGTGGGATTCTGCCTCCCAAATTCTATATACTTCAGCCCATCTGAAATTGAATGTCTTTGCCATCAGTTCAGCATGATTACTCTGCTCCGGTTCTCCTGCCCGGTGCTGGAGCTGGAAGGCAAGTCTTCCCCCAGGGCATTTGGTCAGCGGTCCTCAGGGAGAGCAGTTTTATGTTTTCTGTTGCCCAGTGATGGAAAACTATCCTCTCACTGATGCTGGTTCTGTTTTTAATTGTTTGAAAGATAGAGAGGATGCTGGGTATCATTTTTGTTATTAGTATAAATTAATTGCAAAAAGGAGTCTCATCGTGGTACGTACTGTGTGCCTATTTTGTACTTTGATATTCCTTCATGGTCAGAAACAAATCCAGCATTGTTTGAAAGGTTAAAATTGCAATGTTTACAGTCATATTGAAGAAAATAAGATGTTTCTTAATTTTCAAAAGCATACACGTCATTGAAATAACTACTTTTCATGAAATGCTTGTATACCAATAGATTTATAATAATATTAGAAAACATGGAAATACTAAAGCTTAAGGTTTATTTAGTTTCCTCTTTATTCTTAACACACTATGGAAGACATTGGTACAGAAGTCAGAATTAGTCTTTGTGCTTGGTAGAACAGTCAGTTTACAAAGAAGTACATAGTTCAGAAATCACAGTACACAAATCACAGTACAGACATTACATTTCTTCCTAGAACTCTGGATACACACTAATATATATTGTCATGGTATACACAGCACTGGAGCTTTCTCAATGTAATACTTACCACAATTCTATTTGGAGTTACTAAAACTTAAAAGTAGGTCTTGATTTTT
Organism: Dipodomys ordii; assembly: GCF_000151885.1. NCBI lineage: Eukaryota > Metazoa > Chordata > Mammalia > Rodentia > Heteromyidae > Dipodomys > Dipodomys ordii. Next base: position 1,968,743 of record NW_012267260.1, on the reverse strand, counting down.
TCTGAGCATTTGTTTTTAAAGCTTTTATATGCAGACAATTATATTTGGGTAGAACTTTTAAGTTACTTTAGAAAAGTTGCCTAGTTAAATATGAATCATATATTTTGTGTGTGAGTGTGTGTGTGTGTATGTGTGTGTCAGAGAGACAGAGACAGTCCTGGGGCTCAAACTCAGGGCCTAGGTGCTGTCCCTGAGCTTTTTCACCCAAGACTCTCATGCTCCACCACTTGGGCCACAGCTCCACTTCAGGCTTTTTGGAAGTTAATTGGAGATAAGAGTGTTACAGATTCTTCTCCCCAGGATAGCTTTCAAAAGTGAGCCTCAGATCTCAGTCTCCTAGCAAGAATTACAGGTATGATCCACCAGCACCCAGCTATAGCATATTTTATATTACAAAATAAATGAAAAAAAACCTGAGTTGTCTTTAAATTGAATAAGTCAGCATGAACTTACTGATTCTCTCATGCTGTCAGCCTTCCCTGGGTGTCTCTCAACTCACATACCCTTTGCAGAAGATGTATTGATATAGATCACACTGAAGTCGGGGGCCTCATAAATAGAAGGCAGTTGAAGAAATAGCTGTCCGACTTGTGAACAAATGTGCTTTGAGCAGCTGCTGATGGGTATTCAGATGCTAGCAGATCCTTTGGAATGGTAAAGGGGCAAGCATCACAGTGCTGATATTAGAATTTCCTGAGCAAATTAAAGGTGCAAATATGTGTAGCAATTAGCAGGGCTGAAAACATATATTAATCTTATTAATTTCTCCTATGTATGATATAATAAAGCCTTAAATCTTCTGTTGAGGATGTTCCTATTTTAACTTGCCTGAGGCAAGCTAACACAATTTGGAATGCATACTTTCCTTCTTGTGGTGCCGATAGCAGCCAGGCTGGATTTTTCCAAGGTTTCTATGATTGCATTTTGGGAATTTAAGTCATGCCATGTCCGCTTTCTCTCTCATTTGTGCCTGTGTGCCTTTCACCGTTCTTGTAATGAAATCACAAGCCAGCTGGCAGTCCTTAGGTTCCTCCACCCGGAAAAGCCCTCATCCTGGATGGAGCTGTGCTTTGGTCTTTCAGGGCTGTTCCAGAATGATTTTCAGGCTGAGAGGGAGACTGCAATCTGGTATCAAAAATTGGCACCTGGTCTATTAATGCACAGCAAAGCCTGATTCTCCATCAGAGTGGAGGGACAAGAGGCCCAGCGCGGTTGACAATATGGCTTGAGAAGGATGCATTATCTGCCATTCTCC
>NW_012267260.1:1944042-1967265 GCF_000151885.1 Dipodomys ordii | reverse complement strand
CCCGCCCCGGCCCCCGCCTGTCTGCTGGGGCTCCCAGCAGGCCTCTTGACTCATTATCTTGCATGGGTGGCTGTAATGAATCAGAGGGGTGACAACCCAGCAAGTGACATAAATAAACAATTACGCAGCTAGCAAATTTGTCTCTTCTGCCTCTTGGGTAAGAGGAACTTCAGTCCAGGTGAGACAATGAGTTAAGGTGGGAAGATGTTTGCTCCATAGCAAATGATCACATAATAATTTCATATCTGCGAATCCCATGTAGAACCACACCAGATCGATTTTTAAATTCCAGCACAAACAGGAACTCACTGATAACTCTCGCTTTATTGAGCTTCGTTTGGTAACCAGGATGCAAAAATATGTCACAGACTTTTTGTTGCTCGTTTTGATAATATAGAAAAGGACCGTTGTTTCATAAATATTGAACCTGTTTGGGTGTTTACTTGAAGTATCAGAGGGATATTATGCATCTCAAAGATATGTTGTATTAAAAATTACTATATAATTAAAGCAAAAATTGGCAGTTGTTATATTTTCAGAAACTGTCAAAACTTGTGTTAACATCAGAAACTGAGAGCTAGCATTAGGGTTACTGTGCAAATGCATGTTTATATTTAAGTAAAAGATTAATTGTCTATTTAAACATAGATTGAGTAAGCATTTTGATAGACGACTATTAAGATTAATAGACTAATATTCAGCTGGAAAGTAAATTAAGTGTTTCTTGGTGATATTGAAGGGTTTGTGCTACTATTTATAAATCACTCAAATCTCCTGGGTCGTCTTTGGCTTTGGAATCTGGAGCCACCCACCACCTGACTTTTATTCCCACACTGCACTGTATGTACATAACACTTCCACTACGCACACCTCAGGAAATCTGCTGTTGCCTACCATTTGTGGCTGTGGTAACATAAATGATGACTTTGTGTAGCTACGAGCTTTCACATCAGGCAAAAACCTCATAGCACCATGGTCAGCACACGTCTTGAGACTATTTAAAAAGAAACTGCCAATTACCCCCTGAATTGGCTGTAACTTTTTGTTTCTCCTTCCTTCCTTCCTTCCTTCCTTCCTTCCTTCCCTCCCTCCCTCCTTCCCTCCCTCCCTCCCTCCCTCCCTCCCTCCCTCCTTCCCTCCCTCCCTTCCTTCCTTTTATTTTGTGGCACTGGAGTTGAGCTCAGGGCTCACACAGCCTGTTAAGCAGGCTCTATAACGTTTGATCCATGCCCCCAGGTATCCTTATTATTTGGGGAATGGGGTTTTTCACTTTTTACCATGGAAGCCTACACCACCATCATCCTGTTTATGCTTCTTGTGATGCTGGGATGTAAGGATGAGAAACAAAGCTAAGCTATTTGAGATGGCATCTAAGCACAACCATTCCTGTCTGTCTCCTGCATGGTTGGAATTACAAGTCTGAGCCTGCTCCTGGTACTGGTGCTGGTTCTTATTCATGCTAGAACTTTAAATTTTTTTTTCAATTATAAAGCACAGCTTTTCTGGATACAGTAATCTGGGTTGACCTTCATATTCTTTCTGGGCTTGAAATGCATTTTTATGTATCTTCCTGGCTTGAGAGTTTCTATTGAGAAATCTGCTGTTACTCTGATGGATTCACATTTAAGTTTTCCTTCCTACTTTGCTCTTGAAACTGTTGATACTCTTTCTTTCTTTGGTATACTAATATTTAAACTATACTATGGCATTGAGACATTCTTTTTCTAGTCTTTTATGCTTGGTATACTGAAATTCTCCTGTATTTTACATGAATGTTTTTGCTGAAAGTTTGGGAAATTGTCTATTTTACATTTTTGTGTTTTTTCCATGCTTTTATTTTACAACTCTTCTCCTTCTTCTATGCATATCATTCATGTGTTTGGTCTTTTAAAATGCCAGGAGTTATCTTTTTTTGGGGGGGGGGTCCGGTCGTGGGGCCTGAACTCTGGGCCTGGGCACTGTCCCTCAGCTCTTCAGCTCAAGGCTAGCGCTCTACCACTTGAGCCACAGCGCCACTTCCGGCTTTTTTCTTTTTGCTTATGTGGTGCTGAGGAATCGAACCCAGGGCCTCAAGCATGCAAGGCAAGCGCTCTACCACTGAGCCACCTTCCCAGCCCTCCAGGAGTTATCTTATGTTGTTATTACTGTCTGATTATTCCAGTTAGTGTACCATTTCTTCAGCCCTGGTTCTCTTTTCAACTTGATCTAGTGTATTCTTAAGGTTTTTAAAACGTGTTTTATTTGAATTATTGATCGTTACATTTCCAGAACTTGAGTCTGATTTTTTTTCCTCTTTCCTCTTGGTTTTGTGGCCCTCGGGCACTCCTTATCAAACGATAGGCCTTCTCTCAGCTATACCACTCTGAGTTGCAGAGAGAAAAGGAATGGATGTAAAGTGAAAAGACCTGATCTAATTATTTTAACTTTTTAAGTAACTGGTGTGGTGTGGTCCTTTTAAAACAAGTACTTTATGTGGTACCATTTTCTGTTGAAATGTGGAAGTAAATAATACGTGCTATCTATTTTCATTGAAGTGATAGTAGAAATAAAGATAACCAAGAGAGAGAGAGAGAAAGAGGGGAGAGAGAGAGGGAGAAAGAGAGAGAGGAGAGAGAGAGGGAAAAAGAGAGAGAGAGAGGAGAGAGAGAAAGAAATAATGGCGTATTTTAGAGACAAGCCATCCTTCCCTGAACATGAACTTGAGAGAAATCTGTCTCCAGGTCACAGTATCCACATTGAGCCTGAAGGACTGATAAGGTCTCAGCAGGTAAAGAAGTATATTATGCAGAAACTATCCTGTTATGAAGCACGTGGTGGGCTTCAGTCTGCAAAAGTGCCATTTCAGGGGTGGAGGGAGAGGGGGAGAGTAGGGGAGGAGAGGGGATGGGAAGGGAGGGAAGGGAAGGGAGAGAAGGGAAGATGGTGGAGACAGGCGGAAGACTCCTCCAGTGGCCCAGGCTTCTCTTGCACTCACCCACACATGTTTGTTCTCCCTCCCAAGGGCAGAGTCTACATCATGTACCCTCATTTATTTTCATTTTTATTGTTTTATATTGATATTATACAGCTGTCAAAGCACAAAGAAGTCACATTTTGGTGTCTTGTCTAGGATTTAGGCAGTCAAACCTTCCATTCGTATGTCTCCAGGAAGAAACTTTATAAAATGTTTTCATATTTGTCTAGGAGACCTCCTCCGTTCATCCTTGAACTCAGCTTTGAACTCAGAAACATGGAATCTTTCATTTACGTCATAATATTTCCCTATTGTATACTTATAGCATTTTCGTAGCACAAGTTGATAAGTGAGTCACATAGTTTATTTCAGTTGTTTCTTCTAAGACAAGCTTTAACAAACTTTTTTTTATTTTTCCTATGTTATAGGAAAAAATCTTATTTCTTATTGTCAAGTAGTATAACCTATCATAACATTATTTTATTTTATTTTATTTTGTCAGTGGTGGGGCTTGAACTCTGGGCTTGGGCGCTGTCCCTCAGCTCTTCAGGTCAAGGTCAGCACTCTACCACTTGAGCCACAGCACCACTTGCAGTTTTCTAGTGGTTAATTGGAGATAAGAGTCTCAGACTTTCCTGCCTGGGCTGGCTTTGAACCATGATCCTCAGATCTCAGCCTCCTGAGTAGCTAGGATTACAGGCGTGAGCCAGCAGCACCGGCTTCTATCATAACTTTAAAACACTTCAGGAATCTATAGAAATATTTTTCATATAATATGCCAAATACATTTGATTTCATGAGAGTTTTTTTCCCTCTATGTGCCATAAAACTTTTTTTTTTTTTTAAAGAAGAGTGGCAAGGAGAAGTACGTTCCTGCAGATCGCATTTCTAATACATAGCAGTGCGGTATTTTTACCTCTGGTCTACACTCATCATCACTGCTCTTTAAGTCGCATTTTAAGGGAAGCCTTCATAGAAGCTAAAGTATGAACCGGTTTGCTGCACGTGATCAGGATGGTAAGGAAGAGAAAAATCTGGTCTGGCTTTGTGCTGCCTCTTAGCACGTGCTGACCAGTTTACCTTCAAGTTTATTGGTTGCTAATATGTTATTGGGTCTGCCAGGACACTAGCTACTGAAGACAAATGAATGAACCAACCAGGTGTGTTTCCTGCCTGGAAAAGCCCATAATCTAATAGCCGAGCAATGAGCAAACAAACATATAAACACAAAATGTTAAAGCCTAATACACGGCAGAGGAATTAGTAATAACAAAAATGTAATTACCACCCCTAGAAACATATTATGAAATAAATGCTGAAGAAAACTCCTGTTTGAATATATTTCAGGACGAGCAAGCTGCTCCAAAGAGGATAACTACGTTTAGATCTGGATGGTAAAGCAAATCCCTGAAAGTGAAGGCTAGAGGAGAAGGTAATCCTAGCAAAAAGAAGTCCTCAGCCAGAGAGAGAGAGAGAGAGAGATCAGAAATAAAGTAAAGATTAGGGTGTTTAGAGTTCGGTGAGTGACAGCTTATCTGGCTGGAAGTGAAATTATAGAGATGAGAGAGAGAAGGTCTTTCTTGGCCTTGTAAGATTTCATGCTAAGTACAATAAAAGAATTTATAAGGGTTTTAAGAGGAGGAAAATCATATTTTAGAAAGGTCACTCTGCTTTCTGTGTGATGAATGAATCACAAAGCACACAATCAAGGAGACAGGTTGGAAAGCTCCAGAAATATTCTAAAGAGAAAAGAAGACAATATTGAGAAAATGGTGATAAAGTTAAACAAGGGATTGAGACACTATGAGAAATAGATTTAAAAGTTCTGGTTGATAAATTAGATATGAGAATGTAGAAATAATCTTATACAAAGAATCACAAAGTCCTCAATTACAGGGTCCCATAGGATGTCTGTGCCTCACATATTCCAGTTCCATGTTTTCTGGAATCTTCCCGATGAATGAAAAGGCCATCGAGATAATGCTTCCATTCTCAATTGTTTCACCCTCACATTCAAAACCTTTGAAACAAAGAATCAGGCTCAGTATTAAAAAAAAAACTGAGAAAGTGTTCAACCAGTTCATCAACTGGAATGGTGAACAAAGAAACTGTATTTTAAAATTCACCCATGTGTGCACACAACACACATAGACACACACACACACACACACACACACACACACACACACCCCTAGTGGGTGGAACTCATGGTTTTAAAATGGCTTTCACTCATAAAAATGTATTTCTTCGATTTCTACCTTATTGAATGATCCAGTTACAGTGCCCAAGTGAAATTCACAGGTTCCTTATAAATAGTCATTATTTAAAAAAAAATTGCTGCATGGATTTCACATGATCCTAATTGGTTTAAATATTATTAAAAGGTTAGACTCACATGGTTGTATTATGATGAGAAATAATCATTGTCTCTATGTTTGGATCTCACTGTAGTTAGAAGTGCATAGCTGTAACCCCCCCAAATTTTTCCTTAGTTAATTAAACATCCTTTAATCTCTTTCTTAAGACAGTTTCTTTCAAAGACTGAAATGAATAAACTGTCAATTTGCTCACATTTCTGTCTTTAGAAGGAAATCAAGGGCTGTGTTCACGGTGGCGTTCACAGACTTCTGCTGTCCTCTGCAGCTTTGTCTGGAGGCTGAACTGTTTGCGGCTGGAGGAGAGAGCAGGCCTGCCACGTGAGAACTGTTTATCCTGACGTGTACAAGTGCCTTGACGTGCACAACCAGCCTCTGGTATCTTTGCCTTTTAAAAATGCACTTTATTGAAATTCACTTTTAGTCTATTCTAAGATTGTTCTCCCTACAACGTGAGCCGTAGGGTGGTTGGAGATATGAGAGTTTTTAAATGATGGCGAGAGAGGTGTCCACACACTTCAAAATACCAAGAATAGTTGGTGGGGAAAGCCAAGAACATTATTTGAATGTGGTAAGGAGATTCACTGCAGGGCCGCGTGCACACCAGGCGAGGGGAAAGTCCATCTCCGCTCCAAGGAGATAGCCTCGGACAGTCGGTCTGGGCCCCCAATCAGATCAAACCCTTACCTCCCACAGCAGCAAGCTCTCAGACCTTGCTGATAGAAATATGAACCCGAGTTCCAGCGGAGACTGGATCAGAACCCCTGCAGAAATCTGCAGTTTGAGAAACACCAGAAATAATCTTCAACCTTGACAGCTTTGAATAATGCAGACTTATGGAGCCCACACTCAAATTTTTTTATTCAGTTGTTCTTGGTTTTATTGTAAGCTCTGTGATTTTAACAATCACCTAAAGGTTTTCTTATGTCCGGGAAGGGAGAGAATCATGCCTGTGTTTTGACTGGGTAAGGGGTTAATCAGCACCCTCCTCCCCCACATGTGTGTCTTAGCTGTGGATCACTGCAGATCACTGCAGCATACTGTAGATCACTGCAGATCACTGCAGGTCACTGCAGATCACTACAGATCACTATAGATCACTGCAGATCACTATGGATAACTAGATCACTGTGGATCACTGTGGATTATTATAGATCACTGTGGATCACTGCAGATCACCATAGATCACTGCAGATCACTGAGGATCACTTCAGATCACTCTTTCACTGTTGCCTATTCTTTGTTTGGCTTTACACCATCTTTGATCAGTTATCTGTATGAAACTGTGGAGCATGGACTGGGTGGAAATGCCATGTGATTTCTTGCAGATCTGAATATGAAAAAACGTGACTGAACATCACAGGGCCTCAGGCTCTTCCTGGACCCATGCCCTCCATCTCCCTGATGACCTCTTTATTCCTGTGGTTCCATTCCAAGCTAACTTGACTGCGTGCTGACTCTATTCTAGCGTCGGAGTTCAAGTGCATTAATGGATTCTCTCCCGTGGTGGCTATGTGGAATTTAGGAAGTCACTTGCAATTATTTTCTGTTTTGTATCTAGGAATCTGGCTCTAGATAAAATGATTCATCCTTCTAATTTATCACCTAAAATGCTAAGTTACACCTCCATTTGTGGTTCTCTGTGACATTCCTGGGCTCTCACAGGTGAATGCCAACACTCACGTCCCTCCTCTTGGTTCATACGCATGTGTGTGTGTGTGTGTGTGTGTGTGTTCTTTAACTTGTCCTTCCTTCTACTTAGAATGATTGTTTTCAGCTAATGAAAATTACTAGGTTTTATTGATTGTTTTGATTATGAATGACTCAGCTATTCACACAAATGCAGTTGCTCTGTTTCAAAAACACTTGTGGAAATGACATTTTGCGATAATGAGATACTGGTAGATACTTGGTGAGGCAGTGGACGTGGACATTATGAGTGACCTCTTCTTTCTCTTCTGGACCTGCCAGCAAAGATATTGGAATAGGTACATGACACTTGATTAGCTGTATAATGAGTTCCTTTAAAAATCTGTCCCCTGCCTTTTTAAAGACAATTTTGCAAAATAGCATAGTTTAGTGACTAAGAGAGTTGATTGTAGAGCTAAGCAGTTCACCAATAACAAGCACATCCCATTTTGAAAAGACGTGCTATGGCCAGGTCCTCTATAATGAAACTTCATTTTTCTCTTACTCCACACATCAGAATTGATTCCAGGTAAATAAAGCTATTAAATGTTTTAAATCCTTATAAAAATTTAGAAGAATATTAAGAAAAGTATTTATGACCCAGTAGGAAAGGACATATAAGGATATTTCTTAAAGCAAACTACATAAAGGAAAATCATTACGTAGACTCCCAAGACTATAACTCTTTTCATAGCTGTGCCAAGTAGAAATACGAAATGAACAGCTGGATTATGATATTTTATGCAGTACCATATTATACAGCCATGAAAATGCATAAACTCAATTATACTTACCCACATGGAGAATTTTTATAAGTATCATCTCATGATTGTCATAAACTACATTTTGCAAAATAATATGCACTGTATAGCTTACACAAATGTTTAAAACATATGAAACTGTAATATATATTGCTCATAAATTTGTGCAGAAAGTGCTTTAACAAATGATGTTAGTACTGACCTTTCTCTTAATTGGAGGAAGGCTAAAGCAAGAAAGGAAATCAAAGGGACTTTCATCTGTAGTCCCTGATAATGCTATTATACTTCTGAAGTTTGCTTTGTATTTTATAATAATTCCAAATAATAGCACATACATAGTCAATATTGACAACTTCTGGCCTACACAAAAAACCAATGACATGGAATTGTTTATCCTTGGAGGAGATACTTTCTCCAAAGCTCCATTTCTTTCCTCTTCCCTCATCCCATAAATATTTATTGAGTAACTAAAATCCACAAGGTACAGAATTAAGTGTTAAGATCCTTCTCCCAAAATAAATATAATTTTTTACATCATTCTCTTAATCCCTCCCAATCCCAGTGTGTGTCTGTGTGCGCATGGGAACTTATGTGTGTATGTGTGTATGACATGCATTGCTGTGCATGTGTGCAGCGTGTGCCTGTGTGTGTGGTTGAATCTGACGCTCTCTGTGAAGGGGTGTGGGGTAGGGACAATGCCCAGGGTCAAAGCCATTTATCACAGGCAATGGTGCAGTCACTCGGTTTTATGAACCCTCCAGGTTCCCCTTCAACTCTCTCATCACCTTTGGGCTTGTCACATTCCTTCCCTTCACTCAGACCACACTGGGGAAGGCAGCCTTCCCCCCATGTGGTAGGTGTCCCCTGTGAAAACCTCTGATAGTCAGCCGGGGGGGACCAGACAGAGAACAGCACCAAACCTCCAACAGTCAGCCTGGGGGAGGACCAGACAGAGAACAGCACCTAACCTCCAACAGTCAGCCGGGGGGGACCAGACAGAGAACAGCACCTAACCTCCAACAGTCAGCCGGGGGAGGACCAGACAGAGAACAGCACCTAACCTTCCAGACTCAGCAGCAGGCAGAGACAGGTGGCAGAAGCCTTCCATGCTGAAAGGCTGTCTGAAAGGTGACCTTGAGCACAGCGATAGAGAAAGGCTTAGCAGACCAATTCCCAAATTTAGAAATGCTACTGAGAGCCCAGTGTTCTAGAGAAAAAGTATCAAAATTCTCACTTAAAGGCAGTTTGGAGGTAAAAGAGAAAGGACGTTGCTATAAATACCAGGCAGTTTATCGCCTATCTTTCCAGAGAGAAGATAACAAAGGCAACGTCTCCAAGGGTGGAAATGAATCTGGCATAAATACTTCTGGAAACATGAAGGTGTCCGTGCTGATCCAAAAGCCCGGACGTGAGCATGGAAGGCACTGTGAAGACAGCAGGGTCTTCTCTTCTCCTTACGTCTGCAGTCTTCATGGCGCTATCTCTTATTGGCTTTGTGGACAGTGGGTCTGTGAGGAACTGCCCAGCATGCATTCACATAATCACTTTCTCTGCATCCCTTCCTTCTTTCCTATTGTCATGACCTTTCTGGCTCCTGTTGTTCATTCAGCCAACTACTATGGAAGACACATTCTGTCTGAACTCCTGCAAGATGAAGGAAACAACTGGAACTGGCCTATATGTATTAAAGAAAGTGAATCAATCACAGTTTGTGTCCAAAGGAAAGAGCAGCACACCCAGTTGGATTCCCTGGTGAATGCTATAAAATATTTACAGGAGAAATTACATAACTTTTCCACAATCATGTTCACAAAAATCAAACTAGAAGGAATATTTCCTTATATACCATAAGGCTGGAGGCTAGCCAAAGTTATTATAGGAAAAAAAGGTTACAGGACAATAGTCTATGGACATATCTCCAAAAGTGTTCATCAGAATATCAGTGCATGCAATGCACATTGTAGAAAGGAATTCTAGCCAGCTAGCTGCCTGTAATTCCAGCTGCTCAAGAGGCTGAGATCTGGAGGACCGAGTTTCAAAGCCAGCTTGGGCAGAGAAATCTATGAGACTACTTTGGAGATGTCCAAAATAATCAGCAAAATATCTGTTTCGAGGCACGGTTCAAGTGAGCAGCACCAGCTATGACAGCAAACCAAGCAAATATAAAGCCCTGTGTTGAGACCCAAGTACCACAGAAAAGAAAAAGAGTTATAAAACATAGACAAGAAAAATTTAACCCAGGCATGAAACTTGGCTCAACATTAAAAAATAACCTACTTTAATCTATCACTTTATAGGTTAGTGAAGAAAAACATTTTTTTGTCATAGGTGTTTTTAAAAAAACTATTTGACAAAATTCACCTTACAAAATGGATGCCAGTCAATGTTTTAATCACAGCTAAAAATTATGGACGCATGAGAATATGAAACAATGAAGAGGTTTAAACATGCTCTTCATTTGTTCAAATCTGTAGGAGCAGGAGTCCTAGTTTCCTTCCTCTGCATTAATAATTTAGGAAGTAATATTGTTACCAATGTAACAGAACCTTTTGCTTCACAAAATCTATGTGGAAAACATTCTATTTGCCCTAAATAAAGATAAAGTTATTTTGTTTTATTGTCAAAACATAATTAAAGACTAGACTATAAAGAGAAAAAGAACAAGAATTTATAGTAGACTTTATACTGTTTGCAAATAATCATAGACTTGATGAAAAACACAAAACTAATTCTCTTAAAACGCAACATAGGTGATAATTGATGTGACCTTTTGTTATAAATAATACAACAAACAAAAAAGAATGACCCCTGTTTAAAAAAAAAAAGTTTGGCAAGCTGTGTTTCATTTAACTTAAAGCATCTCTGCAGCTCTCCAAAGGACAGTGCCAAGAGGATGAAAAGCCACAGATCAGGGGGAAATACTTTCAAAGTTTGTATCTGACCAAAGACGTCAACCCCAAGATACCCCAAAGACCTTCAAAAGCCAAGCATGGGAGCGCTAACACACCTGTAAAACTTGACCAGCTACCTTGCCAAGGAAGGGACGGAGATGGAGATGCACATGAGAGATCGATGCTGTGACATGTGCGGCGGGACACACAGACCGCAAGCCTTGTGGGGGAGCGGGAGCCTGCCACCGGGTAGGCAAAGACCACCGCGCCGGGGAAGGCTGGAACACTCACCCGAAGAACTGGGCAGTTTTACTTGTGGCAGTTTTGCTCCTACTTGCCAGGCCGTCGGAGCAACTGAGCTGTCCCCCAAGAGAGTGACGGATACATGTCAACACACCCAAAGAACAATACCCAGCATCCACAATGTATCTGTATCTATCCCACCAGGAAAAGATGGAGAGAGCTGTCATAGCTACTGAGTGAAAGAAGCTACTGCTGACATGGCCCAAATACTCTCCTATAATTTGTCACATTCTAAAGAGGCAGAATCACAGAGACAGTAAAGTGGCCAGCGGTTGCCCAGGGTTGGAAAGAGAGAGGGATAAGCACATGGAGCACAGGGCAGCCGCACCACGCTGCATGACACCATGGTGCTGCCTCTGCGTCTTCGTGCTGCTCAGTCCTACAACGCACACAACCCTGAGCAAACCCAGCGCACCTGCAGACCTGAGACTCTGCTGTGTTCACAGTGCAGGCTGTTCAATGATGACAAACGTGTCTCTCTCACCAGAGCAGATACTGGGGAGACTGTGCACACATTGCTGCAGGGATGACAATTCTGCTCATTGCTCTCGATTTCTCGGTGCACCCAAACTCCTTCGAAAACAAGGTACAAGAAAAGCTTTCTAAGGAAAGGGATGAGGACGCTGTCACATTACAATGACTTGGGCTTCTTCTCTGAGGATTGTCCCACAAATGTCCTGTGCTCACATAAGCTTCACTGGTATCAGTTCAACAAAGACAAAGCTTTGGTTCTGTGATTCCTGCCTGAGAGCGCCCATCAGGACTCTGGTTTCTCTTGTACTACAAAGTGGACTTCCCCGTGCGTGTGGCCCTGTCATGTACAGAAGGCTTTTCTTGCCGACCGTCCCAGTAAAATATGTGAACTCTGAGCAAAAGGGCCCCACGGATGGCCTCAGAAGTCTCAGCAGAGGAACTGGAGAGTTCTTCTTCTCCTCACACCATTAGTGGAGCCCCGTTGTGGGTCAGACGGCTTGACAAGCCAACCCTCACTCAATGATCACAGCTGCAGTGTCCTTCTACAGAAGATATTGGGCTTTAACTGTCCAACGCCCAGCCCTACCATGGTACAATCCACCGTTGGAGTTTTCTGGTTTTCACAGCGTGTAGATGCCTCAGAATGTATGCCAGGAAGTTGGCAGGGGAAAATAAACATCTCTACAAGTCCAGGTTAGAGCGATCATGTAGATCTCCATTTTTAAAATGTAAGCCGCTAGCCTAGAAGTCCTTTTGGGACAAGAAAGCGATCTTCATTTTCTCCAAGAACATCCGCGTAGATTGAAAGTGCCAAGCACACGTTAGCGTGCAGCACAGACAAGGTGACTGTGCAAATACTCGCTTAAGAAATTGATGGGTATAGCTAAGATATGTGAGACTATTACATTGCCACGTTCTTCCAAAAGGTAGCCAAGCACTGAGGAGAGCCGGTAGAACCCAGAGCTCTGGGGCCGTGGAGGCTGGGCGGTTTGCCGTGATGTCACCCCTCTGCGGTCTCTGTGCTCTGCAAGAGCTTGCGTGTGCACCCAGAAGAGCACGGTTGTCTGTCGCAGTCACACGGTGGCTCGTGGTACCAAGCCTGCAACGTCCATTTCTAGAATTCACTGGTTTGGCTTCCTGTGCCTCATGAATTTTGATGCTGTGTTTATTTTGTGCATAAATATTCATGACAGGCATTTAATGTGTGTAAATGTTATCGTTGAAGTTGTTCTCTTCATTGCTTACTGAGATCTGGATTCCCAAATACCAATTCTTGTGTCCTTTCTCCTTTTATTCATATAGATTTTTATTACTGTGGTCTGTCATGATACACCTACACACACACACATATATATATACACACATGTATATAGTGTGTGTATATAGCCGTATAGAGAGCCATATATGGATACAATAGCAATGGGTGTAAATACAGATATGGATGTATAATTGCCACTAGCATCTTTGGATTATTTTTGATCTCTGACATAACTGTGATAGACTAGAGCAAATGTAAAAAGGTTTGTGTTATATGCTATGGTAGAGGTAACATAAGAAAAGCCAAGCTAGGCATAGAAGATCTTTTCAACAACTAATTTTTGCCTTTGTAAGGCAATCTTTCCTAATTCATATCGATTTACAAGCACACGCAAAAAATGATTTTGAGATTCTTTCCTAATTCATATCGATTTACAAGCACACACAAAAAAATGATTTTGAGATAAGGCCATACATACGAGGGTTAGAGGCCTATTTTGTGGGGATTAACGAGGGTGTATGTGTATGCCTGAACCAGAGGATACTTGTCTGCGCTACACCCAGGGGGTGGAAGCGTGGCTCAGTTGGTAGAGTACTAGCCAATGAGTGAAAGTATCAGGTACCAAGTTCAAGTCCCAGTCTTGGACCTAAAAACAAAATAAAGCTACACGAGGAGGAGGTTAATGGAGCTTTCCTTTAAGGTCTTGTGCTCTTTCTTGTAGAATCATCGTATTCCGGTGTGTTCCTTCCAGACGTAACAAAATTGTATGATCAGCGGTGCGGCACCAGGTCATTGCTGGAGCGTTTCCACATGCTACCTGTTGCCAGGAGGTCCGGGTCCCCAAGCTTTTCCTCTTAGGGCCTCACAGAAGAACAGCACTTACTTGACAGTCTCATGGCTATTTCTTACCAAACCAAATAGCCTAAAAGAATGTGGGGTGCATGTTTGGATGAGGAAGAAGAGTATGCACTATTTTTGTGGGGATGGGCTTGAAGTTAGGACTGTGCTTTTGCTAGTCCTAGAGTGAAAGTTTGGGCCATCTTGGTAGATCTGAAGTGGAAATACAGATGACACCTTGAGAAAAGAAAATGGGCAGTGTAGATGGATAATACCTTCCATTGTAGAAAAGCAGAGGAGGGCAATGCATCTGAAACTAAAATTTGAACAATTTGAGTTCAAAATGAACTGAAGCAAGAATACAACACACACACATGTGCACGTACATACACACACACACACACACAGCTTTCCCTCTCTTCCACACACCCAATCAGAGAAACATAGATTTGAAATTTATCATGAGAAATTCTTCAGCCTTTGTGGTAGAGAATCAATAATAATTCCTTAAACTTGATGACTGAAAAGCTACATAGCACAAAGGCCAGTTCTTCAAAGCTCTTCCTTCTAGAAGCAACTTTTCATAATAAATATGGTAATTTCTAGGTTTGATTGCATGATTGTCATAGTGCAGCTCTTCCGTGTTGAGGAACAAGCCTGAGCTTGGAGCTGCTGAGCACGTGTTCTCGGCTGGCTGTCTTGTCCCAGTACAATTTTTCAAATTGATTAAGACTGAATGCTTTCCCATTTCTCATGTTATAAATGGAGAGTTATCAAAGTAGGTACAGTAGGTCCTCCATAAAGACAGAAAAAGATATAATTCCTATTTGCCACCTTAAGCAAGAACAAATATTTTTATAAAAAATAATCACCCATAAAGGCATTCAAATGTGTATAGCAACAAATTAGACAATTTTGTCACTATATCTTGCCAAATTGGGGTCCCTTCTGTGATAACCAGAAAGCCAAAAGAGGACGAATAGTTTAGGGGAAAAGACTGAAATAAAGACCTGTCACTGGCACAGTAGGTTGTCATTCTGCAAACCTAGGCTCTAGGATGGATTCAGTCATCAAGAAGCCTCCTACCCCTGTGTCCTCTTGTTCTCTGGATCTTCGAGTATCTCAGCATTTCCATGAATACATTCATTTAACACAGGATGAAATATTTAATGCTGGTTTTAAAGCTGGTCAAAATAGAAGAAAGAAGCTGATCAGAATAGGTCAACAAACTATATGTCCAGCATCTCATAAATCTAATAAATCCCTTAAGAGAGAGGCCACACAAAGAGTCCAGCACTTGCTCTGAAACAGGCCCTGGTTATTAGAATACCAGCTTGATGTGGTGGGAGTGCAGCGTGTTTAAGTTGGGACAGGCATGAGTTCAAATCCTAGCCATGATGGTGTGTGTGTGTTCACGGGACAGGTGACTGCGCACAAGCTGCATTATGCACACATATGTAATGGAGCAACAGCACATCAATTAATGCACATCAATAATATTTTCATTGCAAAACAAACAAAAAGATATGTCTCATTTAAATTGACTGGTGGGTACCATCTAGAAGACACTAATTAATATTATTTCTCCTCAACCACAGGCAAAGCAGCACACTCCAGAAGCAGTGAGATGAATGCCTCTCATTTCAGTGCTGACAATAATGAATTGCATCTTCTCCTCCGTCAGCTTTTGGGCAACGGCAGGTTTGTTCATATTTTTTGCTATCACACAAAAACAATTAGGAAAAATCCACCTTATTAGTCAACAAAGATAGTGTAGGAGGAACATAGCAGGTGTACACTTTCCATTTTCTTTAGTACAGTTTAATGTAGCTGTGCAAACATGGCGTTTCTGAACAGAAGCTATAGTTTGGGGTGAGAAAAATTCGTTTGAATATATTGATGAAAATATAATACTGCTCAGGATGAGCGATGTTTAGTCGGTGCGAGAAGGGGTAGAGGAGGCAGGGGAGGGGGAGATGCGAGGCTCTGCGTCCTCTGCCGACGCTTTGTGAGAACCTGAGCTCTGCACGGAGGAGGGAGCTCGGGGCAGCGCGAGTCCCTACGCGCACTGGTCAGGGCGCAGCGGTCCGGGCGCAGCGGTCCAGGCGGGCACCGGTCAGGGAGGGCACAGGTCCTGGCGCACACCGGTCAGGGCGCACCGGTCCGTGCAGGCACAGGTCAGGGAGGGCACCAGTCAGGGAGGGAACAGGTCAGGGCGCGCACCGGTCAGGGCGCAGCAGTCAGGGCGCAGCGGTCCGGGCGCAGCGGTCCAGGCAGGCACCGGTCAGGGAGGGCACAGGTCAGGGCGCGCACTGGTCAGGGCTCAGCAGTCCGGGCAGGCACCGGTCAGGGCGTGCACCGGTCAGGGCGCAGCAGTCCGGGCGGGCACCAGTCAGGGGGCACCGGTCAGGGTGTGCGGGCCAGAGCTCTCTGGTGATCCCTGCCCAGAGAAACGACTTCGAGGAGGGGAGAATTCCCTGGCCCGGGCCTCTGAGCCTCCAGTCTCTGTCTAGCAGGCCCGGCTGCTCCTCGGTGCCGGCTGGAGTGGGAGCCCTAGCCATCCACCCGTCTCCATCTACGCGTGCGCCCAGGGCCTGAGCTCGGCGCGGGTCTCCATCCATGCGCAGGTCTCCAGATGGCGCGTTCCATCCTGACCACGGCACATCGCGGTGGTTGGTGGTGGTGGCAACCAAACGTGGGGTCCGTGTGCATGCACGTGCGAAGCGGGATTCGTGTCCACGCACGCACGCACGCACGCACACAGCGAGGTCAGCGTACATTCGCATGCAGGAGCGGGGTTCGTGTGCACGCGCGTGCAGAGCCGGGTTCGTGCATGCGCGCACAGCAGCCGCCCGGCTCAGGATCCCCTACAAACAGAGCAAATCCACAGCCGGGTGCGGCCGGGTGCCCACCGGCGCTGAAGGACAGACCGACGGAGCACCGGCGGCAGCCGCAGCCTGTGTGCACCGCCTTCATGCCAAGACTATGGAGACCAAAAATCAATACAACCCCCTGCTTTAATCTTCGCATCCTTCATCCAATGAACCTTTACCAACACCTCGGCCGGGCTGCGCGGGGACTCTCCAGCCCGGGGATGTCTCAAGGGTGGCTGTAACGAGTTAATGGAAACACAGGCACCGCGTGGAATTCTTTCCTTCTTTAAATTTAATTGTCCTGTCAAGGCGAGGCACAGAGCGGTTACAGTTACAAAAGGCAGTGAGAGCGTTTCTTGCTGAGCTCCTTACCCACTGCCTCATTTTCCTCCCATTTTCCCTCCCCCAATCTCTCCCCCAAGTTACGGTTCATTTCCAACAT
The DNA here is from genome assembly GCF_000151885.1 of Dipodomys ordii. Lineage (NCBI taxonomy): Eukaryota > Metazoa > Chordata > Mammalia > Rodentia > Heteromyidae > Dipodomys > Dipodomys ordii. The sequence continues at coordinate 1,950,409 of NW_012267260.1, read as the reverse complement.
AGTCTTGGATCAGTATGCAGGGCCGCTGCTGCCCTGGGCCCCCCTTTGCCCTTTGTCCTACCATTTTGTTGTTCCCCTTCCCTATTTCAGATAAAAGCCTATGCAATACCCAGAGTGCTGTTGTGCAGTATTTTGATTTTTCTTTTCCTTACTCTATCATCTCCAGTCTAAATGATCAGGTTGTCCAGTTACTCGGGGCATGGTAATTCTCAGTAACAAGATCGTCTAATTACCACTTCTGCCGGGCTAGCTTCCTAAGCCCGTCCCTGTGCTGCAACCGAGAAGCCCAGGAGCTCAGGTTTCTGAGATCTTTAGTATCAGGTTTGCCTCTAAAGGGCCAGTTTTTGTGTTGTTTTGTTTCTCAGCTTCCATATCATTCCCTCAGACAGAACTGTTTCTCCTTCGTTGAGTTTGTTTTGTGATACCTCAACTATAAGAAAGAAAGAAGGAAGGAAGAGAGAGGGAGGGAGGGGCTTGTCTGCTTATCCAGCCCAGGATAAAAAGTGCAGGTAGCACTTAGATTAAAGGTGGGAACAAGATGGACCCTAAAGAGATGAAGGATCAACAGAAAAGTGTGCTCGACCTTCCTGAGTCACTGAGCTAAGCTTTAAGTCTCCATGACAATTATACCCACATAAAATAGAAGAGGAAAAGCATCAGCGCACAGGACAGTGCGAACACGTTTCTCTGCGTCTGAAGTCCTCTGGTGACTCTGGAAGCCCTGAGAAGTCACCTGGAAGCCTTGGGGAGTCTGGTGCCACACCCTCTCCCTGTGGGGTCCCTCGTGCCCCCCCCCACCCGCTCCTCTCTGAGTCATCAGTCTACCATGGGGCTCCGCACCCTTCCTCAGACACGTCACTCCTGCATTCCCACTCATGTTCTGCTTCCCACATCCTTCTCCCCACCCCCACCCCTATCCCGAGGCCACCAGCGGATGCTCAGCCCTAGCATGGAAAGCACTCTCTCCGGGAAGCCCTTCGATTCCCAAGGCACCTGCTGCCACCTGGCCGTGCCTTTCCTCTGCCCGTTGCCCAGGGCATTTCTGCGTTCTTCCCGTTTGTCTCCACTTCCCTTGCTACAACCCTGGTTCCAGACAGGGGTTGGGACCCTGTCTGTCTCTTCTTGTTGTAGTGTTCTCGCTGCTCACCATGGTATGTATCACAGAGCAGAAGGTAGGGTTGCATCTGTTGCAGGAGTGCATGTGAATGTCATTTAATTCACGGTCCTTCTTTTGGCAGTCCACATATTTGTATGGAGGATCTAACAGTACTGGGCATGAAGGAGGCAAATTCTCTTTCATTAAACAATGCTATTTGGATTCCTTTATAAACTACGATTTGATTAGAAGGGATTCAATGTCTTCCCAGCACTGTCTTTTCTCAGCCAGTATACTTCAGCAGGTTACTTTGATGGACATATTCCATTCTTTTGATACTCTGGACAGATAGATATTGTTCTTCTCAACAATTAGTTTCCGATCATAACCAAAGACTATGGAATTCTCATCTTAAAGACCTTGATTCTAGAATCACAGGTATTGGTTGAGGACAGGATTCTAAATCTTGCTCTGTCTGAATCTGTTTTACTTTAAAAAACAAACAAACAAACAGCCATGTTTCAAAATCTCATTCTCTGCCATGATAGTTACTTCCCTGTGTTCAAAGATTCTTTATCTCGATCAAGAATTGAACTAGAGACTGGTATGTATGATGCATATAATTGAATTCACTTCATTTCCAAGATGTGTTTAATCAAAGCTCACGGCGGGACTTCATCCACAGAGGAATGCGTCCATCTTCCCATTTGCAGACCTGGGACTGTCTCCTGCTCTTGGGGAACTCCTCCAAGATGCTATGGGCCGTGCCGGGGCGCCACGGGCATCTGCGGCTGGCGGTCCTCACAGGTGTGAGGCAGGGGGCTGGGTGTGCGGACGCACGGACAGCTTCTCGCTGCACCCTTGCCTGGTGGGAAAGGCTCTGTCCCCTGCCCTCACCCCTAACCCCTAACGGCTCTGACTAGGCCCCAGCACCGAGGTTTGGGGAGAAGCAAGCACCAGACCCTGGGACATGGAAGGGAGCCCACCATCTACCAGCAGTCACTCACCCTGGGTGAAGGGTGAAGGGGCAAAGGACATCACGTGGCTCCCACATTTTCATCCACAATGAAAACTCTCCAAGCACTGAAATGATAAGCCCCAGAATGAAGCACAAGGCACCCCGGCAGGATGCATGAGCTTGCACAGGTAAGAGGAACCTCCCCTGACCTAGCGGGCATGGCTCTCTGCTCGTGGGAGCCTCTGGAGCAGCTGCTGCTGGCTGAGGGACCACAGGTTTCCCGCAGGAGTCGGGCTCGGCTGCTCGCTCCGGTTTTCAGGCATCACTCGGATGGGGTTCAGTGAGCTCCTATTTCTTCACAACTCAAGAATGCAAGAACAAAGGAAAACAAATCCATTTACATGCTTTCTCCTTCTCTTTTGAAGTTCTAAGATACACTGCAGTTTTGAGTGGTTTTCTGGGCCTTTGTATACAATTTCAAACTGGACTATATTATATAACCTAAGATACTGAGATATATTTCTTATTGTTGGCACAAAAAGAGAGTTTGGAGACAGATGATGCATTGGGCTGCCTACCTTTGGTGTGCTCCCTTTAACTGTCTGAACATACAGATCTATGTGTCCAAGGAAGGGCATTTTATAGAAATGTTTAAGAAGAAACAAACAGAGCATGTTCAAAGGTGGATATCTTACTGATGAAGTGAAGGTTTCTTTAATAGAAAGGAGGATTAAAAGACCACATGTGTTTAGCATTTCATGTCTTTCTTTCCTGCATTATTAGTACAGCAGTTACTTCTGTGTGCTAAATATTTTCCCACATAGCAATTGATAACAATTCAACCTTGAGTTTAACCTTAGCACCCTCCCCCGTAAACCCATCAAAGCAGTGTGAGATCTCCAAGTTGCTGCTTACATGATTGCAAAAGAGCTCACTAACTATGACAGAACTTACTGTTTGAATCATTCCTTCTGAGTCAAGGGGAAGGAAATCAAGAGGTCAATCCCAGGAAGATCTCTGCTACTGGAACACTTGGAGAACGTGAATCCATTTACTGTATACATTTTCCTGCTATTCAAAAGCCAATTTAACAAATCTTTATTAAATAATCACTTTAGAAGTTAATCTGGGGAATAGTTTGATTTACAAAGCATGATTTGTCAAATACTTTCAAATATATTTTTAAATTGGTGTTAAGCAGCAAACTTCTTTTTTCTTTTGCCAAGTTTTGTTTCTTAGCTATCATCTTGATAATGGTATCTAGCAAAATCCTGGCTAATCTCCGCCTGTCCACAGCTATATCATGCACCACAGCCCTCACGTGCATCTCAACAACCATCATTAGTGGCTGGCTGTCCATGATCATCACACATTCGGCAGAAAATTGCTTATAAAGGATAAATTGAATCAAACAAAGTGCATTTCTATATGATGTTAGTGGATCAAATCATAATTTCATTAAATGTACTGAGCAAAGCTAAGAAGAGTAATTATCTGAATGTGGCCCCTCTTCAGATAAAGTCTAGAATCTGGTAAAAAAAAAATGTCAAAGATTATAAAGAAATGGAAATGTGATTGGCACTACACTACAAATTTATGATCTTTTATTTATTTACTTAATTTTTATTTTTTGTTGGTCCTGGGGTCTGAACTCTGGGCCTGGGCGCTGTCCCTCAGCTCTTCAGCTCAAGGCTAGCGCTCTACCACTTGAGCCACAGCGCCACTTTCGGCTTTTTCTGCTGAGGAATGGAACCCAGGGCCTCAGGCATGCAAGGCAAGCGCTCTACCACTGAGCCGCCTTCCCAGCCCTAGGATCTTTTAAACCACTTTGAAACCATTGTTATGTGTGATTTCATCACAGCCGTACTCATCCAGTTCAGCAGGAAAGCATCGTGGCCGTCTGTTTTCCACAGGCAAGGTAAAGCGCAGAGGGAACAGCTCAGGCTACTTACGTGGTGATCCACAGGCTGGTACCGGGACTCCTGAATCTCTAATTCTTTTCCTTTTTAATAAAAGAGCAATCGAAACTCCCCTAATTAATCCCCACACCCTCGCTGATCACCTCGATCCACTTTCTGACTCCTCTGGACAGAAGTCAGCGTGGAATTACTGATTACCTGCTTTGCCTTCAAGGGCCATGCTCACACACTTGGTGTGAGCTACCCAGAATCCAGAACAGCCTAGACAGCACAGGCCCAGCCTCAGGAGGAGGAAATGGGTGGCGGTGTCAAGTGCTAAGGAAACCATCATGTGCACAGCCACCCAAAGGTGAGCGAGTCTGCGAGGTTTATGGTTTGGTTCAGAGCGGCGTCTGCTCTGACGTCCAGGTAAAGGTGCACAGTGGAGGAGGGCCGTCAGCCAGCCACGGGTGGCACAGTCACCAGGAGTTTCTGTTCATCTTGCAGGGAGGAAGGAGAAACCAGCAAACAAAATTGTGGACGTGATTTGCTTTATGTGTGGTTGGGATTGGAAAACATACCAAGTCGTTCTTAACCTAACTATCCGTGATTCACAACGGCCAGCTCTTTGAATTTGTGGGAGATTTTTAGGCAACAATAGAAAACAAAATAAAGCTTGTGTGGTTGTTTTAGACAATCCTGAACAAAAACAAAACGGGCATAGATGGTCATCACAGATGGAGAGCTTTGGAGAGCTAGCTCACCGAGCAGCAGTAGCTTTAGATGGTTTGAACAACAGTCTGTGCTTAATTGCTGGCAAGCACCATAATCATGTTGAATATGAAGTCAAATTAACACCAGTAGGTTTAATGGTAGGACTTATTTTTAGAGTAATTTTTTCCTTCCGTATAATCTATCATGCTTGACATTTCCTGTTTCTTTGCTCCTGTGTTTTTAGTCCCTTCCCTTACACACTTTTATGCACACAAAATTGAAGTTGACAAGCATACTCCTTTGACAACTTGTTTTCTTTCCAAAGGTGTGTTGGACTTGTGTGTGTGTGTGTGTGTGTGTGTGTGTGTACGCACGTGCATGCATGCGTGTATGTGTATAAGAGAGGACATGCACACAGACACATAAAATTCAGAAACCATTTGCATTTGATGAGTAATAACAAATATCTCACATAAAACTATCATATTCTTCAATGACTACATAGGGATCAGAGATTCAGGGGAATGAATTATTGGACTTGTACCTATGGCTAATATCCATTTGCATGCCTGGATGGGTATCTTTTGGTGATGAAGAACCATTATGACTTCAAAGAAATGCAGCAAGCAATATCTATTTATCCGTCTGTCTTGCTATGCTTTTAAATTCCAACATGGCTGACCACAGTGTGAGTAAAACTGCCAGCTGGCTAATTTAAGTGCTGCCTTCTCAAAGAATATTTTAAATAATATTTGTAGAAAAAGTGAACCTAAATAGCCTTGTCTTTAAAAATATTTTATGGTTTTGTCCAGGTGTCACAAATGGCAAAAAAAATGGATATTACAAAATATAGTTGGTCCTCATTTAGGCTGAGGAGGTGGGGTACCTGGCTTTGCTCTGTCACCCTTCTGTCACCTAGACCTTTTAGGATCATTGTCATTCATTGCTGCCTGCTGTGAGGCGCATGGCCACAGTGTGTCTGACCTGCTGTGGCTAGAAGATGCTCGGATCCACACAGCACAACTCTGTGGTCTGTCTGACTGACAAAACTTGCATATTCTACATTTCAATTGCTTTATAACAAACGAATGTCTAGCAGTACAACCGACCACCTGTGGCCAGCGGTGCTGCATCCACTGTTTTCTTTCCCTTCCCAACTGGAGGGAATGAGAGTTGTCTTCCTGGCATTGGCAAACCTTTCCCTCCTGCACAGAAGGCCAAGTTACATATGGACATCGTCCTTCCTGAGGAGCGTGAAGGTATGTCAATGCCAGTAATGGGACTTACTGTATACTCTCTGCTAATGGAGCATAATCTCCCCCTTCAATAAAAATGAAAGGGCTGCGGATATACAAAACATTCCATTTTCAGAGTCTCACAGCAACTTCTTAACATAAAATTATACCACGTATAATTTTTTTGCTCAATGAGAAGCTAAGCTACAGAAAGGGAAACACTTCAATGTTCCCAAATGGAAATGTGATTCTGATTACATTTCATTCCCTGGGAAAAAAAATTGTCAAATTTTATCAGGCCAGACTGAAGAGCAGGTTTTCCATGGATTTTTATAAAAAGTCAGCACTACCTTTTCTTTTTCTTTTTTTTTGAGGGGGGGGTCCGGTCGTGGGGCCTGAACTCTGGGCCTGGGCGCTGTCCCTCAGCTCTTCAGCTCAAGGCTAGCGCTCTACCACTTGAGCCACA
>NW_012267260.1:1933240-1943992 GCF_000151885.1 Dipodomys ordii | reverse complement strand
CATTTATTTCCTTACCCTCCCATATTTCAGAATTTCTTCTTTTTTTGGGGGGGGATCCAGTCATGGAGCCTGAACTCTGGGCCTGGGCGCTGTCTCTCAGCTCTTCAGCTCAAGGCTAGCGCTCTACCACTTGAGCCACAGCACCACTTCTGGCTTTTTTCTTTTTGCTTATGTGGTGTTGAGGAATCGAACCCGGGGCCTCAGGCATGCAAGGCAAGCACTCTACCACTGAGCCACCTTCCCAGCCCCAGCACTACCTCTTCAATGAGATATGAGTGGGATTTAGAGAAATGAGTTGGTGACTACCATTGGTTTTTATTCAGTTCTTTTTAGCTGTATTGAGGTATAATTAAGAAACTAAAATTGTATATATTTGGGGTATATAATGTGATGATTTAATGTATATATTATATAATATAGGCATATATTACATAATACATAGCATATAAATGCCCATACTCTAAAGTGGTCACACATTTATTAACACATGGGTATGATTTGTTCTCTAAATATATTTTCACATAGATCACATTACTATTAATCAAATTCATCATTGAGTGGTCATTAGAGCCTCAGAACTTAATCATCTGACAAGGGAAAGTTTGGAGTTTGGTAGAAACCACATGTAATCGCTTCCCAGCAATGGTAACTGGTGGCTGTCTTTGCTTCCACATTGGAGAGCCATTGGATGCTGGTTTGGGGAGCCCTCCCAGGTCCTGACATTTCTGGTTTGGGAGAAGCCATGATGTGACCAGCTTCTATGGCTCGGCAGAATTGTTGGATGCAAAGTGTCCGTCTGTCCTCTCTGCCATGGCAGTGCCACTAACCGAAGACCTCCAGGGTGCCGGCTGGCGGGCCTGGCCTCTGTGCCTTGGTAGACTGGACGACTGGCGTGAAGAATAGCACAAAGGGTTGTGCTCTCCACTCACGAAGCTGGCTTCGTTCTCCACGCTGGCAAAGGAAATGGAAGGCCTGGGAGTTGAGACAGAGGGGAAACATCTAGGCAAATAGGAAATGGAGTGCGAGGGAATCAAACCTGATTCAGATGCCAATCTTGGCAATCTTGGACTTAATTACCAGAGCTAGATTAGGATCGTAATACTGGGCTGGAAAAAGCAAGCAAACCCGCAATGCGGTTCAGCTTGCTTACACACTCTGTGTATCTGGTTTGTCTGTGGAGATACAGCGTAAGGTGATAGGAAGTATTCTCCATGGAGAAGCCACACCTACAGAGGAACAAGGCAGGCAATGCCACAGTCAGGAACTGACTCCACTTACACGATGTCATTTGTGATCACTCCTGGGAGTGTACAGGAAATGCATCCATTTTAGAAAGAAAGAAATTAAACTCATCAAATGTAAGTCATTTATCCAAATGGACAAGGCTATTTGGTGAGATGTTGAGATCTTCTGATTCTGGTTCTTGCTCTTCTTCAACAATAGCCGAGAGCTTTAACTAAAATAGGTAGTAGGAAAAAAATAACTCCCAGTGTCAGTAACTTATGCCAAAAAGGCTCCTTTCCCACTCATTCTAAAAGGGCTGCAGAGGGTTCTGGCCAGCAGGATCTTCCTCTCTTGGAAGACGCGCTGCTGGGCAGTTCTGAGCAGAGGAGAGCACTGGACGTCTCCTGGCCACAGCGCACAGGTGCTGGCCTCTGCCCACACAGCGCTGTCCACACACAGCTTCATGCTGAGAAGCCTGGCTCACCTCTGAGCCACGAAGAAGGAAGAGGAATTGTGTGGGGAAAATGGTGGAAGTTTTCTGTCCTTGGTTGCCTAATAATCAAAAAATACAAATGAGTACAAAAAACACATTATGCACTAAGGCCCCAGATTTCCTGAAATTAATTTCTATCTTGATGACAGATATGACAGAATCAAGGTACAAGACTCTGGGGTAAATGCAGAACACATCCAGTAGCCACATTTCCAGTGACAAACGCCTGAACACAGGTAGTTAAAATGTTCCTCATATCCTGAAAATATGTCAGTATTGCCCTGAGATTACTGATAATTCCTTTTCAGAGAAAAACATTTTAGATGAATCAGAGGGGAGAAGTGATATTCTTGATGTCGAAACAGAGAGAACTAATAAACATAGCTGCAGGTTTGCTTATCATTTGGTTAATTAATTATTTCCTCTCATAACAATGTGTTGGATCTCCCAAGATCTATTGTGGTTCCTCAGAGAGGTAATGTAATTTGTGTGTGTGTGTGTGTGTGTGTGTGTGTAATCACAAGTATTTGGCAAAGATAAAAAAGAGTTATTACTTAGTGTTGTCTTGAAGTCCAGAAAGAGGGAAGAGTATAGCTAAGCAAATGACCTGATTCATTTTGTAGCTTAGAAATCAAAGAACCCACCTACCTCAATGAAGCAGCATGAGCACCAGAGTCCAGAGCCTTGACCTGGTCCTTGATGAAGCTCAGGCTTCAAGGCAAAAACAAGAACAGTAAAAATTAACACTTGTCATAACTGTGAAAATCAATAGGATAACCTCCAGAAAAATGTCTGTAAACTGTAAAGCACAGAGAGAAAGAGAAAGAAAAAGAAAGAATGAAAGGCAGACACAGATAGGAAGACAGAAATAAAGATAGACAAACAGAAAGAAGAGAGAGAGAGAGAAAGAAAGAGAGAGAGAGAGAGAAAGAGAGAGAGAAAGAAAGAAAGAAAGAAGGAAGGAAGGAAAGAAAGAAAGGGAGAGAAAAGGAAGGAAGGAAGCAAGGAAAGAATAAAAGGAAAAACAAGCTTAGCAGTTAGCACATATTTGTTGGGTTGATATGGGGGAATAAGGAAAACAGGACCAGATTCAATGAGGCATAAAAACTAGGGTCTTACTGTGAGGACTGTGTTCAGTGTTGACTCATATTGCAGGTGTGTGGTTAAACATGACATAGTATGCTCTTCTTTCCTGATTACAGGTAAGACAAACTTAGAACTTTTTTTTCTAAATCTGTCTTATATGATCAATAAAGAAACCATGTAAGCAGGAGAAGAAAAAGGAAGAAAGGAAAGAAGCAGAGACAGAAGGGAGAGCTTTGGTTTTCTAAGCACAGTGGAAAGGTGATGTATTTAAACCTGGGCTTTTGTTATGCAAAACTCGTCCATAAAGATATTTTATATGATCAGATTTGATGCACTTTAAGGAAAATGTAGTTTGTATATTTGCCTGTGGCAAGGAATCTGAGCTCCTTGAAATGAAAACGCTATGCTCTGTGAGTTCCTGCAACTGTTAACTAAGCTGAACTAGAGCAAATGAATGGATAATTTGATAAATAAATAGATTATTACTTCATTAAATGTGCATCTGTACTACAGAAAGCACACAGCTGACTTTGCAGCGCACTGTGCTTGTCATATGCGACCTGGGACTCCAAGCTAAGTGAGAGACATGTTGAAAACTTTGTGTGGGGGGGGGGGGGGGGGAGGGGGAGAAGGGGGGGGGTTTCAATAACTGCTTTACATAAACCAATTCCTCCTAGAATATAATTGCCACCTTTAAATCTTACCTAGAGACTACATTTCAACGGTGCTGTTTTGAACTGCCTAAGCAACCAGAAGGGCTAGAGATTTCCTGGAGAGAAGTGCTCACGAACTCTGGAGTCACTCCCCCTCCAGCCCTCTCACGAATCATCCCAGATGGAGAGCCCCACATGGGCACAACCCCAGCCCTAGCTGTGCCTCTTTCTGCTCAGCCAGATGCACACAGCCCTGCGTTCATTTTTATCCTCAGTGCAGACTATGCTGAAGGCCAAGGCACTCTTCCAGCCTGGAGGAATACGGAAAGGTTCCATAGGGGGGCGAAGGGAGCATATGATCTGGGGAGACTCCACATATGGAAAGGAACTGGAGCTGCAGACTTACATCCCTCGGCCATACTAAATTGGGAGTAAGCACTTCCAACTAGCAGACTGAATTTGTGCCTAGAAAGAGTGTTTTAGGCATTACCCTCAAAACCCAAGAGGGATTGCTCTGGTCTATGTGTATGTGTGAGACAGACAGACAGACAGACAAAACCATAAGAGGCCGCCTGTGTGGAGGGTATAAGAAGGAAGGGGCTTTGGTCCTGAAAGCGAGACAACTCTGGGCTGACATTCCCTGGGGAGGGAGCAGGAGATGAGGGTAACCCCAGAGCCAGGGAACCAGGAGGAGACAGAGGCCAGCAAGGAGGCCCCTGTGGGAGCAGAGGCCAATGCCATGCACCAGGCACCCAAGGGTTTCCCCTGAGGAGGAGGACAGGTAAACCAAGTTATCGGAGGCAGTGAGCTCCAGAAGGACTGTGGAGCAGGGACTAAACTTGAGGAACGCCATGCACCTCACAGCTGGTGCTCTAGGAACTAAACACCAGCATCATCATGCACCCTCACAGGACCTGAACTCGTGCTCAGGAAGATCTGGTGGTTTCTTATTTCTTCTCTCATTGCTAGAGAGCACCAGGCAACCTTGGGAACGATGTGAAATCGAGCTACCCAGCACTCCAAGCAAAGTGGGTGGGAATCTCAAGATATATTTTAATTTTTTTCTTTGAAATTCGGGAAGCATAAAAATTAACAAGTTTTAATTCCTTATATCTATTTTACCAGGAAAGTCACAGTGGATTAATAAGTCCAGTGGCATCTCCAGACACCTGAGCGTGTCTGCCCAGGCCTCAGAGCCTTGGCCTCCGATTGAAACAGCAAGAAAAAAAGTCAAAATGAAAAGATGCTCTTGATTTTTTTTGTAGAACTTAATCTAGATCTTTTCTGAGGAGTAGAAAAACCACAGGGTACCTTTACCAGTCTTCCCAGCTTACTGTTCATTCCCCCTCCTCCGTGCTAGTGAAACGCTAAGACTTTGGCTGGTACCTGTATCTTGAGATGATTACTTTCTGTTTTCCTCTAGTTTCCAAGTTTCTGGTCTTGCATTGTAATCTCTGATCCATTTGAATCGATTTTTATGCAGGGTAAGGATCTACTTTTAATCTTCTACCTGTGGATATCCAACACAATTTGTTGAAAAAGTTGTCTTCGCTCCAACATATTTTTTACACCTGTTTGAAATCAGATGGGCAAAGCTATTAAGATTTATTAATCTATCTTTTTTTGTCTTTTCCCTTCATGTTTCTATCTGCCTTGGTCCCGTGCTCTTTCGTTACTATTGTTCTTATGCTTTGAATTGAAGTGTGATATCGAGAGGACTTCAAAATGGTTGTTTTCACTCAGGATTGCTTCAGCTATTGAGGATTGTTTACCTTTGCATGTTAATTTTAGGACTAATCTTTCTGTTTATCTTCTGTGTCAAGTGACATTGGAATTTTTAAGGAAATTTCATTGAACTTGTACATTGCTTGAGGTAATATAACTACTTTCACAATACTAATTCTGCTGATACATGAACACAGAACAATCCCCAACTTCTAGAGTCTTTGACTTCTTTTAAAAAATAATTTACATTGTAGAAGTCTTTCACCTCCTTAGTTAAGCTTATTTCCAGATACATTTGAAGCTATTATAAATGTGATTGTTTTCCTTATTTCTTTCTCAGCATGACATCTTGAACCTTCATATATGAGTATATTTTAACATATGGGTATATTTATATAAGCAGTTGACAGAGAATATTGCTTTCCTTACATTTTCAGCATGGCTCTCCTAGTGTTTGACTTACCTATTCTTTTAAATTAAAGAAGTAGCACTGAGCTAAAATGCAGAGGCCACGATTTAGTAATAATGAATTCTCTTCCAGCTGTGTGTTACCAGATGCATAATTCTGAGTCATCCACACTATTTATACTGAAGGGAACACCTATGATTCAAGCTCATTAAATGTGATCCGTAGAAGGAATAAATAAATACCATTAAAATATACATGTTCTATTCTCATGGATGGAGGTAAATCATGACAGATAGTTGATAGATAAAGAGATAGGTCTTTACATCATATGTAAAATAGTGTACATAAAATGACTTGATAGATAACCAAAAGGTATTTAAAAGTATTGGGCCAATTGCTACACTTTCTAAGTATTCTGCTATTTATGTTTTCATCAACCTCAATCCTCAATTTTTCCTGATTTTTCACAATATGTTCAGCATAGTCGGCTTTTTTATTTTGTGTTCTCTGCTGTCCTCATTTAGAAGTCAGAATAAAATTGTTATCCTCCAGTTACTATAATCCTCTCAATTCTGTGGGGCTGGCAGATCCACTGTTTGGGTTCAACCATGGAAACTTCCACTTAAATCTCTCTGATTGCTCCCCCTGGTCCCCGGGCTCCTCCCAGCACTTCACACCTGCTCACAAAGCACGCTACCCTGAAAGTATAACCATGGGTCTGGCTCTCTTTTTCAAGGTAAATTTAAAAGTAATTAATTCTGGGAGCTTGCCCAAGGTCCAGTTATTGGCTTGCTTAGAAATGACTTTGTAGATTGTTGTTGCTTTTTTCATACTTGTATGTGTGACCAACAGACCTAGCAGGCCACAGCCCATCACCATCAACAAGGTTTTATTCTGATGATAACGAACACACACCACAGGTTGCGCTTTGGGCAAACTCTTTGCAAATGCTGGGCCGCTAGCATGGCTCTCCGTGCACACACCTCTGCAGGGTGGCTGATAATGAGCCCCATTTTATACATGAGCTGCCTGGAAGCACAGTGAAGCATGTGCTCAAGACCGCGTGTGTTCTGTGAGGAAGGGTGGAGGCCTCGGGGGTCTCCGCGAGCGCCCCAGCTCCTCCCATAGGAGCCATGGGAGTGGCGTTCACCTGTCACTCACATGCCAGGTCTGAGGATGCTGAGCCACACCAGACGTTCTCTGTCCATGTCCCCTCGGCTGCTGGTAAAAGCTGGCGTGTGACACTGTCCATCTCTGCCCGGATCCTGTCCACGCAGCTCTTGCTCAGGGTTCATTTGCACAGTCATTGTGTTCCGAGTGCCTTCGCACCACCGTGGGGCTCCAGAAGAGCGGAAGCTGAGGACTGTTCTCCATCAGTCTGGAAGCAATGTGAGCCACACGTCCTCAAAGACAACCTGTGTGCATTAGCAACTTCAAAGTCCCTCCCGACCATTGTGGGCAGGCGCCACGCTAGCATCTCCGCAAGGGAAATAGGGAAGAACCAGCCTTACCCAACACCTCCCTGTTCAAGCCGCTCACCTCGCAGCTTACCCACCAGGGCCAGCTACCAGACAGCTGTCCTATCTCCCCCTTCGTGTGTGTGTGTGTGTGTGTGTGTGTGTGTGACAGCTGTCCTGTCTCCCCCTTCGTGTGTGTGTGTGTGTGTGTGACAACTGTCTTGTCTCCCCCTTCGTGTGTGTGTGTGTGTGTGTGTGACAGCTGTCCTGTCTCCCCCTTCGTGTGTGTGTGTGTGTGTGTGTGTGTGTGACAGCTGTCCTGTCTCCCCCTTCGTGTGTGTGTGTGTGTGTGTGTGTGTGTATTTGTGTTGTGCCACTGCTGAGGTTTGAACTCAGGACCTTAGCACTGTCCCTTAGCTTGACCAAGGGTGATTTCCCATCACTTGAGCCACAGCTCCACTTCCTCTTTATACCCTTGAGGGTGTTAAGCCCTTGGACTTTATTTTAATTGCTGACTGGCTTTTTGGTCTTTGTATTCTGAAATACAGAGTGTATTTACCGGCCTCTGATTGGTGCTCTTGCGTCTGTTTCCTCAAACCAGTGCCATCTGCTACTTTAAAGCCCACCGTTCTTTCCCCAGACAAGCAAACCACAGGGGGCCTCCGGGCCTTGGCACTGCTGGCAACCACTCCCCGCATCTCCGGGAAATACCCCGCTTTCTGGCAGCACTCTTAGCACACACAGCTCAGCAACTCTTTCCTCTCTCTTCCCACTTTGCCTGGAGTTCCAGAAAACACTTTCTCTACCAGTGACGTGATACTCTCTGCCTTTTGTTTTTGATGATCGAGATCATCATGAGATTGAAATCAGGGCCTCAGACATGTAGACAAGCGCTCCGCTGGAGTCCACAGAACAAAAAGAGTGCTGTGGAACCCTCAGCGCCCTCTCTTAGCGTGTAGTTAGCGCAGAGCCACAGTGGCTTGTCTGCCACAGAAGAGCAGCCAGATGCAGGAGAACCTGTCCTTCCTTGTCTCTTCAGCTACACCTGCAGTTGGTTGTCAATGGGATTTTTAAAAATCAATTTATGTTTTCTTGCAACCTAAGTTTCAAGTTAGTAATTTATCCTATTCATTATCAGCTTGTAAAAAGAAAAGAACTCCCCTGTAAAATTAGTTAGCACATACTACACCTGAAGCAAAGGCGGCCCAGCTCATAAGCTATTGAATAGTGGGGAATGATGATACGATGTGTGTGCAATTGCTTGCGTTCAATGTCTGTCTCAGAAGGAAGGAGGGCAGTGGGAGACGCCAGCCACGGCATCACGAGTCTTGGAAAAAGTACACTGGCATTAACGCAAGAGCGGTCATTTATTCAAATGATAGCAAAAGTGCCACATCATTATAAAAAGTTCTTACAACTGTCAGAAAAAGACTTGTAGCCACTAATTTTCAAAATATATATCTGTAACTAAACTGACATTTCAAGGTCAAAAATGCTAATTGAGTCCTGGGCAAAGGCAAGATGCCTTAATGGGAAGAAGTTGGAAGAATTATCATTGCAGATAAAATATCCCTGATGTCTGATTAATAAAAATCAGAATATCAGTGAAGGGCAAAGTTTACTGGAAAAAAATATCCTTTTCTTTTCTCTCTTAAAGATAGTTGCAGGGCCTTTTTAATGTCCATGTATTTTCTAGAACTAGGCTCTGTGCATTCTCGTGCCGAAGGGAGTGTTTTTTCCTCTTTCACACTTCAGATGGCACTTTTCACACTTCACTGTGCACGTGTATGTGCGTGTGAGTCACTGAGGAACCCTGATGACAATGCAGATGGAGATGGGGGCCGGGGGGCCGCCCCTGGGCTGCACATCTAACCAGCTCCCTCGTGACTCCCACAGTCCCCTGTACAGGCCACGGGTCTTCATAAACAGTCTCGTTGGTGTAGATTCAAGTGTGCACACCCAGGGGTTTGTCATGCATTTCTGGGGTGGACCGTATGTGGACCATTCTTATCTCTGTTATGCATGTTACCTCTAAGAGCTGTCCCCTGCAGTTTCTCACAGCTGGACACAGTGATGTGATCAGGACATAGAAATTTAAAAATAAAAATACCGACTCCCAGATATTTTCAAAATACAGATAATCTTAAAACTCTCTTATACCCTTCTATATCTCACAGACTGAAAGTGCTCCTTTGATATTTTCACAACTCTATGAATGAATATGCTTATTTGATTAGTTATGCGTATAGATTATCTGTATAACGTATCTTTCAATACTCTGTCCCCTAAGGATGATACTTAGTCTTTTTTTTAACATATAATGACTTTGAACTTAATATCTAAAAATGAAATGTAGTTATAGGTGACATCAAAAAAGAAAAAAGTAAACACGCTCCTCCTGACTTTGTACCTGCTTGGGATAAACATAAACAGTTCGGCACTGGTGAAAGAGTGTTACTGTTATGCTGGAGGAGAGTGAATTTAGAGTTGTCAGGATGGGCCTGTGAGTTATTGGACGCCATTCCTTTTCTAACAGAAATAAATAATTTATATTTCCAATAGTGAGGCAAACCAAGGTTTGGAGCACTTTGATTTACACTGCTGAGATGCTCTGATATTACAGGGCCAATTAAAATGGCAGGAAATGGGTTGGAGGTGCCTTTCGGTGCGGAAGCACTTGCCCAACGTATGTGCAATACCAGCTTTAATGCTAACACCACAAAAATGGGCAGCAACGGGCCTTACTTTGCTATGTAAAATCCTCAAGAAGAAATATTCTCAGTACTGCTTAGTATTTTTACTGTTTGATTTTCTATCCTCTTATCTGTCATCAATGATTGATAGATCTGTGAATATGCATACATATATAAACATCTGTCTATAAGAAGTTATCTATAAAAAAAGAAATTATCTATGTTTGTGTGTTTGTATTCATGTAATTTGTAATAAGTTCAACCACCTCTTTTAAAAGGTAATAGAGACCAAAAGAATCCTGGGGGACCTATTCTGATAAACCAAAAGTATAAGAACCAAAAAAAAAAAGTCGCACATTTGTGTGTGTTACTATTCAGGGAACCTCTCTGCTTCTCTACTCCTTGAGCCACACTTCAAACTCCAACTTGAAAAGCATTCTGGATGTTCTGATTTCAAAATATCCCCTAAGAATACAAAACTTCTTATCCTTCACCCTCTTTTCCAGGTGTTTACTTCAAACTCACAGATAACAGTTGTTACAGAAACAAGTCACGAATGTGCATGGCTCAATGTGTTGTGGGAAATCAAACTTTAGGGACAGAATGGAAAGCTAATCCCTTCTCTGCTGAAGTTGTATTTTTTTAGTGCTCCTTCATTGATGGCAGGAAAATGTGATAATCCGCATAATTTTTAACCATAAGCCTACCCAGCTCCAACTCTGAACTTAAAGTCTATGCATAATGTGTATGTGAATATTTTAGTGTGGATAAGGTTCACTGATTTTCACAAAATGCTTAAAGATATATGGCAACTACCAAGTTGCAAGGACCACCATTTAAAAGGACTGTCACCCCTCACTTCAATTTACCGAGTACTTTGAATTTTTTTTTTTGGGTCCGGTCGTGGGGCCTGAACTCAGGGCCTGGGCGCTGTCCCTCAGCTCTTCAGCTCAAGGCTAGCACTCTACCACTTGAGCCAC
Organism: Dipodomys ordii; assembly: GCF_000151885.1. Lineage (NCBI taxonomy): Eukaryota > Metazoa > Chordata > Mammalia > Rodentia > Heteromyidae > Dipodomys > Dipodomys ordii. The sequence continues at coordinate 1,933,272 of NW_012267260.1, read as the reverse complement.
AGCGCCACTTCCAGCTTTTTTTTCTGCTTATG
>NW_012267260.1:1921238-1922718 GCF_000151885.1 Dipodomys ordii | reverse complement strand
GGGGGACCCGGGGACCCGGCCCGGACCCGCCCTCCCCTCTCCATTCAGCTTTCCGCCTTCCATTCAACCCGGATTCGGTTCCTCCCGGAGGACGCGCGTCGTCAGCTGCAGCACACATTTGCGTCCACGGATTCCCCCCACACACCCCCAGGTTGAGCTGAGCCCTGTGCGCGCGCGCACGCGGGGTCCCCTCCGGCCTCCCCACCCCGACCTCCGGCCTCTGGCTGGGGAGGCGCGCTGGGGGGTGGCCAGGGCGGAGGAGAACCGTCCCCGGGGAAGGAGCAGGCGGCGGGGCTGGGAATGTGAATGGAGGCGAATGGAGGCAGCCGGGGATGAATGGCGGGAGGGTTCCGGCTGCGCACCTGGGCGCACGGGGAGGGAGGCGCTGCGCACTGGGGCGCACGGGGAGGGGGGCTGCAAACCCGGCTCATGGTGGGGGGAGTCTGTGGGCGCAGAAGCAGCTGGTTCTGGGTTATGGGATGCCGGGCTGGAGGGGCGAGGCGGGAGGCGGGCGAGCCCTGGAGTCCAAAACAAAGATTCAGAGCTGCACGTGGAGGACGCCTGGGGGTCCCCTGCCTGCTCCCCGGGGTCTGGGGGCACGGAGGGCCGGGCGCCAGCCGATAGCCCTGCAGAGATCCTCCAGTCCGGGCTGCGGCCCAGGGGTGACACTTCTCCCCGAACTTCCCTTGCTTTTCCTACGTGGTTTCGGGGTACTTCATGTTACCTTCGGTGAAAACGTGGGGCGCGAGTGGGGGGAGCAGACGGCGGGGCCTGCGGGCAGAGAGGCCGTGGACCCCGCGTACACCGCCTCTCCCCGGGTGCGGGGTGAGCTGTCAGGGCGCGTGGCCGCCCGCGTGGCCCTGTGGTACTACGAGGTGCCTAGGTAAGAACCAAAACCTCCACACCAAGCAGCATCTGCCGCTCAAGGCGGACTCCCCCAGAACATCCCTTAGGGGAGCTGGTTGGAGGACGGGATTGAGATTCCGTGTGGTTCTCTCTGACCTCAGATCCCAAATTCCTCATTGCTATTCCACTCGGGATCTGGGAAGCATCTAACCACGTGCTCCTTCCTCCCCAGAGGCTGCCCGCCCAGGGGAGTTGCGCCTGGGGGGGGCGCTTGCTGCCCGCCCTGCTCGGTGGTCAGAGCACTGGAGGCTTGCTGCCCGCCCTGCTCGGTGGTCAGGGCACAGGGGGCTTGCTGCCCGCCCTGCTCTGTGGTCAGGGCACTGGGCACCGGGGCGCTTCCTGCCCGCCCTGCTCTGTGGTCAGGGCACTGGGGGCACTGGGGGCTTGCTGCCCGCCCTGCTCTGTGGTCAGGGCACTGGGGGCTTGCTGCCCGCCCTGCTCGGTGGTCAGGGCACTGGAGGCTTGCTGCCCGCCCTGCTCTGTGGTCAGAGCACTGGGGGGGCTTCCTGCCCGCCCTGCTCTGTGGTCAGGGCACTGGGGGGCTTGCTGCCCACCCTGCTCTGTGGTCAGGGCA
>NW_012267260.1:1915291-1921188 GCF_000151885.1 Dipodomys ordii | reverse complement strand
GCCACAGCGCCACTTCCAGCTTTTTTTTCTGCTTATGTGGTGCTGAGGAATCGAACCCAGGGCCTCACGCATGCAAGGCAAGCACTCTACCACTGAGCCACCTTCCCAGCCCAAGTACTTTGAATTTTAAGAAAGTAAAATGTCTATTTCTGGGAGACAAACACTTTACACTTTGATTATCTTTAAGTAGTTATACAAAGGAGTTGACATTCAATGAAGCAGTTCTGAATACAATGCATCTTAATCAATAGATACTTCTTTCTCCATAGTTTGTGTTTCAGTAGTGCACTTGTGAAGTGGGCAGAGTTAATAGTGCCCTCTGCTCCACACATTGGTGTGGATACTCGTAGCCTTCAGACAAGTATCTCGTTGATTAAGGTGTTCATAGCCAGAAATCCACAGGACAAACAGGAAATGCCCCTCCCCAGAGACCATTCAAATCTTCTAGCCCCTGACATTTCCTCTTTGTAATTCTTCTAAAAGAATTATGCTTTCTCATATCTCAACCAAATGCAGTTTTGTTTTCTGGGAAGGTCGTATGAATGCTTCAGGCCCAAGTCTGTCCCTGTCCTAACTGTTACTGTGTTTCAAAAGCAGCGCTCCACGTGCAGCGCTGGACAGAATGGGCACGCAGGCTCTCCAGCCCTGCACTCAGCAGCGCTCCCTTGGCATTGGGGGGACGAGGACCTTCCCAACAAACCCAAGTGGACAGACCCATGGCGAAGAAGTGAGACGGAAGACTGCCACTGTGATTGATATCAGTGTTCTTTCTGTTCCCTTTTCTCCATCAAGCACAAATGCAAGAAAGGCCAATCGAGGACATATCAAAACATCTCTACAAAGCCAAACAGGTTCTCTAAAAATGTGCAATACATTAGAAATTAAATGTCAACCCCTTAATGCATGTTTTCAATACAGTGCACCAGACAACATTTATAACATATATTGGCATTCTAATGCCAACCTTTCAACCATATAAATGGTTGTCAAAGTCAATTGAACTATATTGCAGAAGTGGCTTTACCTATCTTGAATTCTTATCCGTCTTTAGTGATGTCAGTGTATGTGTACAGGGACTCTTTCAGAAATGTTTGTTATACAGTACTTAAGTAAGACAAATGTATTTGGCTTTCAGGACTTCTGATTGGAATCACTTAGAATGATTGGTAAATTTAAATTACTTAAAAGTTGAACATCACTAAACTTTGATTCTCAATTCTGAGAACATTTTATTAAAATGCAAAATGGTGATTGCAATTCCATTTAGGCCCTGTTTTTTTAATAGATGCAACACCGCAATATACATTTCATTTGTTATGTTTATGAATGACATACAACAGATATAGTCATAACATTGAAAACTGTGTGCTCAATATGTTTAATTTGAAGACATTGAAACTAATAATAATCCTAGGACATCATGCCACAGTCAATGACATCAACACATTTATTACTTCCCCACTGCTAAGAACAATTCTTCTAAGATCTACCCTTTCCATGTTTTTTCTGTTACTGAGGCTTGAGAAGAGCCTTGCTCTCTTGCTTGGCTCTTTCTGTTCATAGCTGGAGCACTACCACTTGAGCCAGGCCTCCAATCCAGCTTTTGTGCTGATTACTAGGAGATGAAGTTCACTGGAAAATGTTTTCCTGCATGCAAAGGATTAAAATCCTGTGATTATGTCAACAGGACATAAAAGCATTTGATTCATTCAATATCCTTTCTTGCTTAAGAACTGTCAACAAATTAGGCAAGCAAGTAATTTACCTCAACACAATGTAAGCTACCTTAAAACCCTTAGCTACTGTTGTACTCAATAGTTAAAAAGAAAGAGAGAACAATTTTTCCCTAAGAACAAAGCAAGAAATCTTTAGAATATCACTCAATAGGGCATTTGAAGTCCTAGATACAGCAATTAGGCAAGAAAAAGAAATAAAAGGCATTTATATTAAAGGAAGAAATATCTTCTAACCTCTGTTGGTGGCTGACAAGGAATTATGTGTAGAAATTCTAAAGACCCCTTCCAAATAGGTAGAATAAAGAAATAAATTTAGTAAAATCACAGGACATCAAAATCAACATAGAAAAATCAATTGCATTACTATGAAACAGCAAAGCTAACGGAAATGAAAATTAGGAAAACAATCCCACCTGTAATCATATAAAAGTAACAAAATGCTTAAAAATAAACTTACATGGGAAAGGAACACTAATGAAAGGAACTAAAGACAAATACATGGAAAGATAGTGAGCCATCATGGATTACAAGAATAAATTCTACTGAAATGTCAATACTGTCCTAACAACCTCCAAGTCATTACAATTCCTATTAAAATTCTATTGATTTTTAAATTATCTTTAGTGGTACAAAAGAATTGCCATTTAACGAAGCTGTTTGTGAATATAATGCATCTTGATCAATTGAAAATTTTTAACAGAAATGGAAAAGACAACATAATTCATAGTCAGTAGCCTGAATGGGGGGGGGGGTGAGGTTCTCTTAATTTTTCTGAATTTGTCTCAATGAAGCATCAAATCCTAGTCCCTAATTTTTACACAAAATAGTGTTAAAGCCAATTCACAGATTCTTAGTGGTAATTAAAAAATGTCTTACTTCAGCGCAGAAAATAGCCAAAGGTCTCTAAAACAACACCAATTCCTATCATTCATTGCAAGCTAAACAAAGTACAGAGCAGGTAATGGTGCTGTGCGTGCCTTTCAGGGACAATAGTCAGCCATTTCTATTAAATGGTTTATACAAATGTGTTTTCTTTCAGAAGCATTGTCTGCGCGGCCAAGGCCTTGGTCCTCCTCACTGCAGGGCTGGGCAGGGGCGGTGGCTAGACTTGCAACCCTCAAAGTGCCAATTCATTCAGGCATTAAAGAGACATAGTTTGTGGAGATGTGAATGTTCAAGGTAATAAAAAAATAGATAGATTAATCGTTCTTTTTATTTGAATTTAAGCCCATTGATTATTTCAGGAAAAGAATGTTGGTTTCGGAGAATATGTCATCAAAATTTCATTCATCTTATCCTTGTAAACAGGAGAGCAATTCCCGGCTGTCCGTGGAAACCATGTGGGGCTGGCCAATTAATATGTCATAGAATTAACATAGACTTCTCAGCTGTGTAGTCTTGAAGCCGTCATCCAAATTTCAGTCATTATCTTCACTCGAAAAGTGAGCAAGGAAACCAGCAACTTCTTTAGAGTATTGTGATGACAGAATAAGTTCATGTGTAAATCAAGAACAGGAGCCATATGTTCCCTCTCTCTGTTGTCTGTTTCTCTCTCTGACTCTCTCTGTGTGTGCCTGTGTCTCAGCCTCTTCAAGCACAAAATCAACACACTAATAATCCACAACACCCCGAAAAACTCAGCCCATGCACTCACTGGGTGAGGACTGGCTTCTTGCTGTCTTGGTTCACTCCCTCCCATCCCACTCCGGCTGCCGCCGCCCCATCTTCCACAATCACTCTTCCTCCTCCAGTTCCAGGTTCACCAGGTATCCATCTACACCCCCACAGGGGATCTCTAGGTTGGAAGAACAGATGTTTCTTCTACTTCCAGAACCTTTTAAGAAAACAGCTTCAAACATTTACCTTACCAGATTAAATAACCTCTCTATTTTTCAGTTCCTTTTAAGGAACCAAGACAGAAGCAGACAGGAATACGTCTGTCTATGCTCAAAGTAGAGCAGGAATATAGTGGAACATTCATGGGCTGAAACATCAGATGTGATACTGAAGGGCAGAAGCCAAAAAGCAGAAAGAGTGGAGGTGAAGTTGTGTGGAGAGAAAGAGCTGCAGAGATGGGACACAGAGCAGAGACGACAGACAGACAGACAGCAAAGACAGGCATGTTTCATAGTAATTTGTGACAAGTGGCTTTCGGTATGCATGGCTACATGGGGTTTTTTGATTCTCGATTGAGTATTGGTGGTAACACATTTTATCAGTTTCCCTCTCTCCACTCTGACAGACTGCGAAAGTCTCTGCAATTCAAGACTTTTCCGAAGGATTTAGCTCAAGGGCATATTGTAAGAAAGTGTGGTTTTTTGGAGGTTTAGAGACATCAAATAACTTCTTGCAAATTGAATACATTGGTGCGAGGAACACACATTCTCAGTCCAGTCATTACTGAGCATGCTCATTCTGGATTTATTCTCCTTCCCACAGAGAGGAAAGAACAGCAACTGTGTTTCAGATACCAAGGATACTGCCCTTCCTCTACTCAAAATAGCATTTCACACATGGAGAGAGGAGAGGAGAGAGTGGCTTCCAAAGCTGGGAAGTGTCAGGATGAGGTAGAAGAATGGGAAGGGAGTGGTTTGTCTGCACAGAATCACCATTACTACCAGGGACAATTTTTCCCGCTCAAGGTACAACTACTGCGGCTCCTCAATGGAGTTAACAGGAATTGATTGGCCATAATTAACAATAATTGCCTTCAGAATAAGATATTTCAAAATTTCCTAAGGAAGATTTTGAACGTGCTCACCCCAAAGTTACAATATTAACCGCTGTGAGTGTGCTAGGTCCGTGCTGATAGGAAACCTTGTACAGATGCTAGTGCCCTGATCTGACCAATTTCATGACTGTGCACAATTACTGTGTGCCAGAATAAGACCTTGAAAATGTTTTCACCCCTCCTCGCTCATGACTTTCACACACAGTGCTGATCCATTTCAGAAGAATGGGACTGAGTGGGAGGAAGGTGTCATCGGCGGTGAGGGCTGAGCAGATGGGAACCAGTGACCTTGGAGGAGGCCACGGGTGGTCTGCAGAGTGGCCTGTGCTCAGGGAGGAGCATTAAGCCTTAAGGAACCCGTGTAAACGAGATGAACGCGTGCCTGGTCGCTCCCAGCACCCCTCCAATGTGGCCTTTGGAATTCATTCTCCCTCACTTCATGCTGTCTGGTTTCATCACAGCGTTTATCCCTCACTAATGCTTTCCTTCTCTATTTACTGGTGCAGTTATTTTTCCCCTCTCAGCCTTCAGAGTCCGATAAAGTCATCCATACATGCCTGGTAAACAGAAAAATGTCCATTCATGTTCCATTTCACAAGGTCTGTAAAGGGTCCGGCTTGGGAAGGCAGGGCCTAGTATTTCTTGTGGAATAGGACACGGCGCCTGACTGGAGTCAGCACTGCCATGAGATGTGTTGTTGAAAATATTCATTTTGTCCCTGGTGACCCCTCACCCCCCCACAGATTCCTCATCTATTAAGCAGAGTTAATAATAGATACCCCCCCCACACACACACACACGAGTTTTTAAATGATGCACAAGAAAATAATTTCCTAAACTTGAAAAAAAACACAAAAATGTTTAAAAGCAGCAGACTTGCCCAGAGGCTGGGCCCGGGTTGGCACAAGCTCCACTTCCAGCATCCTGGGCGCCATTTTGGATGGTGGCTTCTGGTGTCATGTGGGGGTGGTTTCTCTCCAGGGGCCATGGGGGGGCACGCCATTGGAGAGGCCACGGTTCCCTGTGCGCCTCATGGGGGCATGGCCAGCCACAGGCGGCTTCCAGTCTTGGCTGGGGCTCAGCCTGCAGGACCCCAGCTCTTCCCATGTCCAAGCCAAATCAGCCACCTGCACCATCGCTAACAGCGAGCCCCACTCCGTGTGCAGGAGGAGAAACTGAGGACAGGGAGAGCCGGCCCAGTGGGCATGGGGCTCACCGGACAGGCAGGGTGCGGCCGGGCTGCCCCCCTTCTGTAACACTGGCCCCCACCAGTGGGGTTTCTTCATCTGGGGCCCCCGCTGTGTCTGGGGTCCCCGCTGTGTCTGGGGTCCCCCCTCCCTGTGTCTGGGGTCCCCCTCCCTGTGTCTGGGGTCCCCGCTGTGTCTGGGGTCCCCACTGTGTCTGGGGTCCCCGCTGTGTCTGGGGTCCCC
>NW_012267260.1:1914271-1914566 GCF_000151885.1 Dipodomys ordii | reverse complement strand
CTGTGTCTGGGGTCCCCGCTGTGTCTGGGGTCCCCGCTGTGTCTGGGGTCCCCCCTCCCCGCGTCCTTCAAGCGCCTAGCTGCGTCTCCTGACACTTGTGGCAAGTCCGAGTCCTGGGTCCCCCCTGGGGTCCCCGCCCCAGGTCCGGAGGCCCCGCGGCGACACACCAGCGCCGCGTCTGCAGGGGTGCGCTGTGCTGTCAGGCTGGCCGGTGACTTCTGTGTCCTCCCGGAGACCCGGGGCCTCCACGCGTGCCGGTTCCCGGCTCCGCGCCCCACCCGGGCCGACCTTCCCC
>NW_012267260.1:1912919-1913521 GCF_000151885.1 Dipodomys ordii | reverse complement strand
CGCTCCTCTCCCCTCTCCCCCTCCCGCAGCCCCCCTGCCTGAACCCGGCCGGTCTGCACCTCCGCCCCGCCCAGCGCCCAGAGTTGCCGGGCAGCGGCTCGGAGGAGGCATTGGCTCCACAACTTTTCACGTCATTTTCTGCTCTGGAGCCCGTCGCCTGCTCTCCCTCCCTCCCTCCGTCTCCCTCTCTCCCTCTTTCTCTCTCTCTCTCTCCCTCTCTCTCTGCCTCTCTCCCTCCCTCCCTCTCCCCCCTCCCCTCCCTGTCCCTCCCGCCCTGCCTTCCCGCGGCTGCCTGGCTCGCTGCTCGCTCCTCTCCCGCGGATGGAGCCGGCGGCGCCCTGACCCCGCCAGACCGACCCGCGATGTCCAGCCGGAGGCCGGAGGACCCCGCCCCCGTCCCCCGCCGGAACTGGACGTGGGGCCCGGAGCCGAACGGGACCTGGGAGCCGCCGGGGCCCAGCGACTACGAGGACGCCGAGTTCCTGCGGTACCTGTGGCGGGAGTACCTGCGCCCCAAGGACTACGAGTGGGCGCTCATCGCCGGCTACATCGTCGTGTTCGTCGTGGCCCTGGTCGGGAACGTCCTGGGTGAGCGGCCCGCG
>NW_012267260.1:1886832-1910574 GCF_000151885.1 Dipodomys ordii | reverse complement strand
CTTGCTGCCCGCCCTGCTCTGTGGTCAGGGCACCGGGGGGCTTGCTGCCCGCCCTGCTCTGTGGTCAGGGCACCGGGGGGCTTGCTGCCCGCCCTCCTCTGTGGTCAGGGCACTGGGGGCTTGCTGCCCGCCCTGCTCTGTGGTCACTGCCAGTGCAGTGCAGCTGTCAATGCACTGCCACTCTGCCCAACAAAACCCTTCCCGGGCTGGACTGTGATTGCACAAGAAAATGGCTCTTACCCATTTAGCAGCAACTACTTCCCTTCCCTAATTTTATATCCTGCCTCACCTTCGTGGTAAAAATGTGCTCTTGTCTGGTGCTATTTCATGTTTGCTCTGCATAAACCTGGAATGACCAGCCTTCAGTTTCAAGAGGAAGTTGTTTCCTGATAGCCGGAGAGCAGGCGCTGTCCACAGTCCCCAGTGCTGAAACAGACACTTCCATTCAGCTTAAAGGAGAGATTTGCTCAAGGCACTCTGCTCTCCAGATCCCAGTAGCTCTTCTCAGGACTGAATGGCACTGAAATCCCCCACAGCCCTGCTGAAACTCATTCTCCACTGATGCACTCTCTGCATGCAGACGAGGTTTAGGGTTGACATTTAAACAAATGAGCAGTGTCATTATTCACAGGCAACCTCTGTTCTTTGATGCTGCTGTCAAATGTGCAAGCGAGATTAAATTGAGAAGTGCCTTTTTGCCACCCCTTCCCATAGGAGTGATTGCATGCAGAGTATCAGGACAAGATGTCATAGGATTCCTGCAAGATAAAGAGGCACCTTCGCTGCACAGGTGAACTGACCTCCCACGGGCACACAGACCCTGCCTCTGAGGTCTGGCTGCCTCTGCATGCTCCTGTAGCTGGCTGCCTTGTTGAACTCACAGATACAATGCTGTCCACTGGAGGTCACTCCTCCAGACAAGCCTCTGTGGATTGTGACTTAACCGGATGTACTTGGTCAACCAAGCCCTGGCCACCCACCCCTTTCCTCTCCACACCGTCCCTCTTAAACCTATCCCCAGCACCTCCCCTCCACCGGTAGATGCTCATTACAGAGACAGAACACAATTTCCAGGAAATAAATGACAAAGCCATTCACAAGAAGGCACAAATTACTGTCAAGGAGACTCCATGAGTATGCATGCCCTCATGAAAAGCTACACGCATCTCTCTTTGTGGGTTTTCAAGGCCAGGGGAAGAATGTGTGGGAAATTTATTCGGGGAAGGAGGTTTTTATTTATGTTTTTGCAATATGTTCAAAACAATACCACCTATAGCCTGTTCCTATTAATATTGCATATTATAGTCAGGTAGATGTATCTAGTCACTATTATTTTAGTCATCTCATGCTTTTAAAGTGAATGCGCACGTCAAGTGGCAGAGATCTTGGTTGGGTGCAATGTCTACTGCTAATAACTTGGTGGGATTGGAGATAAAGATGTCTGCAGTTGCTTCTAACTTTCCAGATGTCTGCCTCTCTTGCTTCCACGCCAAAAGACACACCATGCTTGACTTGGTATGCCTCTACCTCCCTCACAATTATCTCCACATAAAGCATGGAAAACCACCCCTTGACTAGGCACATTAGTCTCGCTACGCTTTTTGCTGGTCGTGTGATCACTAGCAAGTTTCAGAAGTGCTTGTGTTTCTCACACCACATTGGGATTGGCACTTGCCTGGTAGAATTTGGATCCTGGTGCAGGGCAGTACATGAGCTTTCTCTATGGAGACACGTCCGGAGCATCCCCCGCCCGTCTGTCTGCCTTTCCACTCCTGGAAGCGCTTTCTCTCATGGCTCACCACTGTGTCTGCCGCTCTGGCTTAGCATCTCTGACCCTGGAACTCTTTGTAGCCTCTTCCCCCACCATTTCCCAGTGGGGCATTTTCCTAGGGGTGTGGGTTAATGGTTTTTCATTTTCTTTTTTGGTCACTCTCTCTCTTCATAGCAGATCTTTCTCTCAGTCTCCTCACACATACTGTGTAACCATGGCTATCACCTGTCCATGAAATCCTAAGTAGAGGCTCATTTGTCATTCTGCTTCTTTCCACTTAAATCTCCCTGCTCGGTGCCTCATTCACTTAGCACATTCATCATTTCATCTACTGTTAGTGTTCTAAATATAAACATGCAATGAGTTCATTAAACTCAGTTTAAAAAAAAGTCCATTGTCAATAAAAGAATTTTCCCAATGAAGTCAAGATAAACTGGATGTTTGGTATGAGGGAAGGTTGGCATTAAAAGTGATTTCTACAAAGATAGCTTTATGGCCCAGAAGTGGAAGTGATGGTTACATCCTCCCCCACTATTTCTATGCCGAGGAGAAAATCACTGATGTATGTATGTATTTATTTGGTGCTACTGGGCTTCACACCTAGAGCTCCACAGTTGCAAGACAGGTGCCCAAACACCTGAGCCATGCCCCCACCCCTCTTCGCTTTATTTTCAGGCAGGGTCTCACACTTGTTTTCTGGGATCAACCTTTACCATGATCTTATTTATGCTGCCAAAATATCTGGGATTACAGGCATGCACCACCATGTCAACATTTTTGTTGATGTGTCACTGACAGGTATAATAGATTTGCTTATGTCCAACCATATATAGATAGATAGATAGATATGTAGATATATACACATACAGATATATCATAGACACACTATGCACTTTGTGTATGTATGCATATCGATGCCAAACAAAATAGTTATTTCAAGGAGGTCAAATCTAAAAATCAAGCACAAACACTGTGTTCTAGATTTTAAATTTCATCCTGATGTTTGCAGTGTTCACCTACCAAATTATATCCCACGTATTTGCATGAAATTTCATTGTTTCCTGTTTTAATAATACTTGACATTTCACGTCACCACACCTGTCCGCGTTCCAAAGGCATGGCACAGGCACCTGAGGCTGCAGGGCTCAGAGGCCTTCGAAGGGGGCGCTGTGTTTTGTTCCCACGCCCTCCTCCTTGGGGTGGGCGTGGTGTTTCCCCAGGGACCTGAGGCTGGCGCCCTGCTGTGGCTCCCCCACCCCCCTCCTCTCGCTGTGGGGAAGTGGGGGATGAGCTGGCACTTGAACCCCAGCCCATCACCTACCTTCTGCTGGTGTCTTGCAGCCAGCTCACCACAAACCAATTAATAGCTTTGTTTCACAAACAAGAAAAAGAACAACCAGCCATTTTAACCCATGCCCAGGCGTGGTCAGACCTCAAGGAGCTCATGGATTCTGTGCTCCAGGCTGCTTCTGTTCCTCTTTCTCCCTCTCCTGTGTCTTCTGAGGCTGAGCCGCTGAAGGGCGGAGAGGCGGGGCTGGGAAGCCGTCTGGACCACAGCTGTCCTGGCTGGCTGCCCTGGCTGGCGGCCCTGCCCCCCTCTGATGGACTGTGGTCTTCGGCTCCAGCTCCAGATGAGCTCACTTGATGTGCTAATCCAGGTCAGGCTCCATTACAACTCCATCCTAGGGCAGGTGCTGTCAACGAGCTTTTGCGCTTCTGGGGTAGGGAATGAGTCACCGGGAAAACAGAAAGGTTGGTCGCTGTGGCCTGGGGTCTTTATCTTGTGGAAGTGTCATCTTGAGGCATGATTTAAGATTGAGGGCTGAGCACCTTAGGCCGGACACAACCTAAAGCACTTGGTCGCTTTCTTTCTGTTTTCAAATATAGTTACACATTTTTTAAAAGTTGCTATTGACTTCAAAACTCCAGTTCCTGTGGACTTGACTGAAGAGGTGGTGGACTTCCCCGAGGTGAAGGATGCTGCAGCTCCTCCTCCCCGTGGACGCCACGGCCTCTAGACTCCGACTGTCGGCCCCAGGGGTGCTGTTGAGCAGACCAATGTGACTGGGTCAGCCTTCTCAATAGCTCTTACAACTACATTTGTTCATCTCATCTTTGTTCCCGGTGTGAGGCGATCCTTTTACCCAGTACACCGGCTGGGGAGAGACCTCACATGGATCCATAGGTAGGGATGCTACAGTGCCAGGCTCCCTGAGCACATGATAGTGCATGCCTGTAATCCCTGCTGCATCAGAGAGCTGAGGTAGCAGAGTGCTGGTCCAAACCAACTCTTGGCAAAACCAGAAATAACCAAAGCAAAACAGGGATGGACTGCGGCTGCCTGAAAGTAAACCCAGGCACTAAAAGAAAGCAAGACAACCCCAAGCGCTTGGTCGGGTTTAAAGTCCCTGTGGGGCACAGGTGGCCTCGCCACCCCCCCCCCCGGCGCTGCTCTTCCCGCTCATCACGAATCTGGTCCAGATGCGAGACACAGCGAGAAGGCACATCCAGGATTACATCACCAGAGAGGACGGATTCCCGCTCGGCACGCGCTCCTGCTCTGAAATCCTTTCTTCTGAGCAGCCTGTGGAGCTGTGGAGCTGAGCTGCCGGGCCGTGAGGACGGGCACTCTGCTAGAGGCCTCGTGGGCAGCTTGGAAGCAAGTCCTTCAGTCTGGGTTGATTTCCACGGCCCAGCGTGTCCCTGTGTGACAGGCGCTTTGCAGAGCGGTTTCCGTCCCAGGTCTAACATAATGCATTTGGGTTCATGAACTGGGGTACAAATCCTAAGATGTTCATGTTAGGACAAGAGTGAATGGGGGGGACGGAGGAATGTACCGGCTCTTTTGCCAAACTATGATGTGCTCTGCTGCAGGTGATGCGAGGGGCTGGAGCAGGGTTACCAGGCTGGCTGCCGGGTGGCTGAGAGACCTGCCGTCTCACAGCCAAAGCCAAACCCTCTCTGAAGGCTCCTTCCCTTCACAGGAACTTGCAGACGTGACTGGAGAGGAGTTAAGTATCTACAGACAGCAATGTTTGGATCTCTGATGGTCAGAGTAGCTGATAATATCAGGAAGCTCCGTACCAGTTTCTGTGCTAGGACCTGGAGAGGAGAGAGCAAGACAGAGGCATATCAAGCAATCTCCGCCGATGTGGCCAGACTGCAGGCAGAAGCAGAGAACGACCCTTCGCCCCGCTCCGCAGACCACGCGGAAATACAGGAGGAGGACGTGACACCTAAGATGACTCAAGTTATCTGGGTGGAGAAAATTGGGTATGGATGTTCTAGGCAAAGAAAACAGATGCAAAAGCAAAGAGGCATGAAATAGCCTGGGCTGTGAAGAGAATGTGGAACAGCCGGGTGATACTTTGCACCAGACGAGGAGCGACTGGAGAGGAGGCTGGAGCAGCAGATCAGGGCTGGGCCTGAATGGCCCGGGAACCATACAGAGGTAGGCATTCACGCTGGGTGCATTAGAGCATTTTAAGGAGAGTGCCACCATTAGTTTTCATTTTCCAGGACAGCATGCTGAAAATGATGGAGAAGAACACATTCAAAGGGAGAGGGCCTGGTGAGTTCTCATACTGGGATTTGTGTCCTGTCTTGGTTCACAATCTGACCAACTTCAATGGGGAATAAACCTGCCAAAGAGAAGTATTATCAGAATTCCAGAGACAGCCATTTACTCCCAAGATGTTTTATTGGAGAAAGAGAGATTGAGAAAATGAAGAAGAAAGATGAAAAGAGGAATGTGGGTCCACGCATGTGGGTGTTTAACAGAAACGTGGGGTGTTTCCACTTCGCCAAACATGTACATTTGGAAAGCAATTATCTTATTTCTCTTCTGGAAGACATAATTATACATCTTGTACCCCTTGCCTTATTCATATTTCCCAACATTCTACACAAAGTCTCACTCTGCAAAGACTCACCTGGGCTGCAATGGTTCATTAGTTTCTCATTCATCTTTTATTTGTCATTTAGTATGTGACATAAAAGTGGGAAACAAAGATTTAAAACCTTTCAAATCCCAATTCATTTTTCTAAATTACTTATCACTTGCTAAATATTTTCATTCGCGTTCTGAGGATGTGGCTCATCGGGAGAAGATTGGCCTAAGATGTATGCGTCTACAGTCTGGATCTCCAGGAAATAATTTCTAAATCACACTTGGAAAGTAGTTTTCAGTGCTCTGTGATATCTCTATACCATTCAAATACTAAGTGGAGAAGGTCCATGGTCCCCGGGGCAGCTGGGGGTGGGGCTGTGAGCAAGCCCTTCTCTGTGGTGGGCATGGTGACATCCTAAAGGGGTCGGTGGTTTCCAAACATACTGCGATTCTCAGGTCGTGCTGAAATTACAGCACTGATTAAAACTGTAATATCCTTCCCTAGGTTCTCAGCTTCTTAAAAGTGGTTCATAGCCGCAGGATGACTGAACTTGATCCCTGCCTCTCCGGAGATGGACACTAGGGTTGAATTTGTCCATACGCGACGAGTTTGATGAATCACTCACTCCAGGAGAAAGTCACATTGTTTATATATAACTTTCTCAAAGCAATGTATCTTTCTTAGCTGGTGAAGTTTGTGCTAATATTTATGGCGGATCTAGGGAGCTGTGGCTAGGTGCTTGAGACACCATCTAGCTCCTGAGTCAAATTTTCATGGTGAAAAATGGTGAGCAGCTCCATCTCTTCAAATAGAATCATTACACAACAGTTCTCAGCTATAGAAACCCCAGAAGCAAACAGACAGGTAAATTTGTATCAACTGAGGACGGGGCTTAGTAATTACTAGCATAAGTATGCACTTGGACTTGATTTTTACTTTGCACACAAAAATGAAACAAGAGGAGGTTGTTACTAGTAAGTTACTAGTAAGTGAAGTCAGTACTTCACTCCCCCGCTCCCCGCCCCCCACACCACGTATATAAAATTTGCCATTGGTCCCTGGCAAGAACCCAAAATATCCTGAGGAAAGGGGAAATTAAGAACAAAAGAGCCTAAAAACACAAAGACAATAACACATACACACACCACACACATAGACACAAGCACACCTTGATGTTGAGTGTTACGAATGTGATTAATACACTGTAGGTTTCTTCCTGCATGATTAGGATGCAGTTCTTCAAATATAAAACATGTGACACCGATGCCACCCAGCCCTAGGTGACAGAGATCCAGTGATTTCCCCAGGAACGCAGTGTGTTCTGCAGGGGGGAGGGACAGACAGGAGGTGTGGGCTGTGGCAGCTGCTTTCCTGGGGCAATTGGCCATGGCAGGAAGGTGTCCTCAGAGACGGAGACTTTGTCCCCACTCCTCCCCCACCACCCCTGCTGAGTCAGCATCCTCCTAATGGCTCTCCTCTTCCTCCTCTCCCCCTCCCCTCCTCCTCCTCTTCCTCCTCTCCCCCTCCCTCCTCTTCTCCCCCCTCCCCTGTCAAGTTCTCCTTCATTTTCAGGCCCAGACTTGGCTACATGAAATCATATTTGCTGGGGTGACTCTTTTCCCCACACCCCCAGAGCCTAGAACAATTCCAAGAATGCAGTCGGTGTTGGCCACCCTGTGAATTAGTGTTCTGCTCTCTAGGAGGAGGGCTGTTTACCCTAGAGGCGAATACAGATACTTCCCTTAAAGAACAGATGGCGGGCTTCACATTTCCTCCGTGTAATGATCAAAAGCCAAGCCCCAGCCATTTGAATGATGTTTGTGATCCTTGGGGTACAGCCTACTTACTCTTCTTTGTGGTGGTTGGGGCTTGAATATGACAGGCACGGAGCTGCGCCCTGGCCATACGCCGGTCAATGCATGACGGGAGTCACGATTGAGACAAGTGTTTTACAGTACTGAGTTATTGAGTTTATACAGTTCCATGAGACGCTCCAGGAGCTCCGCCGCCCCACCCCTGCCCCGCCGGGCATTACCACGCCCTGGCCGACACCATGAAGCCACCTTGTGCTTCTCGTAAGCAGACAGTGTGATTTCTAAGTGGTGGTATTGTCACTTTTTATTATTTCAAGGAAAGAACACAAAGATCCTTGGAAATGAAATGCTGTAGTTCTGCAATCACCGAGAAGAACACGTAATGTGCAAGACTTCTGCTTAAATTACCTCTACTTCAAAATAATCCCTGGTTTCTGAAGTCTAAGGAAACACTTGGCTTTCCTTATTCTGAATGACAGGAGAGACCTGGGACGAAATGTTACCGTGACTTCATGTTTTCTGCGAAGAACTGAGCAGACCCTGACCTGAGCTCAGTGTGTCAGGAGGCTCCCAGAGGCTTCCCACACCTCTGCACTGCACGTACCATGCCTGCACACACAATGCGTGTGTACACGAGGACACATGCCCATACACACACACACACACAGGGTACATGCAAGTGTGCCCACACGCATGCCTATTCATGCATGTGACAGCACAATGCTCATGCATGCAAGGCAACTGTATACATACGCACATGTATGACACAAGCACACACTTATCCACACATAGGTACACACATGCACATAGATCACACACCCACATGCACTTTCACGTGCATATACACATGTGAGTGAAGAGCAGGATGAAGGGGTGGAGGGAAGGAGGAAGTGAGGGAAAGCACCAGAGTGCACTCATGTCCCGAGGTAAGTGGCCTTGTTGATCATGGCAGACCTCGGAACCAACCAGTTTGTGAGGATGATTTTTACTTGTGACTAAGGTAACTGCGGTAGAACGTACTTATGGGGCTTTCTAGAGCTGTTGCAGTTACCTGATGGTGTAACTCTCCACCGGAGCGTTTGCCCTGTGCAGGGCAGTGGCTCACAGTACAGCTGGCAGCTTCTGTGGAGTCTGAGGTGGGAAGGCTATGAGTCGGGGCAGTGGGCGCAAAGCTAGCAAGGCACCGAGTCAGTCAACACGCTGGGGGGCAGTACTAGGAGCCCCAACTCCAGGAGGTACTGTGGTCTAAGGCGCACCCTGGGGACAGTGTGCAGCCCTGTCCAGTAGGCCACTGAGGCAAAGAGAGAAAGAAAATCGAATCCCACCCAGGGACCCCGAATTCCACCCCAGGACCACCCGCTCCCCAAAAAACTGTTTGTCATTGACTCTTAATCCTGCAGCCGGTCACGTGGTCAGCTGCTTCTTCGCTCCTCTCCCTCAGAGCTTAATCTCGGCGCCAGAGTAGCTGTTTCAGCGCCACTTAAACTTGGAATTCTTGAAAGAGTGAGTCGGTGGCGTGTCATGGTTTTTGGATCCTTTCCTCTTTTCACAGTAGGTGTACGCTAGTTTTCACAGAAAGTTGAAAAACGAGATGAGGGAAACAGAAGGGAATCACAAGGTCTCCTCCCAATGCTCTGGTGGATGGGCGGGGGTCCTGGACACCCCCCCACATCCGGCGCTGAGCCCACTGCAGGATCCTGCTCACCACCACAGTGTGGATCGGAGGCGGAGGAGGAGGAGGAGGAGGAGGAGGAGGAGCTGCTCACGAGCAAGAGGCAAGCCAGACTGCGTTTTCTTTTCTTCCTGGTAAATGAGACTGTGTAAAATCACTCTCAAGGTGCTGCGCTATCATCAGCAACACTGAAATACTGTGATTGTGGTTTGGTGGCTTGTCAGAATGAACGCCGTTACCACCCACGCAGACACCAAAGGCGCGGCACAGCCAAGGGTCCCGTCTGTTTCAGGACGAGGCAAACAGAAAAATGAAGCACCGTGAGCCAGCACTGTGATCTCCCGGGGCTCCTCTAGTTTGGAGCTACTTTACCTTTTCTTATTTCATTCAGCAAATATTTCTTGAACACCCACAATGGGTAATCTGTTCTATGGCGTTGTGTGGAGGAAATAGAGGCGCGGTCTTCCCTGGGAGGGGTTTCTAATCTTGTGCGGAGACCAAGCTGCATGCACTGGGCCGTGGTGTGGAGGAGACAGCGCGGCTGTGCTTTTCTAGAACGCAGAGAGAAGAGCTAGCTCTGCCTTGGGTAAGAAGTTCGCCTTCAGTGAAGAGGAGCGTTGGGTCTCGCATTTGTGTGCTTAGGAATATAATTTTGGAAGCAAAAGTGAAAAGAAGTTGTACCTACCTAATTTGGGGAAGTCAGACCTTTGTAATAACTTGGAGATCTACTGATAATTGGGTCATCAATGATGCCAAAAATGTCGTTCAGAGAATTCCTGTAAACCACGTGTCTTCAAAAGCTTTCCTGAGTAATTTCAAGTAACAGCGGCGCCAGCTCACCAGGTGATTTGCGTTGTCTGGAGCCTCACATGCCCACCTCTGACCCAGTTTTGTCTGTTGGGTGTTTCTTTGGTCCGAGAGTTATGAAAATCCTAGAATGTTTTAAAGTAACTTTGTTTTAATACATCAGAGCTTCTTAAAAGAAAACTAATGTAGGTCAAGGGGTTGACCATACATTGAAAAATTAGTAAATGTCTGTTGAGATTCCTCAGCACCATGATAATTAAAGTCGAGAAAATGGAACTGATTTTAAACAATAAACTCAATATAAAAGGCACTCTGGAGAGAGAAGTTGGTAAGTTAGAGATGAATACCACATTAATACCACACAGTGTTATTCTATATCCTCTAGTCTGTGAGGATATAGTTAGGGGATGTGAGGCTTGAAAGGTGCACAAATACCATCTGATGGTTCATCACGGCCTTTGGCCAAGGGAAGTCCAGCCATGGACCTTTCTTTTTCCTTCTCAGGGACAGGGAGTGCAGAAAGACAGGCAGGTGTAGTGGGAGCAGGAGTTGGATTGCTAGAGAACAAGCCATGGACACTTGTGTAGCAGGAGTTGGCCCTTGTTGTCCAACATGCTACGAATAATATACTTGGTAGTTGGTGTTTTTCTGTGTGGATATACAAAAGGAACAGAAACACACATATATGTGCATACATAATGATCAGCCTGCAATGCTGTCATACCATGTGACAAGACATTTTACCACGCAAACAAATTCACCAGTTCAAAAAAGTACTTACTGCTCATAGCAGCACAAGTTAAAATGCCTGGACTTCCTTGGCATGGAGAACTTGCCGACTGGTGGTGATATTTAGGATAGATCTTTTGGTATCAGGACCAGAGGGTTTGCTGATGATTGCAAATGGGTATAAGAAGAAGAAAGAACTCAACATTTCCTTGCTACATAAGTAGATGTTGCTACTGTTTATTGAGCTGTGGGACCTTGGAGTCCAGCCAGTTTTAAATTGGGGTGAAAAGAAAATAAATGTTTGGGTTCGACTACAATAAGTTTGGTGCAGTAAGTTTTATGGTGAAAGTTAGACTCTGAAGTGGGGAGGATAGATAAGAAGCCAGGTCTGGTGAAATAAGCTGAAGTGAAAACCAATATTCTATTTTGTTTCTGTGTATCTTTAAGTAGTATTCATAGATAGCCAAGGCCAAGGAACAAAGTACATTGAATAAGAGAATGTAAGCAATTTCTTTCTTACAGATTATTTTATTCTTGACTTTCTCTTCTGCAAAATGATCTCAGTATATTTTCTTAAACCTTACAAGGATTACCTGATCTCACACCCAAGCATTAAAAAACAAACAAACAATGTCCTTTAAATTAATCTTCTATGGAAAGGTACATTGCAGAAGTCTGGGCAGATGAGTGCAATTTACTTCATCGGACAATTAATACCACACAGTGTTATTCCATATCCTCCAGTCTGTGATTTCCAATAGAAGTCACTTTCTTTTTCTGTGCATCCTTTGAAACACCAAGCAAAATCTCACATGTATTGCTGTGTACAAGCTCAGTTAACGGATAATGTCAGGGAAGAACTGCAGGATTGTTATGAAGATGAAAAGTACTGCGCCACACACCAAAGCCTGGGGGCGATCTGCCTCAGATTCATGGCTGTGATTTATGAAGACACAAATGTCAGAATTTGCTCCCTAAATAGGATTTCAAGAATGCTGATACACACCCAAATTTCAGCAATGACATAGAAACTACGATGATATTGGGAGGAAAAGGAGGATGGCAAGGAATCTAAACCATCACCTCTGGGGACCTGTCCACACTGAGATTTTAGACGTGTAATTTCCACTGAAAAATCCTCAATCCTTTAAATCAGGGAACAAAGGAAACTAAGACTCCAGCAAGTGTCATGTGATCCACTGCGGACAGATGGCTAAGCCGGCCTTTCCTTCACTACTCCCGAGTTGGCAAATAACCCACCTCCAAAGGGAACGTGTTAGCAGAACACAGCACATGAGGGTTGAGGTTCAAGATGGTTTGGCAATTGTAGGCTCGAGAAGAGATGCTTCTGCTTTACACTGATAAGTCAATCAATTTGTAGCGTGTAAGTTGGACGTTTCCTAGACACGGCACATATGCTGCACAGACATGTGTGTCTAGATTGCAGGCTGTGGCGGGTGCCGTCCGAGGAGACACCTGTGGTAGTTACAAGCCCATCTGAGTCTCTCCTATGTTCATTCTGGCGATTAAGATTTGATGCTGGGGAATTTATTCCCTGGAAAATGTTTTGCATCTCCTTGGGCTCTCTAAGAAATGATTGTTTCAGCACTGTCGGGCTCGTATTTTCCCCACCTGGGAAGTAAGCAGTGGCATTACTGACAAGAAGTGTTGGTTGTTACAGCTAAGCTTACTACTCTCCCCAATCTCACCGCCCCCCTGTTTTACAAGGCAGTCTTCAGGTCGTGGTATGGAAGTTGACTCATCCACAGAGCGCAGGGAAGAGCTTTGCCATGGCCAGTGTCCGTTTTTCAGTTCACTGAGATAATCGAGCACGTTGCACTGGGACTGGAGCACTGAGCATGAGGGCCCCAGGATTGTGCCTCTGTCCCTTGGTATGTGTCGCACCCCTGTGGACCGCCCCTCAGATCACAGATCGCGAGGGACAAATTCACCCATTCCAACTTCTAACTGGAGAAAACATCTTCCTTAAGAAGACTATAGTATTTTGCTCTAAGTGATAGTAAAACTATCAAGGTTTTTTCTAGACCTATTTCTGTATTATCACCCATTGGGCTTACAAAGTAACAGATGTATCATCTGAAAAGCCAGGTTAGTAGCTTTTGCAATGCCTTTGCGTAGAATTTAAAGTGGTTCTGTAAGTATGTTCCATGGTTGCTTAAATCCTGCAAGGCTGAAAAGCTGACCTGCGAGTTTCATTTTCCAATAAACATGGAGAATAAATTCGTAGGAAAATTGAGATTTATTTTGGGAAATGTTGTCCTATTTTCCATTGGTCTGATAACACTCAGTGTCCTACAGGTTCGGTACTTCAGTACGCGTGGGTGTCACCGTGTAGGCTGGAAATAGGACTATTGAGTGACACCAAAGCAATAAAAGAGTCGGAGACAATGCCTGGTCGTTGAGTCTGGAACTTTTGAAGTGAAAAGGAGTTAGCATTTTAGATGTTTATAAAATAAAAAATGGCTATCAAATAAGACATAATCATACAGGACGACACAATTAGACTAAAACCCAAACATGGAGTGATTAGTAAAAAGTTTCTGCTTTAGAGCAGGAACATCCTGACACTGCTAGGCATCTGGTGACATTTGTGCCAAAGCCAAAGGGATCACTATGACGTCATCTTCCTCAAGGAAAGGACAGGAAGAAGAGAAGATGAATGCGGAAGGGCGGTCACAGGATGCAGAGGAGAAAGCACGGTGGAGCTGTGTAGGACGTGTGTGTGTGTGTGTGCACGCATGTGTGCAGGTAGTGCATACACTATATGCACACACTGCATGTCTATGATGAAGAGTAATTTAGACCAGCTACAGTCAGTAACAAACACCACAGTCCTCAGGGATCTCGGTGTATAATTTTCCCTGTCTTACTAAGCCCAGCGCAGAGGATTGTGGGTGATGGTGGGTGGTACAAACCCTCGGAGCTCTGAATCGCTGCACGCCAGGTGTGAACTCACTCAATCTTAAGTCCTAGCAGAGCGGTAACCCGAACCACTGCACCACAACTGCTTTTAGCCCTAAAAATATCTGCATCGACAGCTCTACTTTTAGCTCTAATTTTAACTGTAGCTCTCAGCACCCCATAATGCTCATTTCAACCCATTTGCTCCGAATCTAGACCCTTACCTCTGAACTTAAGCCTAAACTTATCTACAATCCTGCCTCTACTCCAGCCACAAAACCAACCCCAGACCCACCCTACCCTATACCACCCTCGCCCCAACCTCAGCTCTCCACTAGCCTGACCCACATGCAATTCTATTTAAAGTCAAACTACCACCAGTTTGCTCCGGCAACACGTCATCACACCGGAGATGGGTCATTGTTGCATTTGCAGATTTGCCTTCTGCTTTCATTTCACTCTGCAATGTTGTCTTCTACCTTGGCCAGACCTACCAAGAGTATGTGTGTCTAATTCACGCGCACGGCCGGCTTGCGTAGCAGTATAGCCGAGGTAGCAATAAATCAGTAGGAGTTTGGTACAGTGACTCAAGTCTATAATCTGAGCTCCGGAGGTGGGGATTACAAAGACACCAGTCCCAGACCAGCCTGGGGAAGGCTTGTGGGACGCCCATCTCAAATGACATTTGAGAGTATGGGCACACAGGTGTCATCCCAGCCACGGCAGAAAATGTAAACAAGGGCGAGAGACAAGATGCTCTATCAAAAATAGCCAGAGCAAAAAGGGCTGTGACATGTGGCTCCCGCGGGTGTGCATCCTGGCGAGGATGAGGTCCTGGCTGCAGACCCCAGCGCTGTCCAAAAGCAGCGAAGGGGGGCGCGGAATGCAGCTGGGCCTGGCTGCGCTCAGCAGCAAAGTCTCTGCTGTGCCCGTCACAATAACTACGTGGACTGTAGTTTGAAATAGTTAATAAGTACTTGTAATTTGGGGATTGTGTAAAGAAGCTGGGAGTGTGTGTGTGTGTGTGTGTGTGTGTGTGTGTAACCACGGTAGGTGAGGGGTTGACAGAGATAGTATATGAACATTTTCTCCTGTTTGCATGGGTGAAATGAAGAAATCAGGTGTTTCGGGGGAGTGAATACATTAAGTCAATCCTCGGCTGCTCTGAGCAGGAGTGAGCTGGGCTGGGGAGCGGCTGGGTGCGGGCGCCGGGCCCGCGGCCGCTTCCACCACAGACAGAGGCTTTGGAACACGTAGAGCGTTAGGCCTTGACCATTTTCCTCTAGCTGAAACTAGATGGAGGTCTTTATTAATTTCCTCTCTCCCTTACCACCGTTCTGCATTTCCCAACTGTGTTTCTGGGAAATGCTTACAAAAAATAAAGAAAATCCAGCCCTACCTGGATATTTTTCTTTCCATTCATTGTAGGAAGGTGAACTAGGACAGGGGGTTGTGCAAGCCCTGAGGCCCCGCGTGGACCCGGCAGTGTGTGGTGTGGGGAACACCCGGCCCCAGCACTGAGGCCCGGACCACGGTGACCGGAGGAAAATCATGATCAGACGTGCTGAAGTCAAACAACAAGATTTACCTTGCTGAATGTTGACTTTGCCTTCCAAGGAATGGCATATGTGACTTCTCCCTTGAATCTCCCATATTTCACTTCATACTGCTGTGCCCCCCGGCACACCCACCACTGTGTGTGCTTCAAACCCAGCTTGCACAGATGAGGAAACCCAGGTCTGTTTCCAGGTCTGTCCATTTCTTTCCAGATGGTTCAATAAAAGTCATCCTTCCTAATGGATGAGTAAAATCCTGTGGATTTTGTCCATTCATCCGTCGAGGGGCACCTGGGCTGATCCATGCCTTGGTATGGTGAACAGTGCTGCTGTAACACGATTTTTAAATAGGTATGCATCAAGGTATACAAATCACACATTGAATATTTTCAATTTTGACTTGGCATAAAAACACTATATGTAGCTATTGGGTAGACCTATTTGAGTTCATAATTTTAAAGTCTGACAAACTGTAGCAACACCAATGATAATTATGAAAATGTAATGTTGAAAAATGATTATTAAAAGTAATTTTAACAAAAAAATGATTTTCTGACTGAGATAGCGCTCCAGGGCGTTGCCTTGATCTTTTCTGGGATTTGTAATTTTGATTAAGATTGTTCAATCATACAGTTACTTTGTGAAACATCCTAAGATAAATCATGAGAGCTCATTATATTTCCAGGCAGAAACTAAAGTTATTGGAAACTGTATGAGAATATTAGTAGTTTAGTTTCTGGTTTGTTTTAAAAGGAACATGAGTGCCAGTATGTTTTTAAAAACCTAGGACTTAGCTATAAGATTGGCAAAGTCCCTGATCCTTCTAAACATATCTTGGCTTATCTGAATTAGATTTTAAAAAATGGAAGCAAAAATAAGATATGTGGCATTTATGAAAACATAAAGGTTCTGCATTCTAGATCAGAAAATTTACCATTTAATTTTTAGAAAGTGTTGCTTTCTAAATTTCTCTGGAAAATGCTTCATTAGAAAACCCAACAAATAATGGAATGATTCTTGTGGGATAATTTAATGCGAGCATCAACCTTGACTCAGATCAGTTTCTAAAATCCTGGCTTCCACACTCCATCAGAAGAAGGAGGGTTCGTTACATTTCCTGTCGTTATTATTAATTGATGTGAAACCACATAAAATATGCTGAACCTTCTTAGCTTGGCTTGCTTTTCTACAGAGTCAGAAGACAGATGGTAACCTCCAGATTATCCTGTGTGCTGACATCCTGAGTCTTCTTACGGTACTTTATACTAGGAGTGGAAATAAATAGTAAATTCTATCCAGTTTATATTGGTCGGTACTTTACTATACATCACTGATAAGGTGAGAAAAATTTGTTTTATGAGTACCTTCCTAGTTGTAAAATAAACTCTGTTATGAAAGCACTGGTTGGTATTCCAAACAAAATTTATATAACCCGTGGACCAAAAAAGTTTCTAGGTGATGAACTCGGTCAAATGTAGAAATGCAAGATGCTGAAGATTTGCGTTTTCCACCAACTTAGTAATGACTGCTTCCCATTTCAGTAGCTTCTCTATCCAGACTGAAATAGGGATTGATTTGCCTTAAATCCTGCTGTTGAAATGAACCTCAGATTTCAGCTAGGCTTTGAGCACCCAGGGTGCGTTGATGCTTTTGTCAGGCTGTGTTGTGACAAGAGGGTCAACGCAATAGGTAGAAAATGACTGCCCGCAACATGGGAGCAGTGGAAAGGATTGTTAGCTGACAGGACAGGCTGGAATCGTGACATCCGCCCCTAAACACATCAAATGTTTTAGCAATTTCCTGCACAGTACACTATTGTAGCAAAGATTTTCTGTCATGGGTAGATGAGACAGAGTGACCGTTCTGGTTCTTCTAATACTAAAATAACAACTCAAGTTTTTTTTCTATCTTCTAAGAGTATGTATTATCAAAGTAGGCCCCCAATAATCCATGGTTGAAATGTGACAGGAGCCCATTAAAGATGTGCTAAATTACAGATACTGCAAGATAGAGTTTGTCATCTCTATGATCCTAGATCAAATTTAGCCTTTAAAATCAGGCCACCCTTTCTTGTTTTAGTGTAACTTGCACTTTGATGGCGTGACTGTGAGATCTGTGTTTGGTTAAGCTTTGAACAGCCCTTGCTGTCACTGTAATGATAAGGTGTTCCATCTTTGAAACACAAGGCTGTTCCTAGCTTAATGGATGGACGGATGGACGGAGCAGGTCTGCGTTTTATCTTGAAGCCTCCGTTCAGGGAGGTGTCACTCAGGCACCTGCGGGCTGGGTGACTTGCTCTGATCCTGCAGCCACACGGGTTTGGTCAGCACGCAGGAGGCGTGCGGTCCGTGGACTTTGGCTCTGACTCATGGAGATGAAGCTAAACTTTATCTTCTGAGCCACTGCCGGCCTTCTCTCCTCATCCGAGCCGTGCGCAGGACCTTCCGGTGCTGTCTGTAACGGAATGCAAATGCTTTTAGGTAGATTTAGACCGCTCTTGTGATGAGTTATGTCTCAGCGACTGGCACCAGACTTGCATGAACTGTACCAAGAGAACCGTACATTAAAATGATGTTTGTGTGGAAGCACTGCTGACCAGAGTTCATGCGGGTGAGGCGGGAGACTTGCTGGCTCGCAGTGAGCATTGGGTGGCACCATGGTTCTGGGCTGGGGCTGCTGCTCGCATGGCTCTCAGAAAGGAGGCTGACAAGTTTTCACAAACTGAAATTTTGCTTTTATCTTGCTTATGTTTTTGTCAGTCATGGAGCTTGAACTCAGGACCTGGGCACTGTCCCTGAGTTTTACTGCTCAAAGCTAGGGCTCTACCACTTTGAGCCACAGCTCCACTTCCGGTTTTCTGGTGTTTTATTGGAGCTAATACTCTCACGGACTTGCCTTCCCAGGGTGGCTTTGAACCGTGATCCTCAGATCTCAGCCTCCTGAGTAGCTAGGATGACAGGCGTGAGCCACTGGCACCTGGCTGCTTACCACTTGTTCTTAATTACTGATATGTTTTCTCAGTTAATTCCTGCATACTTTTTGTTCTATATTGACATAATTTTAGTTTTTCTTAAATCCATTAAGGCATAGATCCCTGAGCAGACTTCAAGCAATCATATCCCTCTATGCATTATTGACATGTTTCAGGGTATATTAGCTAATTCCTCAGGATATCAGAATACTCTGAGTCCCGTAGCACAGGAGGTTTTTGTCAGGCTATTCAGAAGGTTTACTGATCAAGAGAAATTATTTAGGAAAAGGTTAGCTAATACTACACTTCACAGAACCATAAACAGTTCTACACTGAATGGAACCATTCTCCTACAAGAGAGCTTTTGGTTCTCCTTTCAAAATGATGGCATTCAAAACTCTGGGCTTAGCCTCTCCTGCATTAATAATAGACTACAGTCACAAAGAGGGGTATTATATGTGTGTTATTTGCTAAGTAGTTGCAATGGGTATAAAAATGCTGACATGTCCTTTACTAACCACATATACATTCAAAGCACAGTTCCTAGCATTCGTCCTTATTTTGCTGATGTTGTAAAAGTTAACAGCCTTCTTTTCTGCTTCAGCGTAACGGATGTGGTGCAGGGCAAAGCCGTCTCTAGCCAGGCAGAACACATGTGCGACAGGTGTGGTCTCTGCGCTGTTACAATGCTAACCTCACTAGGTGAACATCTGGCATGGGGTCGCTTTGGGGTTTGTTGTTGTTGTTGTTGTTAAAATGGGTCTTACAGCCTAGAAGTTGAATGTGACCATCCAATTTGTAGCATATACTCATGAACATATAAAGGAAATGATTGCTATTTACATAATTTGCTCTGGTTCCTGATATTTATTAAAACTTGGGGATAATTAATAAGGATCCCATTTCCAGGACACCAGCAAAGTGAAGGAAAGCAAGCCCCAGAACGTCCCACAGGATACAATTCAAAGCAGGACAATTAGTGAAGCCCGCGAAGGCTACTGTCACTCATTTCCTACAGCCAGTCCCCCTGGCATAGTGCAGAACCATCTGGAAAAACTCCCAGAAAAGGGAAAGTATTAAAAGGATGAAAGTTAAAGGATCAACGCTCAGGTGTCCAGGGTTCTGCTATTTCTGTGTAATAACAAGAAACTAACAGTAGACTTGGGGAAAAAACAAAAACCAAAAGCCACCCAGTGGTTGACTCTGTGACGGCAATCTATCTGGTTATTTGGCGAATGTAGTTTATTCACAAACTGACTTACTTCTCCCTGTAGCCTTCTATTTTAATTACCATTATCCTATAAGTGCTAATTCTAAAAACAGCCTTGCTGGAGGAATTTTAAACACCATAAACTAGGGTGCATTTCCATTCTTTGGTGCTCGCTAATCCTTACTGACTTTCAGAAATGAACAGTACTTCTTGCAAAATAATTCTCAACTACTGTGGGAAGATGGAGACTTTCATGATTACAATCTTGTCATTCTCGCACCTATTTATATCTATCTCTCATCTATTTATATCTATCTATCTGTGCATCTGTCTGTATCTGTTTATCCCTCATCCATCATTTACCTGTTCTCTATTCTGTCTGTCTGTCTGTGCATCCATCCATCCATCTGTCCGTCTGTCTATCCATCTGTCCACCTACCTACCTATCTACCTGGGAATCCCCCTCCTCCGGTTCATTTTGAGGTCCCATTGCTGTGATGCTCTGCTTCACCCTGGACCCAAAGCCTCCCACCAAGGGCTCTGGGCGGAGGTTTGCAGACTGTCCTGATGAGCAATTCTGATGATGTACCCACTAGCCAGGCCTCTGTCCTTCCTAAATGTAAGTCCATCTCGGAGCCCATCCTGATGGCCTGGCCGCTCCTTACGAGCATCCAATTTAACGTGTTCAAAATGGAACACATCATGTCCTCCCACGGCGCCTGATTTCTCTGGTTCTGTAATTTGTCCATCATCATCTGGGGAGCAGATGTGTCCTCACCCACTTCACTAGATGCATTTTGTATACAAATGACTTTTTTTAATTTCAAAGATCTATTCTGACAGAAACATTTAGCCTGAACCTATAATTAAAAACTTAACAATACTAATAGTTGCTTCAACGAGCATCCTGTCTTTGTCCATGTGCAACTATTTACATCAATTTGCATGTAATTCACTTTCATGCCCATTCATTGGGTATGAATATTACTTAGTCAAATGGGCAATTAATTAATGTAATCTTTACATATTCACTTATTAACATGCACCGCACAGCTCCCGTCTCCCCGTGTTCTCCCGAATCGGTGGTGCAGCCCTGCATGCCAGCCTCTTCTCTGCTAATGGAGCTAAGTGGAATTTTGAAAAAAAAATATTTTCCTTGCATAGAGTTGAAGTTACAGAGGAAAAACATCCCGACTTTCTCTGACACAACGTCTACACAGGTCTCAGATTACCTTGTCTAGTGTGAGTCTTCACCTCAGGGTATGTTTGTTAGACTCTGATTACAAGTCCCCTAGACTGCATAAAGATCAGGTTCTGCCATAATAACCATAATAATAAATAACTATTCAGTGATAGAAGTCTATTTACTGTGTGACAGAGATCAACTGCGAAAAGTTTTCTACATTTTATTTTATTTATTTTTGGCAGTCCTGGGGCTTGAACTCAGGGCCTGGGCACTGTCCCTGAGCTTCTTAGCACTCTGCCACTTGAGCAACAGCACCCACTTCTGACCTTTTCTGTGTATGTGGTGCTGAGGAAATGAACCCAGGGCTTCATGCATGCTAGGCGAGCGCTCTACCACTGAGCCACCTTCCCAGCTCCACATTTTACTCTGTTAAAAACATACAGTTTTCAGTGGCTCTCTCACCCATGCGTGTACTCCGTGCTTTGGCAGGTCTTGGAAGTAGTTCTGAGGGACAGGGCATGCAGACACACTTCTCCATGTGCAGAGGTAGGAAGAGAGAAGTTAAAGAATGTGCTCAAACTTCCCGGGCTGTAAAGGATCAAATATGACTGAAGCCTTTAACTCCAAGAGGTACTCTTAGTGTATCTGTTTTTGTTCAAGGAGAGTCAGTGTTATAAAAGCAGCATGGTGATTTAACAAGTGCATCTTTTCTCCTTTGGGAAAGGAGAGAGACCTTGTTCACATCCTCCAGACCTTGGAGGGAAGATTCTTCACCATTGCTACTACAGCGTTTACAGGTTTGCTTTTTGTGAGAATTTAGCTAGCACTTTCAGCAGTATGGTTTGGAGATGATAAATGTTTCTTCCTGCTTTAAATTTTCTTTTGTCACTGGTTGTTTGTTTTTTTGAGTAGGTTTAGATTATAACAGGGTATGGTTTTTTTCTCCAGTATGATTTCTGTTTAAGATTTGTAGCATACTCATTGAATCAGTGGCTAGGAGCCACAGATGAATCAGTGTGAAAATCCTTGGGTACCATGTTGAACGCTTCCTGATGATTGCTCTGCCTCACCTCACTGTTTTCATACACGCATTAGGACCCAGCTACCTCTGTACCAACACTTTCACTCTCTCACTCCAATTCTCATCTGCATTTTCAATTTTTTCTTTTTGTTCTTAGAAATTATTACTAGATAATGGTTGTTTCTGATTTGTTCATTTCTTGTGTTTCCAGTTAAGGTAATTTTTTCCTTGGTTTCTGGGACTTCGCATATTCTGTTTGTTGTGCCCATGTCTGATCTTAGTTATTCAACTGCTTTTAATCATATGTCTGTTCTGAGGAATCCCAAACATTGATACAGAAATAAAATATCAGTGTCAAAGTTGGCCCATGCCACTTCCATGAAGAAGGCATCTCTAATCTCCACGTGTTCTCCAGGCCATCTTTGAAAGAAGAAAACATAGAAGCAAGTTATTATCATCCTCTTACTTAAAACCCTTCAGTCATTTTCCTGGTCTGTAGGACAAGTTCCGGACTGTAGCAGCCACATTGCAGTCCGGCACCCTGTCATGGGAAGTTAAGAAGGAGCCAACAGGAGTTATGACTTTTCTGTGGTACCTGTGGGGGTGCACAGCTCCTATAGATGAGAACTGGAGTTGTGAGAATTAACTGAAGGTGTGTGTGTGTGTGTGTGTGTGTGTGTGTGTGTGTGTGTGTGTGTGTGTGTGTCGAGAGAGAGGGAGAGATTATGCACACAGGACCCCCAACACCGAGTTCAGTGGCCTATGACATGGACCGAGGTCCTATGCCATGTGTGCCTGTCTCTCTCGTGTGCAATTAGTACAAAAGACGTGCAAACACCCTGCAGACCCCTGTGGACTAGCGAGAAACTCGGGTGAATCCTGAGAGGCTGAGCCAGAAGCAGGGCTGGGTAGTTATTTTCCTGCAGAGATGAAAACGCATGATGGGGGAGGTGGCTGTTTCCCATAGGCAGGTCACCTCGTAGGTTGTTCAGTGTGCACAAGAGCCCCCGACCCTGCACAAGGGCAGGTGCTGGGCCGGGCCGCCCTCCCCGCTCCCTGCCTCGCTCCTGTCTCCCTCCCGGGCCCTTCTCAGTGTGGCCTGTGCTCACTGTTAAAGCAGCTGCCTGCTCCCAGCGCCTGCAGGAAGGCCAGCCGTTGGCTTCCCAGGGCTCTGCTCTGGGGTCTCTGCCTCTCAGAGGCCCTCTCTGAGCTCCCCTCCCCTCTCCTGGCTGTACTTTTCCTCTCTGGAGCTTCCGTGGAGTGTCACTTCCCTGCAGCACTTGTGTGATCACACGCCCCTGTGCGGTTCCTCCCTGCCCGAGTCTGGGCGTGGATACCCCAGATGTCAACATGCTCCCTAGACAAGCCTCCCGGTGGCTCCCGGCCCCCTTGGATACCAGCACGCAGGGTACCAGAGCCGGAGAGATCCCCACCCCCAGGCCAGAGGGGGCCGTGTCACAGATGTAGGTTTTGGAGCGAGTAAAACTGGACCCTGTTTTAAACATGTGGTCTGTGCAGATAGAGCAGCGCGCTTTGAGCAGTTTCTTCCTGTGCATATTAGACAGCTGCCAGGGCGGCACATTCCGGCACACAGGTGCGTTTCCTGGCAACGCCCCACCCCTCAATCCCGGGGACAGGGATGCAGGCCTGGCCGAGCATGGATGCGGAGGTGGAGGGAGACGGGGGGGGGGGGCTGCAGACGCAAGGAGGAGGTTCGTGTCACCGTCCACAGCAGGGGGGGGAGGAGCAGAAGCCACCTCCGTCATGGTCATTGTCATCGCGAGAGGCGGGCCGCCCCTCTCTGCTTCTTCATGGACCCCTGGCCTGCCATTCCCAATGCTCCCTTCCAGTCCCAGCCTGCAGAGACACTTCCAGGAGCGAGCCTGGCTGGGCCCTGGGCCAGCTCAGCCCCGTGGCTTTTGTCTTTTGGTTTTCATTCAGAAAAACATGTCTGTTCACCATAACTTACTCCTTCACATTTTAGTGCAAACAAGGTTAGCTGCTCTCTCCTTCCCCCTGCCTCCTTCCCTCCAGACCTCCCCATCCTGTCTCCCTCCCCCCTGCCCCTTCCTGGCCTCCCTCCCCCCTGCCCCTTCCTGGCCTCCCTCCCCCCTGCCCCTACCTGGCCTCCCTCCCCCCTGCCCCTTCCTGGCCTCCCTCCCCCCTGCCCCTTCCTGGCCTCCCTCCCCCCTG
>NW_012267260.1:1858177-1886648 GCF_000151885.1 Dipodomys ordii | reverse complement strand
CCCCCTGCCCCTACCTGGCCTCCCTCCCCCCTGCCCCTTCCTGGCCTCCCCCTGCCTCCCTCTTTTCCTTCTTGTCTCTTTTCCCTTCCTCCCTCGACTTCTTCCTTGAAAAAGATATAAAGCTTAATAGGAAAGGAAATATGCTTTTAATTGAATGAGCGTGGCTCATCACAAGTACCCCCCCTCTCCCCAACCGTCTTCTGGTCTTCCTGGCAGGGATGACGGCTGACTGGGGAGAGTGGTCTCCAGGTCTTCCACTGACACTGTGTGGCGAAGGCTGGAACTACAGTATTTTCCACACGTTTCCTAAGTAAATAGTTTTATACATGTAATATATAACAATCAAAAATCGTTACCCTGTATATCTTTGACGTAGCTATATTCAGAGACGTGCCAATTAAACAAACCTCAAGCCTACTTCTAAACAGTAGCTTTACATTTATTATCATCACATCACACTTTTACTTTACAAATATCTACCATTTCTGCGAACAATCACAAGGTTGCTACCTTTGATGCTACATTAATAGACTGGGATGCTGGTGTTTTAAAAACCCTTGTGTTTACTTCACTATCTTAGACTTTACTTCATGAAAATAGATTTGATGGACCTATTCTAAGGTTATTTCTAGGCATTTCTGTTCTGTCTGTAGGAACTTTGAGGAGAGCAGGAATATGAAAAGAAATGTGGGGGAAGACAGACCTGCACATCGGCCTGTGAGTGCGTAAGTTAGTCTAGCCATTGCAGAGAACCGTATGGAGGGCCACTGGAATTCTAAACGTAGACCTGCCATATGATACAGAAATCTTGCTACAGGGTTTGTACCCAAAGCTCAAGAAATCAGTATCCTAAGAACTGCATGCATGCCTGTGTTTACTTGGTCAGAAATGGAGACAGAACTTCTACCAACAGATCAATCCATTCAAAACACATGGTGTGTGCCCTTCTAGAAACAACGAAGTCCTGGCGATTGTGAGAAGAGAGACAGAACCGGCGGCTACCGTGCCCACCAGTCAAGTGCAGAAAAATGCGCTCGCTCAGCTCTGGAGTCCACCACAGTGACCTGCTGTCAGGGAGCACAGGGGCCACCACAGCCTGGAGGCAGGGGGACCTGAGTCCATGAGCAGAGTCAGGGGGCTGCGTCACCCCGGGCTGAGGGGAAACTGCACCGCGCGGGGTCACCATGGACGACACTAAAACGCAGTCCATTTCCAAGCACTCGGGGAAGAGACCGTTACCAGAAAGGAGACACGGCGGCTTGCGATGGAGCCAGGCTGACTGCGATGTATTTTTTTAAATGTATGTTCTTTCTTATCATGAGGCTTGAACGCAAGGCCTGGGTGCTGTTCCTTAGCTTTTTCACTCAAGGCTGGCGCTCTACCATGTGAGCCAGGGCTCTACGTCTGGGGAAAGCGTGTTTACATTACAATAAACTAGACACAGCGCAGCCCCACTGTTGTTCAGGTGTGGGGGACCAGGTCTCCCCGGGTAGCCCAGTCTTGCCTCTGCTGGCCCTGTGCCGGGCGGCTGGGGCGCTGCCTGGGTGGACCTGGCTTGTGTTGGCCGTGTCTGCACGTGAATGCAATCGCCTTGCTTGTGTTCATGCTGTGCAGCCCCTGCCGCCAGCCACCTTCCAAACGCCACTGCTTTCCAAAACACCATTCCTTACTCTCTAGATATTCTTCTCTTCCCACCTACCATCAGAAAGGAAACGGAGAGATGAAGGAGAGACGCGAGAAAGGCCCATTTGTCCAGGGTATATTATATACGGTGATATCACATTGAAACCCCCTGGTACAATCAATATATGCGAATTAATTTTAAATCGACTTAAAAAATCATTGGTTTTTTCTGTGTATGGTGTGGCATGCTTATAATCCCCTAACATGGGAAATGAGCAGAAAAATCAATGATTGTAGAAGCCAGTCTTGACTCTCTATTGAGTTTGTACTCAGTTTGGGATAAATAGAGAGATGCTGTCTCAAAAAAAAAATCACCCAACCAATCAACCAACAAAACAACACAAATGGAAACCTTCCTCTGTCCCTGACTCAGACGCCCCGTGACGGATGGAAATGTAATCATGAAGTCATTGTTCTTTTGTGCTTGGCTCATTTCCCCAGCGTAATGTCTGTGTTCCATTTTACCATTACACAGATCTAAAGCAGTTGTAAAACCTTAAAATCAGCTTGACATGTTTAGTACAGATTTTTAGAGGCGTGGTAATACAATAATAAATCATATTTTGATGTTATATCTTATAGTCAATTACTACGTGACCTTTCGTGATTCATGTATATTAAAGAATCCTGGCTGCACTGTTGATGGTGTTTGAATCCAGTTGGATTCAGAGCACTAGCTCATAAACACTGTGTCACTCTAAATTTCTCTGAGTGAAACGATTGGTTTGAGAGTTCATCTTTGTCCATATGTTTTGATGTATAAAAAACCAACTTATTCTAACTGAAACTAATAATTCCACTCTTGTAGAATGATAAATTCATATTTATTATCCCTCGTGAAAGCCAATTTAATCTTCCATTTGGGGCCCATGCAATAACCAGTACCGGGCTCAGATCATTTTCTAAAGAGTTTAGTCATGTGTGATTTCAGCATCCTGGCCTGTGGTTTTTCACAAGCAGCTCAAGCTCTGCAGAGAAAGGACTGGAGCCTGTCTGTACCTCCTGCCTTACAGAGAAAGAGAGGCAGGTGTGTGGGGAGTGGGAGAGGGGGAAGAGATTGATTTTTGTCTTCTTGTCAATCCTGACTTTCAGGATCTCTAGTTGAGTCAAATCCATGTGGAAAACGGCACTTCATCGACTCTGCTTCCTCACCTTCTCTTCTCTCCCTTTACTGCCATGCTCTGTTGTTTCTCATTGATCCCTGGTTTGTGGGGAGTCAGCCTTAAGTGGAGGCTTCTTCGCTGCAGGCCAACATGGACACTGACACCCTCCACAGACCTGGTATTGGGTGTAGTGACCCTGTGCAGGTCTGGACCGCACCGAAGCTCATCAGGAGAACTGAGAGCAACCATGTCAGAAGCATGTGCCATGCAGAACTCTCAGATTTCATTGGAAAGAAATGAAGAAAGGGAATGCTCTTTCTGTAATCGCTCTCTTGGGAGAATATCCCAAATTAGTAGCATCTTATAAGTATATGTGTGAGCAAGGGCAGCACACGTTGATTTGGAAGTCAAGTGTGTCCTAGGAAGCAGATCTTGTTGTTTTGAGGAGAAATGTATAGGAGCCAAGAAAAGTAATGCAAAAGAAAACTCCCACAGAGATTTTTAAAATATGCAAAAAAAATGAGTGAAGGCCATTAATAGAAAGACAGCTACCACGCAGAGGAACGTGTTAGAGCAAGGGAAACTGTTTGTAGCTAATGCTTACAATGACCCGGCACCGAGTACTTGGAATAGAAATAAAACAAATAGGATATGGAGGTTCAGGAGATGTTGTGGAGGTGAAAAGCACCTTTCCCTGGGGAAGAAGGAAGAAGAAGAATAAAATCAGGAAAAGACAATGACCTGTGACCAGAAAATGGTAGTGTTCTTTCTGTTCTCCAAGGACTTCAATGGGTGAATGGATGAACCAATGAGATGTGTGTTTGACCATCACACACTTCGGAAATGTGTACTTGGAGATGCGTGTAACCGGCTCTAGTCACCTGCAATGTGTTCAAATGGAGAGACAAAGATGCTGAGAGAAAAATCTCTGCTGCTTCATTTGGAGGGCAGAGCACTGGAAACAGTAGGAGCCTTCTATAAACATCAGAACAGACATGACAGCCATGATTCCCTACTCAACATGGCATGGCCATACGGTCTAACATAAAACACTAAGTGTTTGACATTCTCCAACATCTCCATTTCCTCTTTTCTTGCCTTGCTAGAAGTCTAAGGAAAGAACCTACAGCACAACAAAATAATTCTGATAATCAGATACACATATGATCAAAAAGATGGGGACCTTGGTTGCTAAGAAGGCTGTAAGAGCTCAGGCTGTCCTGATAGAAGAAAGAGAGCAGACAAAGCCACCCCCTGCTCCTGGCCTTGCGGCTCATTTCCATCTGTGGAGAGGGGAGGGGTGAGGGTGACGAGGGATGGAGAATCCTGAGGATTGTGATTCCCGGGAAGGAAGATTTCATGGGCCAGAACTGGGCTTGTTATGAATTTGGGTGAATGCTGTGAGGGGTTGAACCGTCCCTGCTTTCACCATGCCCCAGCGAAGCTCTGACCTCCACCGCCTCGGAGAGCGCCCTCCCTGGGAAGCCAGGTAGCTGCTGATGGGATCAGTTAAGATCAGGTCCTGCTGCTTGGAGGCGGACCCTATCCAGTGTAATTACCGTCCTTGTCAGAGGTGGCTGGATGCAGACAGAAGCACAGAGACGGTCACGTGACCCCAGGGACAGACTAGACATGGGCAGAAAACCCCGGGGAGCCTGGGAGAGGAAGAAACGGTGGAAACACACCTATGCACAGCTCACCTCGTAGCTGTAAGACTCTACCTCAGGTTTGTTGTGATGTCGTCTTTACTGTACATTTTTAGATCAGGACAAGTAAATAATATAGCATAAGGTAAAAGCAAACTAGGCAGGTAGCATTTATTCTTGGATTTCTAAGAAGGAATTAAGAACTAGTAAGCAGAAATAAAATGGAACAGATTTCAACTCAGCATGAACAAGAACTTGCCAGCAGCTAAAGCTATCGGAAAATGAACTCAAGGACTTCAGAAAGTCATGTATTCTCTGGCACAGTAGATGATTGGAAAGGGTAAATCAGTGATTTGGCAGAGGTGATCGTTCATACATCAGATAATAGGTTAGATGGAATCATTTCCAACTTAAAAGTTGTTGCTGTGTTACAGGCCTACAATACAGACTGTAGCACTGTTTACATTGTCTGCTTCAACAGGAAGAGGACATGGGAGAAGGGTAACGTTCCAGTATCACTTCTAGCCTCCATTCATTGTTTTCTATCCACACTTTGCACCAATTGGAAGGTATACTCATGGTATTCCCTTCATGTGCTGCCTCTGGTAGAGCAGCTGATAGTTTTAAGTTTGTGGAGCCACGTACGGTGGCAGCGATTGAGAGTCTGTCGGACACACGTCTGCTTTGATACTGACTGGGCGCGACGCCTCCATGTTGCCCTCCCACCACTGCATTTCCTCAGCTCCAAAATGTGCACAGTCCAAAGCAAATCAGATCTAACCACTCCCCGAGACTTCTTCTCGATCTGTGGCATTTTCACCCTTTAGCCGAGTGGTGAGCAAGTTCCAGAAATGTGATATTCTTGACTGTTTTGTTATGGAACTATGAGAATGCATTTCCGGTGGTTAGGACAAGTGTGTGCGTGTGGTGCATGTGGTGTGTGTGTGTGTGTGTGTCTGTGTTTCAGTTGCTCGTTGGGGGTAGATTACGCAGCCACAGCATTGTCCAGTGGAAGGCTGCCCGCTGGGTGCCCTGGCCAAGGCTGGCTGAGGCACCTGGCAT
The DNA here is from genome assembly GCF_000151885.1 of Dipodomys ordii. NCBI lineage: Eukaryota > Metazoa > Chordata > Mammalia > Rodentia > Heteromyidae > Dipodomys > Dipodomys ordii. The sequence continues at coordinate 1,881,154 of NW_012267260.1, read as the reverse complement.
CGCTCTGCTGAGTGAGAGGAAGAAGTGAAGTATTTAAAACTGAATTGCAGGAACGAAGTATCTTAACTTGCCCTTCCCTGGCCGTCGATGGCCCAGTTTCAGTATTGAGAGCAGGAAACACCTTTTCCAGCACCTGAAACCCTAAATAAATGGTACCTAATTGTCTGGAGCCATCTTTAGCCAGGGACTTAAATTCAACCAGGCGTTCTTTTATTTCTATGCACTGTAAGTCTCCTTACTGCTCACACCATGGCTGGTGCCAGGTTCGTGGCAGCGAGCAGGGTCACAGCCCTGAGAGGACAGCAAGCCCGCCACTAGAAGCAGTTAGAGGTGTGGGCACGCACCGCTCCAGCCCTGGCGCCTGTGTGTGTCATGGTGAACAAAGCAGGTGGAGGGCAGGGGGTGGGGAGAAGATGTCATGTCCAGGAGCACGTCCGGGGGGATGGCTTTTAAACGTGGTCTGGGTCACAGGAGCGCTGTGAAAGTCTCACCAAGTCCCCTTCACTTGGGGGCGATGTCAAAGCCAGAGGCACACAGACGGGAGAGATGCGGGAGCCAGAGGCACACAGATGGGAGAAATGCGGGCGTCCACAGAGGAAGCGGCTTTGCTACGGCCCCTCCTTTGTCATGGAAGAAGACAGCCGGTGCGGTGAGACGCTAAACCCAGGGACAGTGAGCTCGTAGAGGGCCCTTGGCTGCCTCCTCGTGATGTGCGGTGATGGCCTGTGACACCAGGGTCGGGGGTCAGAGCTCAGAGCTTGGCCGCGCCATCACCCGTGTCGCATGGGCTTTGGACTTGGCCAGGGCGGGCCCCCAGTTGCTGGTTCTCCTCTGGTGAAGACAGGAGGCCTTGTCCATTAGAGGTCAGAAGTGCAGGTGTGGGGAGCGGTGAGCATCGAGGTCGGGGAGGGTGAGCAGCCCGGCTGTTCACATTGCTGCCTCCTCATCGCCTCCCTCATCGACTCCCTGAGGTGTTTCTCCTCCATACCGGGGGACTAGAAAGATAAACCAGAGGTTGTTTGGGAAACTTCTGAGCCACACGACTCCAACTCAAGTAAAAACAAACACAGCCCCAGAGCTGATGGAGAGAGGTCTAGCAGAGTAGATGGAGGGAGCCCCGGCATCTCCGCAGCGTGCGCTGGGTGGATCGCGCGGGCCAGCAATGGAGATGCCCCGCGGCCTCACGGCCTTTGCTTCCGGGTTGGGTCACGACCCCTCGATGCGATCTCGCCGGACGGCGCAGCCTCCTCCCTGGTCACCCCCCTTTGCTCACGGTGCATTCTTCTTTCCGAGCCAGTGTGCGTGGCAGTGTGGAAGAACCAGCACATGAGGACCGTCACCAACTACTTCATCGTCAACCTGTCCCTGGCCGACGTGCTGGTGACCATCACCTGCCTCCCAGCCACGCTGGTGGTGGACATCACCGAGACCTGGTTCTTCGGGCAGTCTCTCTGCAAGGTGATCCCCTACCTACAGGTAGGTCCTTGCGCCCAAACACGGAACTCCTGACGTGTTACCTTCCACCGTGGTCTCAGCTCTCTGATTCATTGATTACAGGGTTAAGAAACATATCTCTGCCTCACCGTTGGCAAAAGTACAGACACAAACACTTTGCTCTTCACCCCTTTGGGAAGAACACTGATTTTAGTGAGATTATTTGCACATGGTCATTCTGACAGTTTGTGAAGGAAATTTACATACATTCTTTGGCTCTGATGATGTCCATTTGCAATGAACATCGGAGATCAATAGGGTCATTAGCTATTTTATTGGCCGAGAATAAAAGCACTCTTTCTGTATCTAATTGCTATATAAGAAACGTAGAGCAAGTGCTTTGAGAGAGTAATTCCAGAACTTATTTATAGTGATCTAAAACCTTAGGGAATAAAAAGGGATGGATGATTAGAGGGCCAGGCTCAAGCCCCTGAGAGACAGACTTCCTGGAAGAGCCAGTCAGAGTGGGCTGGCTCTCACTGTCATCTTGTCCCCCCTCCCCCAAACCCCCCCTCGTCCTCACTCCCTCCCATCTCCCAGTGCTGAGTACAACATTCCCAGGCTGACCAAATAAGCTTCCATTATCAGAAAGAGATCGTCAGCGTCTACAGAGAACTGGCCATGTTTAAGGTCAGAGGTTACGTGTGGAAGGGTGGGAATGCCGTGGGAGGTATAAGCCTCAAGGGTGCAAACCTGATTTTTAACTGTAAGGTGAGCTTGGGTCTCCCAGCTGGAGGCCAGGAGTGTGGCCACAAATGAAGGTGGCAGATCTTAGAGAGAAGCATTCAAGGAAGAACCTGGAGACACATTCTTAAAAGCAGTTATAAATAGAGGCTCCCAGTGGCGTTTACATAGAGACGGGGGTAAACTGTAAGTCAGACAGTCGATATTTTGCCAGTTCTGTGAGACGTCTAGCAAAGTCTATTTTCCTGGCTCCAATTATCCCCTGGTTGGAAATGCTAAGGATCCAAGATGGATCCAGTTGCCCCCAGTTACAACCGGCTGAGAATAGCTCCTGTTATCTGTGAACCAGAAACGTCAGAGCCGCCATCTTGTTCGGATGCACAGCAAGGCCGTGCTGATGAGCAAGTATCTGAGTCTCTTAGGAGCAAGTATCTTGGTCTCCTGTGAGCACCCAAGACAACATGGCCGCAGCATTGTGTAACCAGCAGACAGTGTAATGCGTGAGGCTATCTTAAATTCTTTCACACCATACAGCTTATTAAAAGCCCTACAGCCAAAGGGACATCTTCATCTCCAGAGAAATTCTGTCTGCATCTGCTTAAACAATACCCAGTCTAATTGACTCCATAGATTATTGCTCCTCCTCAGGCCAAGTGTAAAACTAATAAGCAAGCACAGAATGGAAAAGAATGGATCCATCCATTATCTTGCCCAATATTTCCTCTTGGTAGAAGGGTATAAATGCACGAGGAAATCCAGGCACTGGTAAATTATCCATACGCATTGCTCCTTTTCCCTATAATTGAAATATATATTATGTAACACCCAGTCAATTTTTCAAGTTATCTTGGCATATTTAAAATTCTTTGAGCATTTGCTAGTTTGCTGTATTTTATGTGCTCTTTTTTTCTTCTAAATATAATGCAAGCTTTAGATTTATGAGTGATATACTGTAACATTCTGGCAAGTACCCAAACAACTTAAAAACTTCACAAATGAAATAAAGCTTAGCTGCAGAATGAAAATGACCCTTTTAGATCTTTAATAGTTCTATAATTCCAAGACCATTAACATTTATTAGGCTATTAGCTGAATGATTGTCAGTATTCCAGTCACCGACCAGAGCAGTTCGCTCTTTGTAGAGAGTGAATTATATTTTTAACTGTGGAATAGGCCCAGCATAGAAAATTCCAGGAGATGATGAACAAAACCCAAGTAAAATGTAGGTGGTAGATGGCAGGGAGGCAGGGAGGCCGCCCGGTGTCTCTGTGGGATTTTAACCTGCTCTAATCTCTCCGTGCCCATCACCGTGTGCCGGTGAGATCGTGTTGGTCACCTACGTGCTAACCTGAAGCCAGGTCATCCTCGGAGGATGACATCCCAGGCTGCACGCTCGGCGTGCTGTGGCAGAGGCTGAGAACGCCCCTCCGTCTCAGGCCACTACAATGTCCACAATCCACGTGAGACTCGCTCCTTGCGACCACACTGTCACAAGCGGATGTCAGAGTCTCAATGACAGAGACACCCAGAAACGCACCAGCCGGAGCCCAGCGCTCCTTACACTCACCACGGGGTGACAGCTTACATCCCAGACAAAGGCCTCCTAGGAGCTGGGTGTTCATCGCACACTATTGTGTCTCACACGCCTGCAAGTATGGCAGTCGGAACAGGGAATAGTGAATGCCTGGACATCCAGGGTGCCTTGGACGCACTCCTCCGTCCCATCCAGTGGACTCATTGCACTGTGTGAGTCAGACCAGTGCGGTGCGGCAGAAGCAGCGCAGCTAACGGTGTCGGTGAGCTGTCAGGACAGGATTGCTGCCATTCACCAGCCGTCGGGAGACCGGCACTCACTCGCTCCCGTTGGTTAGAGTTGGTGGGTCACACACCACCCAGCCTGACGAACGCTTCACACTGCTAATCGTCAGGGAGGATCAATGCAGCCCTGGCCCACTCGCTCTCCGGAGCAGCTGTGCACAGCATTCCTGCTCCCAGGTTTGACTGGGGTCTGGCAGCCAGAGGTGCACCAGACTATTTGCTGGGAAGGCTTGGAGTTTGGTGGGGGTAGGGCATGCACTAATTGAAGACAGAGGAGAGAGATGGAGACAGAGACAGACAGAAGCAGGAGCGCAGCATGGCGCTAGGGATCTCTCAGGAGTCCAGAGTTCTCTTTGATGGAGTCCCTCCATGTAACCCGACACTTAGAATGAAATTAGCATCTGAGAATCTGCAACCCTGGGGTAAGTCAATATTCTTCTGTGCTTGCTGAAGCAGCCTGATTCCATGGACATCTAGAACTCCAGACTCTAGGAGGAAAGAGAGAGTTGATCGTAAGGTTATCACCATCATTATAATAATCCTAATAAATAATAGCAAACGCAGGTGTGTGTACCACTGAGTCGGTAGAATCTCACCTCTCTCTAGAATCTCACAGCCCATCAGAGTAGAACAAAATATTAAATGTAATTGGCCCAGAGGGTGGCTGGGCATGTTTAAAATGTTAACATTGTTCCAAAGGGAAGAACTCTGTGCTGCTGAGGGTGCCTCCCCAGTTTTCCAAGGTAAGGTGATTTTATGATCAGAGAGCGATGACAGCACAGAGGTCTCTGCACAGAACTCCTCCAGGCGTGAATCGTGTTTTCTTTGCATGCACTATGTGGGAAATCAACAAACATACAGATACCCCTTCCTACCTGAGACTATGAAATGACATACCCGTGATTTATACATGGTAGATAGACGTAATTCCCGTCAAATTCCCACATGACAATTAAAAGCAAGGATACCTCTTTAAGTGGAAAGGAGTTTCACAGTTCAACATAAACATACACATCTTCTCTCTTCCTTCCTAACAACGGATTCCCCTATGGGTAGAAAAGCTGAAAAGCAAAACCCATTCAGTCCACAAAGGAAGTCAAACGTTTGACGAGACTGCAAAGTTTGCACATCCTCCTCTTCATGTCCATGAGGAAACACGTAGTTTTCTACCACTGCGTTTCGGGGGGCGGGGGGTGGGGGAGAGGGGAGGTTCCCTCCCTCGTTGACATAGTATGTTTTTAGAGTAGGAATCGCTTGCCGGAATTTCCTTCAGCAAATCTGAATTGTCGATTGACCGTGGCCTCTTGGGCCTGGCCAGGAGCCCGTGGCCGACGTGGGCTGTGTTCTCTCCCCCCAGACGGTGTCGGTGTCGGTGTCGGTGCTCACGCTGAGCTGCATCGCCCTGGACCGGTGGTACGCCATCTGCCACCCGCTGATGTTCAAGAGCACGGCCAAGCGGGCGCGCAACAGCATCGTGCTCATCTGGGTGGTGTCGTGCGTTATCATGATCCCGCAGGCCGTGGTCATGGAGTGCAGCAGCATGCTCCCCGGCCTGGCCAACAAGACCATGCTGTTCACCGTGTGCGATGAGCGCTGGGGCGGTGAGTGTGCGGCGGCTCGCGTGGCTCTGCGGAAACGCCATGAAACTCACGGAAGCCATGGCTTGTCGGGTGCAGAAAGCACTGGGAGATGCTTTCAGCATGCCTGACATCTCAGGTTTGCAATTAGTGTCCACTCGAAGCTGGACATGAGGAATTAAGACCACCATCTCCCCAACACCCCCCCCACACACACATTCATCAATAGGATCTCCTTATTGGAGCAATCTCTCCTAGTCTGAAAGGGTCCTTTCGCTTGATCAGCATTTTTCCCCACGAGTGCTCCTTGCTGAAATCCACAGTGAACAGCCAGTTGCACAGTCCCTGACGACGTGGAAGCCCACCAGCCACAGAGCGAGCTGCTCCCTCTCTGTTCAAAACTCAAACTATCACAGCAGTGGCAAGGAGGACCGAAAGCTGCCCGTCAAACTCACACCAGGCCTGCACAGGTAGCAGGCTTCACACTCACACCAGGCCTGCACAGGTAGCAGGCTTCACACTCACACCAGGCCTGCACAGGTAGCAGGCTTCACACGAATATTAGCTTATGCAGAAAGCTCATGGGAGACTTTCTTCTAGATAAATAGAAGCTCAAAGCCCCTCGGGTGCCTGGGAAGGGCTGAGGGCACCTTCCGCCCTTTGAATCCGGCCTACCGGCCACTGCTGGGCCTGGAGCACTTCAAAGGGGAGTCATTTGCTGCTCCTGCCCTTGAGCTGCTGCAGTTCCATCACGGCTTATGTAACCGGCTGGTTTTACAGGACAAACTTGAAAGCAGGTGAGGGGTGGGAGAGAGAGGCTTTTTAAAAAGACACACTGCCCCCCCCATAGGTCTCCGAGACTTCAGCGGCAGCGGCAGCACCGGTGGGCCCTGCTGAAACTCCAGTGAGGACCCAAAGAGGAAGACAGGGGTTCAGAAGGAGAATATTCGACTCAAACTCAACTGACTCCAGATGACAAACTATGGAATGAAGACCATAGGGGGCAAAAACTCATAAACACACGAGACACAGAACCCATCAATATGCACAGAAATGTAACCAGTGAGCACGACTGCAGGCTTCCTCAATATCGCAACGCCATCCACCTTTGCGCCCCGTGTCATGGCAGCTGCCAGGCGGCCACCTAGCCATTGCCCTTGGTTTGATTATAAAATCTGGCCTTCGTTGTTCACTTTTCTGGGGTAATGAAAAGCTAACATCCGTGGACGTAATAGTATTATCCTCCACTTGTGAAATGGAATGAAAGTCCATGCCAATACCAGGGTCAAAATGAAACACAGCAGAGCACATATGTATTCAGTTGAAAGGCTGCTGAGTTACTGAGTCACTATCCATGGCATATGTCTAGGAGTCCCCGTGTCCAGCACTCGATCGTGGTGAAGGTGTGCAGCCAGCAGTGCTCTTCTCATGAACCAGCATAGCTCCTAAAGCATTAAAAAAAAAAAAAGTATTGGGCAGAGCCCATGCCCACCACAGACAGAGCCCTGGGCTCAACTCCCGGCACCCATAAAACAAGAGCAGAATGAAAAGTACGGCCATAAACATATCTGAGAGGTGCTAAAAGATGAATAGTGAGCCATAACACCGTCAGTCAAATAACTGCGTCTAATCAAATGTCCGCTGTGTGCCGGTTCCCCTGGGCACCTAGGATTAATGATGAATTTCAAAGTCACTAAACCCCTGAGGTACACATCCTGAGAAGTGAGGCGCATACAGAGAGAAAATGCCCACCCCGCGTTAAAAATCAAAGGCCCCCAAAGCCCCCCTTTGATCAGAAACACAGGCGGTGCGCACCTGTGCACACGTGGACACACGGCGCGTAAAAAGAAATGGTGTGTCTTCCCAGCCACTCCACACACCATCACCTTGCCCTGCGAGCCACGGCTTAGGAACGCTTTTCATTAACGGACACGTGACTTTGAGCAGCCCGTGGCAATGCAAAGGAAGACTGGCCAGTTGCTGCTTTTCTGCGGGGACAGCCCAGGGGCTGAGAACTGGGCACCGGGCCTGGGCACACACGCACGCGCCGTGCGGGAAGGTGCGTGGTCCAGGAGGGAGCTATTTTCTGCTTCTCTGTCGTGTGCTAATGACCTCCTAAGGAAGGCGAATCCACCTCTGAAGGAAACGCTCAGGGAAGTTTCTTTATTTTGAAGAAGATGTGTGAGTTTCGCGTGTGAGCTGATGGTGCTTTTGCTTTCCGTCCCAGGTGACATCTACCCGAGGATGTACCACACCTGCTTCTTCCTGGTGACCTACATGGCCCCGCTCTGCCTCATGGTGCTGGCGTACCTGCAGATATTCCGGAAACTCTGGTGCCGACAGGTAGGTGAGACCGCTCTCTCCTCCGCCCTCAGCGGATGCACTGTGCGCGGAGCCCCTGGGCGCCGGTGCTTCGTGCCTCGCCTTTGCTTTATGCTGACTTTCAGGGAAGGTTCTCAGTCATGCCTTGAGGACTTGAAATGAATAATACTAAAAGTTCAATCTCAGTGATTATCCGGGTTGATGTTAGTCCAGGAGTAACAGGACTAATTTAGCTTTTTATGAGCAATCATGAATAAAAATCCACTTAATGTGTCCCAAACCTCTAAATCTAAAAGATTGGCTTTTATGAGATTTATATAACACCTCTTAGCCTATGAGTTAAATATGTAATTTAAAAGATCTCATTTCTAGAAAAGCTGAAAAATCAGGCATAACTTAGAATTTTAACCCATGTGCACGACTCTGCATTGGTGTATGGACACTGGTTAGAGAATTCGGCCGCATCTCTGAAGGCTTGTACACATCCACGCACAGTTCATCCAGCGGGTGCCTTTGTGTATCTGTCCTGCACAAGGCTGCACGTTTCAGTCTATGTCACCGACGCCTGACAATCTAGAGAAGTTGCATACGCTCACGCAGAGAGCAAATCCTCCTGACAACAGCTGCACAGGAGGCTAGAGCAAGTGAGTACGGAGGGGCCTTTAATCCAGGGCTACGCTGAACCTTGATGACTTGAAGAAAATCACCAGCAAACACAGGAACAGCTTCACAGAGCATAGAGAAGTAAGGCGGCTCAGATTCTTATTTTTAGCAAGCTGCATCTTGAAATGACAGAATGCTTAAAAGAGATGTGCACCTACCTTTTCCGAGATTATTGCCAGGGCCTCGAGAGTCTCGGCTTAGTGGGAAGCCGTGCTCTGTCTGTTTCCTCTGAAGTGTTCTTCAGCATTAGTGAAGCTAACAGTTGGTTCAACTATCTGACATTTCATTCAGCCCTTGCTTCTCGAGGCCGTTTTCAAGATCACATCTGACCGGCCGTGTTACTTGTGAACAACCCTGCATGTCTCATAATGACCGAAGCGTTTCTTTGTCTCTATATTTTCAAAGAAGGCATTGGCCTTATAACCTTGTAAGTGCAACCCGGGGCCAAGCTTATTCAACTTGGATCTCTCAAGTTCTTCAACTGAAGTAAACAAACAAACATCAAAACCAACCCACAGCATCGGTAGCGGGGACGGGCGCGACTCTCACACGTGGCTGGCGGTTTCTGATCATGGCCGCAGCATTCTCCAGCGTCTCTTCCCGGCCCCGCAGCCAGCCCCACGCATCGCAGGGCACTCTGGGGGCTGGTGTCCAGACTTCTCCCAGCTTGGCTGAGTCCTTTCACCGTTGGTTATTCTGCGGTGACACACACATGCGGTCTACACACGAATTCCGTTCTGAGGGAGGGAAATATTCTCTGACCCCTTCCAGGGCGGTGGAGATCTTTGATGAGCTGTAGCTAGGTGATCTGGAAAAAGCCTATGAAAATGGATGATCCTGGATCCAAGCTGTTATGCCCGCTTTGCCACCCTGCCTGTGTCCGGAACACAGCGGACATTTGCAAAGTATTTACACGATACCAAGCAATTGTCTTTTTACTTAAATTGGTGGTGCTCAGCTCTGCCAAGTCTACACTAGATTCCACATTGCATTACAGGTTTAGAAGTCATCCACATTCTTTCTGATGAATTGTTCCAATCAGTACAAGGCACGCCATTCAGAAGATCTGCAGTCAAGCGCCCAGACGATGAACTAAAATATTTACAAAACAGATTGGAAAGGATGATAGCAAGTTGGTCTGAGCTCTTCAGCGGTCACAATAAAGTAAATTAACCCCAAATGGGTAATTATGTAGAATTCTGCTTGAGCAATTCTCAATTTCCAACTGTTAGTATCTTAAACGGAGTTGTATGGTGCCCTGTGAGCCATTAGGCCAGTAAACGAACCGCCAAATGGAAGGCCTGCCCTATTTGCTTAAAACTGCAGAGATGTGTGGAATCTGTTGTCTACCCCGAGACTCTTAGGGCAAACTCTGTGTCCTGGTTTGACTTTCTCAAGAATTTCATGCTTCATTAAAGAGCCAGTTTGTTCTCTGCTAGAACCAGTTATTTAACTTCTCTCTCTGACAATATGACACAGGAAACTCAATCAGAAAACTACAGGCCCTTCTCTGAAACTCCTGTTTTCAAGAATGTCTTCTTCCCGGCTTGGACTCCTGTGCACGTGTTTTCCAGACCCACGCCTCTGCTTGACACAGTATCTAAGTCTCAGCATGCACAAGAACTTCTGTCAATCTGTGCCGGAGATATCTACTGAGCACTGAGAGGCTCCAAAACCTGTCATTTCAGCTTTTGAGAGACCTTGCTCTTCTCAGCCGCTCCACCATCGCTTGCTATGCTTGCATTCTTCAACGACCTTCCCAGAGAGGTTAACACAGGAATCACAAGCATGGGAGGAGATGGAAAGAATGGCAGGGTTGTACACAGACACAACTCAAATCACGCACAGAAACAGAGCAGGAGCAGAGGCGAACACAAAAGATGGTGCAGAGACACACCTGCGTGTAGTTTCTTTCATATGAGGATTGAAAAGCAATCACAGAAAGCAATAGTTATAAAATTGTGAAGGTTCAGCTTATGATCTACCAACACCTAATCACAGGAAGTGGGGCGGGGGAGGGACAAAGCTGTACTAGAGCAAAGATTGTTATTATATCTATATCTATCTATCTAATCTATCTATCTAACTATTGAGATCAAACAAGCATCAATCCAAGTACCTTGTTTAGATTGGGCTGTAATCCTCAATAACACCACTAAGAAAACATTCTTTAAACTGACTGAATCTCATAAAATGCTTTACATTTGTGCCTAAAACTAGACTCCCTATCCACTTCAGACCAAGTTCTCCTCCAGATATGCAGTTTTCCTGTACAACTTACAAGAGCGAGGCTGAGGAGCTGGGAAACAAAGCCTCCTCTGACCTTGTGAAGGTCATCATCACAAGCCAAGTGCCAGGCACCTGTACTGGTCCATCTGAAGCCGGTCCGTTTGTCTGTTTGCACCCTGCAGCTGCTGGCAGCTTCTCTGTATGTCGCCCTCTCTGACACTGACAGGGGCCGTCAGAGGCAGAATGCTCCGTCCTCCGGGAGCACTTGGTACCAGCACTGCAGAAGTGCGCATGATCTCCCTGAGATCATGTCAAACAGTTCGAGACCAGTTAGCAGCTTTCACACTGCGGTTCTCTCCCCAGGGTCACCACTGCATCTCTTTAGTTGTCTTTAAAAAACAAACTCCTGGAAAAGAGAGGCACAGAAGAGGAAGAGGTCAGGTCTGCCCCCACCGCAGGGTGGGTTGGAAGCCGGGGCTGGGTTACTGAGGTGCCGGGAGCACTCTCTCCATGCCAGAGCCTGCCGGGTGAGGAAGGAGGCCTTACTTCCTCCAGAAGGGCGGGATTCCATTTGGGTCAGATGCCTGCTCTTCAGGGGTAGAAGACAGCCAAAGAAACCCATCATTTCCTCTACGTACACATCGAAGTAAAACTCTGATCTTACCATTAAAGATTATCTGGGGCACTCTGATCCTGTGGTGTCAAAAACTAAACCCAAGCCACCGCTGCTCTGTTCTGGGAGACACGGGCCCCTGTGGGTCCTCCTGGTGTGCACAGACACACTCGGGCGGTACGCTCTTACCGCACGGCGGCGCGCTTTCCTCTCGGGAGTGGCACATGCTGAGCTTCCCGGCTTTCCCCGCGACCTCTTCACGAGCGTGGAACCTCCCTCGAACACTTTACCCTGCCATCCTCACCGACCCGTCAGAAGAAACGGAAAGGCACAAGCCATGGCACGGAACTGTCCCGAATCCTAGTGAGTTAGGAAACCCGATGGAAGATGACTGCCGATCCTCAGTCTCACTGTGTGAACACACCAAACACCATGATAGACGCACATTGTAAACCACAGCCAACGACTTCTTAGATCTTTGCCCCTTCTGGTCAGAGCCTGGCTTTGTCCATCGGTGAGCCGCTGGGAGGTGGGCTGCAAGGTCCTCTCTCTCCACACAGCAGCACAGGGCAGTAGTGATGCATGGGGAAAAAATCAGTTCAGGGTACTTTCTCAGTTACATGCTGGGTTTTCCTTCTGTGTCATAAAATTCAGAACCGCAGGATCTAGGATTTCTAACACAATAGTGCAGCTACCGGCCCACCCCCTTTCTTAATTCGCTGTTCTGTGTGACCCTGTCACAACTGTCTCGCGCTGGTCCAGCTTCTCTCCAGTGGAGGGTACTCAGTCAAGCATCCTGAAGGGCCTCTCTGCTTTCAGATTCCTGGCGCCTCCTCCGTGGTTCAGAGGAAATGGAAGCCCCTGCAGCCCATGTTACAGGCTCAGCGGCCGGGGCACCAGCCCAGGCCCCGGGTCAGCGCCGCAGCCGCCGAAGTAAAGCAGATCAAAGCCAGGAGGAAAACGGCGCGCATGCTCATGGTGGTGCTGCTGGTGTTTGCCGTGTGCTACTTGCCCATCAGCATCCTCAACATGCTGAAAAGGTGAGGGGAGAGCTGTGGCGGCGGCGGCGGCTGCGACTGGAGAAACAGCCAAGTGTCAGCCTGGACACCTTGTCGGGCCACATTGCTCCCCTCAGAGAGCTCAGACTCTGTGCTCTGTCTGTGCAGACTCCTGCGGTGACATCCTTGAGCAAACTGCAAGTCTTTAGAAGTAGAAAAAGTTCCAATGGCAAAATGAGCATGCGAAAACAATATACAAACAAACAGCTTCCACCACAGCTGACAGTTGTCTTCTTCTTTAAAGAAGTATCATTGGGACCATTGAGCTATTGAGCTATTGTTTCCAAGACAAACATGAAATAAGCCTTTTTAAAGAATAAAAACAGGTCAGGCCCCAGTGGCTCATGCCTGCCTGTCAGCTCAGCTACTCAGGAGGCTGAGATCTAAGGATTGCAATCCAAAGCCCCAGTAGGAAAGTCCATGAGACTCGAACCTCCAATTAACCACTAAAAAGCCAGAAGTGGAGCTGTGGCTCAAGTAGTAGAGTGCTAGCAAAACAGCTCAGGGGCAGTGCCCAGGCCTCGAGTTCAAGGCCCAGGACTGGCACACACACACACACACACACACACACACACACACGAATGTTTAGTTTTCAGTTGTGAGCATTAAACATAAATGAATTATTAGAAGTCAGTGAGGTCATGGAAACAGCGCACAATGCGTACCCCTTCCCTCCCTCCTTCCTCCCTCGCTTTCCTTCCCTCCCTCCTTCCTCCCTCGCTTTCCCCTTCCCCCCTCCTTCCTCCCTCGCTTTCCCCTTCCTTCCTCCTTTTCTAAACCCTACCTGTCAGGAATGCTTCCCTGAGGCTACCCAATTAAATACCTTTCTCTCCAAAGAAAATAAATATTTGCCTAAGGGAAAAGTCTTTGATTTAAAACATTTTTAGAGGTTTTGAGCATTCTGCTTTTTTCCAAAAAGTAAAAAGTGAAGTTGGAAAAATCATCTTGAAAATAGTTATTTTCTTCATATATAAATACATATTTTATATATATATATATATATATATATATATACATATATTGTCTGTCGTGAGGCCTGAACTCTGGGCCTGGGCGCTGTCCCTCAGCTCTTCAGCTCAAGGCTAACACTCTATAGCTGAGCCACCAATTCCGGCTTTTTCTGCTTATGTGGTGCTGAGGAATCGAACCCAGGGCCTCATGCATGCAAGGCAAGCGCTCTACCACTGAGCCACCTTCCCAGCCCCTCTTCATATATTTTTATAAGAAAGGAGTTTGTCTAGATTTGCCCAAGTTTGTCACGTTTGCCTTTTCAATCTGCCGCTCATACAAGCACAGGTTCAGCTTCCCTGGGAATGTAACTTCAGTCATCTCATTCGAGTACAACCTTCCAGGTCTCTGTAGCATGTCCAGAAGTTCCTTTCTATCCCCTCTGTTGCATCCTGGAAAACAAACAACAAACAAGCACACAAATCAGAGGCGGGGGAGGGGAGCGGGCAGGAGGGGCGGGGTCAGTGGGGGGGGGGCGGGGGCGGGGGGGGGGGGGGGGGGGGGGGGGGGGGGGGGGGGGGGGGGGGGGGGGGTCAGGGGGGGGTCCAGCCCCGCTCGGTGGGGGTGTAATCATGGAAGAGTTGCACCAGCCCACCTCCGATCCCTGTCTCCACTTCCTTCCTGCAGGGTCTTTGGGATGTTCGCCCACACGGAGGACAGAGAGACCGTGTACGCCTGGTTTACCTTCTCACACTGGCTGGTCTATGCCAACAGTGCTGCCAACCCAATTATTTATAATTTCCTCAGTGGTAAGCCTGCGCGGTTTTCCCCAACCCGGGGGATGCTGGTGGGGCTGGGAGGCTGGTAGGGCAGAAAAAGCTGCGGCAGGGCTTTGAATCATGCTCTGCCCTGACTTGATTGGCATTCAACATATTGGCTCTTGCTGTCTGCTCTGGATTTTCGAGACAGGGTCTTACCATATAGTCCAAACAGGCGTCCAACTCAAAATCCTTCCATCTCAGCCTCTGGAGTGCTGGGACTACAGGTGTGCACCGCCATGCCTGCCTGTAGAAGAGTTTATTCTTTTAGGAAATGAAATACTCACTACCTAACTCATCAGAGAAAACTTCCCAAGTTAGTTTATCCTAGTAAAACCCACACAGTGTTAAAACATGTGGCAAGCGGAAAGTTGTGAGACATGACTAGCAACCAGTCTCCCATGGCATAGCTTAGCATCATGGTTGAGAATGTTTTAAGTGTGTCAGCTTGGCTTTGGTGTATTGTCCTTTTACCCAACCACGTAGCCTAAAGAAGGTTGAGCCAGACCGTCTCCACTCATAGACCGTCTCCACTCAGAGACCGTCTCCACTCAGAGACCGTCTCCACTCATAGACCGTCTCCACTCAGAGACCGTCTCCACTCATAGACCGTCTCCACTCAGAGACCGTCTCCACTCATAGACCGTCTCCACTCAGAGGTGTTTCTCCTGCGGGTCTGCTTACCCTGCTTACCTCAAGCGTTCTCTCTGACCACAAACATACCATATGGACAGAGAGACACCCACTTACGCATGTAGGGTTTACTCAACCCAAGGCATTATAGACTCAATAGAATCTTAACATTTCAATAACAATTGTTATATTTACATTTGCCTTGTTGATTTTAGAACTGTGTTTTCATTAGCCACATTTTAGGGGGGCATTTTTCTTTCTCTATTCTATTTCCTTTCTTGGATTTATTTCCATGTAGATAGCAATTCTGCATGTTGAAATAGAAGTTCATTTTATTACACATTTAATCGCTTATCTGCATCTTCCAACTCCATTTCTTGGCTTCCTGGTTGAGCCAGTGTTTTGCTTTGTTTTGTTGATTTAGAGGATGCATTGAGCAGCTTGGTAGATTCTAAGTTATAGTTTCTCAGGAAAGAGAAGTTCTTGCGGGTATTATTGCACATTAAGGTAACTGCAGGTGACAATATCATACTGCATAATTTAAACAGCTAGCAAGACAGAACTTGAACTGTTTGAGAACCTGGGCTATATTTAGCCTGATTCAAGCAGGCACAAACTGATATATGAAGCAACCTTCACATGGTATTTCATTAAGAGGCATGCCTTTTACTTTTTTTTTTCTTTCTTTCTTTTTTTTTTTTTTGTTGGTCATGGGGCTTGAACTCTGTGCCTGGGCACTGTCCCTCAGCTCTTCAGCTCAAGGCGGGTGCTCTACCACTTGAGCCACACTTCCAGTTTTCTGGTGGTTCATTGGAGATAAGAGTCTCATGGACTTTCCTGCCCAGGCTGGCTTTGAATCGCAATCCTCAGATCTCAGTCTCCTGAGTAGCTGGGATGACAGGCGTGAGCCACTGGCACCCAGCTAGGAGCTTATTCTTGTATGTCATTATTTCATGAGCTTACCACGCTTCCACATACACACACACAAATGAACTTCCTTTTCCCATTTCTCTCCATCTCTGCATGGTTAGTTCGGCTTGCTCAGGCCCTGCCCACCCTGGGTGAAAAACTTTATCCTGCTTCCTTTTTCTTTCTTTCTCCCTGGTTTCCCAGGCAAGTTCCGGGAGGAATTCAAAGCTGCGTTTTCTTGCTGTTGTCTGGGCATTGGCCATGGCCAGGAAGACCGGCTGGCCCGGGGTAGGACCAGCACCGAGAGCAGGAAGTCCCTGACCACGCAGATCAGCAACTTGGAGAACTTGTCCAGACTGTCAGAGCAGGTGCTGCTCACCAGCCTCAGCACGCTGCCGGCCGCCAACGGGGCGGGCCCGCCGCAGGACCGGTAGAGGAGACGCCAAGACGCGTCCGCCCGTGACCCTGGCCACACCACGCTTTTTACACAAACAAACATCTCTGTACATAGTTTTGCTATCCCCGGGATCAGAGGCTGAAACGATTATTGATCTTTTTTCTTTTTTTTTTTAAATTTATCATTGCTTTTTGGAAATTTCAAAAAGAAGAAGCCAGTAGAAAACCACTTCTCGATTTTTGGCTTCCACACATGAGCAGTTCAAGCTTCGGCTCAGCTTCTTTGAGGCTAGTTCACTTTTAGGGTCAAGTGTTAAAATCTGCGTCAGTGAAGTGAATCCTTCTCATTCCTTTTATAATGCTTTGCTGTTTTTAAACTTACCTGTTTAAATTGGCCGTTCAAGGTTGTCAAAGGTGATTTAATGGTTTGCTCTTGGCTGCAAAAAGAAGCAGCCATTTGAATTCTCAGTTATCAGTAGACATATGCTAGTCGACTTAAATCTTTCAAAAAGTCAAGGACTGTCGTTATACAGTGACTCCCGAGGGAAGATTTATATACAGAAGCTTACTATTCACAGAGATCCAAGAGCTATCTTTGCACATCACACATGACAGATTCCATTAAACTTTGTTTTCCACGAATTCCACCCCCCAGTCACTCAGTTTCCTCAGGTCTGAAGCTGCCTTGTCTCTTACGTTTTTTGTCCAACACACACTCAGTAAGGCTCCATGTCAAAGTAAAAACTGGGTAGAAACTGCTAGAACGCATATGAGTTTCCAGCTCTGAGGGAGGGCTTGAACACACAGTCGGGAAAATCCTGCGTGGAAACATTCTCCTAACCCACAAGCAACATTGCCTGTCTGCAGAGTGCACCTCTGTGCTGGGCGGCAGGGACCGTGGGGGGTGCCTGCAGGCTCGTCCCCATGCTCTGAGGCGGACATGGGGACGTAGCTTAGTTCTGGTCTAGGGCACAGTGACCGGTTTGACGCCCCCTGCCATGACCCACAGCGTGGCATGCGGGCACAGACGCCTGGAGGGTCCTCGCTCGGGGCGAAGCAGCCAGGCAACCAGGGAGAGCAGCCGTGCTGCTGGGCTCTCCTCCCGTCCTGCCACAGAGCCGGGTCTGTGGCCGTGGCTTTGCTCCGGGCTGGGGGCCGTGGCCAGGCGGTCGGAGAGACAGAGCTTTGCTCTTTCTTAGCTTCCAGAAGTGAAGAGAACACGGTGTGTTTGGTGTGCACGTGAAGCATGGAATTCAAAGCACTGATGTTTCAAATCTGAGGAAATCTGAAGAAAATGCACCATTTTTCGGATCCAGACATCCTCCGCCCCGTGGCGTTCAGGGAAAGAGGCTCTCTGCGCTGGAGATCACAGCCAGGCCTTGCTTGTGCTAAAAGGAAACACTGACCCAAAACAGAGCGGTCTTCTAGAGACACACCTCTTCACTTTTCCAACTCTTTGTTCTCATCTCAGAGAAAAACAGTACAAAATTATCCGCAATTTGTTCTCTGTCTCAGAATGTAGGATTTTATTACCTTGTGCCTTTTAGTACTCAAGGAAAAGCCCGTCTCGTGAGGCTCTCCAAAGCCACACTGCGGAGTCTCAGCGCTCGCCCATCAAAGCAAGACTTTATAAATCTCTCCTTTCTCCCCGTGGACATTCAAGAATATTTTTTTTGTCTCACGTATGCTGCATGAAAGGAGAGCTGCAGTTTTCAGAGTGCGATGAAAGTGAGCGCTTAAATTCGAAGGTAACTTCGAATTACGTTAGTAATATGCCTTAATAGCCAAGTAACAGGTTAGAGTCAGAGTAAATAGTATTTTACACTTTATATGTGCAGTCTTTGTTATTGACAAAAAACAAATGAGAGGCTGTGGGAGGGTTAAGGGGAGGGTGGGAGAGAGCGAGAGGAAGAGAGAGGAGGGAGTAGGAGACCAACTCCGAGAGGAGGCTTGTGTGGGACAGACCCGGTCAGAATTCATTTGCTCTAAACCAGTGATGTCCAATCTCCCCGGAGCTTGTTAAACGGGCAGACTTCCACGCTGCCCATGCCTGCCCAGCCAGCGGCTCTGGGCCGGGGTGGGACTGTGTGCGCTTAGCAGCCTTCCCGGATTCCAAAGTGTTTCTTAAGATCTGTAGCTCTCCAGGCCTCCGTGCATCAGCCCATGCAAAATAAGGTTTCCAACCGCACAGCTCTCTACCACAGAAACCACCGCCGTCTCTACCATCAAGCTGGTTGGAGATCTGAAGGAAGACCCTGTAATCTACCACGTCTTGCTCAGAGATTCTGGCTTGCAGCGGGAGGGCCTCGGGGCTGGAAGTACAGATGCGGGATGGTCACAAGGCCCAGGAGGCTCTGTGGCGTGATCTGGAGAACGGACCTACAGTGTCTCCACCCCTAATTTCCTCTGCTCAACTTTGAGTTTTGTGGAAGCAGATAGCTTTGAAGAATGCGTATTTCCCGAAAACACGACAACCACCATCACCATGCGGGAAGTACAAAGCCAGGCCCCGGGCTACCACCCACGCACGGACCCAGGGATTGTGGGAGAGCCCAGGAATCCGTCTGCTATTCTTCCCAAGACAAATGGTGATGGAGCGGCAGGCTGTAAATTCTGTCAGTGTTACTGGGAAATCACAAGGGTCAACCTCTTACCTCATTATGTGCCAAGAACACAAATGAGAAGACTTCGGATCAGATGTCTGTGTTGGAACTTAATTATGGTATCCATTGACTATGTACCTCTCATTTTTTCTGCTATATTTCAATGATTTAATGTAAGATGTCAATGTCACTGAAATTTTGTTATAAGTAACGATGCTCTCATGGTTTTATGTGCTAGAGAACATATTTGAACTTCACTCTTTTTTAGATTTCTACAAAACCATTAAAGCTGGGTGTTTTACTTTGTACAATCCTGGGGAAAGGTGTCCCTAGCTTTGTGAAGAAAAAAAGAAATACTTAAAACTTCTCTAAGTTTGTAGAGTTCTTGGATAGAAGATACTTGTTGCAAATTATTGAGAAGTTGGTTGCAAATGGTTTTAGGGATAAAGATACTAAATTCTGCTCTCAGCATATACTGTTTTTATGAATATGGTAGCTATGCTGGTAACATCTGAACTTCAACAATCTGAATATTTTTAAATATGAGGTAATAGAATGGCAAAAACCTGACTTGTTTCTTGACTCAGTTTGAGTCAAGAAACTAGCATAACAGTATGTTGTTTCACATTCCATTTAAATCATGACAGTAGCCAATTGCATTTCAACAAAGTCAGACTCACCATTGTAATAAAAGCGGTATTGGAAGAGATGACTTTTCTACTTCCTACAAGCTACAAGTCAAACAAAAAAGAGTTTCACTAGGTTATGTTCCAATAGTTCTCAAATTGCATGAAGCAAAAGACCTTTAGAACCAATATATAAACAGGGAGATCATATTCATTTAGGTCTATCTATTCCGTTACCATAGGGAGCACCAACTACAAAGTACAAAGGCATGAAAAGTGCTACTTTCTCCAGAGCTCACTGGGAATCTTTTTCTACACAACTACTCCTACTAAAAGCGGGGGCTAGGGCGAAGACCCTCCTTCCCTAATTTGCCACGTATTTGTATTCTTTTAAATTTTCTTCAGAAGCTTTGGAGTTCAGATGTCTTCTCAGTGTCTCACGTGATGTGTTTCTGTAACTGTTGTATCTATGTATGTACCATGCCAACTGTCCAACAATTACATTGCAAAAGAAGTGCTCTGTGCCTGGCTGGTCTGCATCTCAATGGCGAAGTCTCTGGTCAGATCCCAGATGCCCACACATGCACACCCATGCCCACACATGCACACCCATGCACACGCATGCACACTGTGAAGATGCTCAGTGGGAGAGGGCCATCGTACTGGCCAGAACCACACTGGGGACAACACAGTCACACTCGCTCTGCTCACTCTAGTGTCTGAAGAATCCTGCTGGTGTTGGTTGGAGCTGGCTACTTGCTCATCATTAGTGTCAGATCTTTGTAGGTAAGGGCTGGATGAAGCCCTCTGGGGCAGTGCTTGAAATTCAAACATTTTTTCCCCAATAAGTTTATATAACCAGGGCTAATCATGATACAAAAGATTTTTAATATTGTTTCTAAGAGGAGATAGCATAATAAAGGTCAAAATGAATACCAAAATATTTCATGAAGGTTAGGTAACATCACCCACATAGCTTTTATCTGAGAATGAGGTTTAACCAGCTTTTTTAAAAATTGAATTTTATTATAAAGGTGAGGTACAGAGGGGTCACCGTTACATAAGTCGGGTAATGAGCAGTGTCACCTCCTCCATCATTTTATCCCACCCCTCCCCTGAGCTCCCTCCAACTTGTACCGTTCATTTCCAACATACTGTCTAGAGAGTGTCACTGTTGCATTGGTTCACCTGGGATCCCCCTCCCCCTCCCCCACGTCAGCTAAACTTACACACAGGACAGAGGGCACAGAGATCAAAAACAGAGACCACAGGGAACAAAACAGAGAGGGAGGGGGGAAGAAAGAGGGAATCATCTGATTATGACTTAGAAAGTGAAGATCATATGATCTTCGCTTTATATCCGGTTATGTAAATACCTCTCATTTGCATGGTCCTTATGGATAAGATCTTTGTTGTTCTTGTGCAAAATATTCATCCTGGAATGGGAAAGGCACCACGAGAGCATTACAAGCACAGGGGTCCAGAAGAGGCAGCATTGCCAGTGTGCCTAGCTCTACCTGACCAGGCCGGCCAGGGAGGCTCCCGCAGCGAACATCCCTTTGCTACCTCGGTCTCTGAAAGGTTTCCTTTCTTCACCTAGCTCACTCTTTCTTATCTTCAGCTGCATAGCTACTTCTCTTCACTCCTGCAAATATCTAGGTTCCATACTTCTGCTATTCTAGAGACTCTGTCTCCTGAGGTATTTCCTCCCATCTTTCTCGCTCTTGCTCACTCTTTCTTTCTCTTTCTTCTTCCTTCCTTCCTTCCTTCCCTCTTTTTTCTTTGTATTGATTTTTGTTTGGCGTATTTCCAACAATATTCATAAAGTTACAGCGATTTGGAACAAGGGTACAGTATGGGCTTGTATATGGTCAAAATTCCGTCATTATTTCCTAAGAATCAAAGGATCTTGACTACAAATTTCATCAGGATTTACCTCTTCCATCCACCACCTTGTTTTTATCCATTGAGTTGCCCGTTTTACAGGCAGTTACAGCTGGACAAGCTCTTCATTGTTTGTTTCTCTGTTTTTTACCTTATGCATCCTCCGGTTTCATGCATCAATATTGAGGATGACAGTCTCTGAATTGCCTGCACTCACTGATCTCTGCCATGTGGGAAAGCTAAGAGAGCTCCTCTTGGGTGATGAAAACAGCGATGTGGTATTTTTCCTTCTCTTTGAAGACCTTCTGCCATGACCTCTGGTTTGTAAAAATCAACGACATAACTAAAATATTTTATTAGAACACCGCCTTTTTCTCTGCACAGTTGGACAGTCGCTTTTGAACTACATCCCACCAGAGGGAGCTCTGCGTCCCTCATGTCAAGATCTATTCTTACCCTGTAGGGCATTCTGTTATAAGGAATTGTGGTTTATTTTTACACACACACACACATGCGCGTGTGTATATATATGTGTGTGTATATATACATATATATATATATATGTAAGCTGAATATTGGGCTTCATATCTCACCCCAAGGATGGCACAGGCCGGTAGTCGAAAGCCACGGGACTCTCACCTCCTACCTCTAACTTGCGCCCTTCTTCTGACTTTATTCTGTGTCTCTTTGGACTGCGATGACACCACAGAGTTCAGAAGGCTGAGACAGAAAGCATTTTCCATGAAAAGAAATTTGTTTCGACAGTGCAGGTGTCACAATTCGCTGCTGACATCCAGCTGTGTGGGGGGCAGAAGTTGAAGCATCACAGTCTGAGGTGGGCCCTGAGCCAGAGAGAGAACTTACCCCACGCAGAAGGGAAGGGACAGGGCCGGAGGCGTGGCTCAAGCAGTAGAGCACCTTCCAAGGCCCTGAAAGCCCCAAGTTCAAACTCCTGTGCCACAAAAAAGAACAAGACAGCGGCCGTCGGTCTCAGGTCAGCAGCGCTCTGCGCTGTCCTGCGGGCGGCTCTTCCTCACTGGTCACCCAGCAGCATCAGGTCCAAACCAGCCCTGTGCGGAACTTGCCAGAAAATCATCTCTTTGTCAACTGGTCAGGGGGCAGACAAGCCTGGGGTCTTATGATGACACTGATTGTAAAACTGCCTATTCCCTTATGAACATAGACTGTGGTCTCTTGAAATGCTTCCTTTGGATTTTTTGGTGAGGTAAAGCATGCATGGACGATTTACTCTTCTTTAAATAGCTGGCAATGTTGGTTGAATGGAACATTTCGATCTGATCAATTTAGAACCTTTTCTATGAGAGAACACTCAGTCTTTCGTAAGCACAGCAGGATTATGCTTCCGCCAGAGATACATGGACTCGGCCGCTGAAACGGAGACCTATGGCAAACAGCCATCACAAGAGAGTTTTTAGTGAAATAGTTAAATAAGCACGATTATTCTGCATGACCGTACCCCACTGAAGACACCAACCAGTGTTTGCAACTTGCTGGCAGCTGGTGCAAATCCAACTCGCCTAAGCACAGACTGCTTCATAGTTTATTTAAAATATTCGATTCGCGGGTATTGTTGGCAAAAGGAGGGACAGGGACAGTTCCAACATACACGTCTGTATAAAGCCAAATTACCCCTCCATCGCCCCCCTCCATCGCCCCCCTCCAAGGCCTCCCATACGCTATA
>NW_012267260.1:1854887-1857705 GCF_000151885.1 Dipodomys ordii | reverse complement strand
CCCATCTCCCCCCCTCCTTCCTTGGCGTTCTTGGAATAGCCTTGTCAGGCGTGGTGGCCCTGAGAACTGCAGCCGTGTCTCCAGCTCTCAGCCTTTCCCGGCGCCCTCCTCCCACTCCTGCTATTCTTCAGCTGGTCTTCCTGAGCCATCGGGGCGTTCTGTGAGCGCTCTGGCGAGGTGCTGTGAGCCCGTTCTTTGCATGTTGACATCCTTTGAGCCAGGCTTCCCTGCCAAGGCTGCCGACCCTTTTGGCATCTTTGCCTGAGATTCTCTCTGTGAGTGTAGACCCACTGACGCCTCTCCAAGCGGTTGGTTTGGGTTGAGACTCGGAGATTCTGGGTCTCCTGGTGCAGACAGGGCCTCTGGCGGCGAGCGGCTCACGTACCCCTTCGTTCCTACCTTGAGGAGAATGTCTGCCCGCCTGCATGTAGCTCGAGTCACTGGCGTTTCTCTCTGGTCCCTGCCCTCATCGGCCCGCCCAGCACGCAGGACGTGTCCACAGCATCACATCTCCGTAAGAGTGAGCCCGCGCTCCGTCCCTCATCGGAGGTGCAGCTGCACTCCAGGGCCTTGTCCTCAGTCACCAGCATTCTTCCCACTGGAGTGAGATTGCTTTAGAGAAACATCCCCAGGATATTACATTTCTTAAGACTGTCAGGGAAATCGCTCCTAAGTCCAGTGACAGAGTGTAGAGAAGATTTCTGCCTGGATTTGGTATCAGCCAGACTTCCATTTGCTTGCTTTTATCTTAAGAACATTTTACCATTTGCTGGGTTCTTCTTCTTCTTCCTCCTCCTCCTCCTCTTCCTCCTTCTCCTTCTTCTTCCTGTTCTCCCTTCTCGGACTACCTGCTGGAGGGATTAGCGGCAGCTCTGTGAGCTGTGAGTCCAACTTTGCAGGGAGGCCAGGTGTCTGGTGAGGCCACATTGCATGCTGACCTCCACCTGGCTTCACCTCCTTTTCTACTTTCCCTCCCTTTTTAACTCTTTTTGCTGCCCCATCATTTTTGAAGTTCCATTTGGTGTTAAAAATGACACTTGTAGCAGACAAATACAAAGTCCATTAGAACGTGCAAAAAGTAAGAGTATGTGGAAAAGATGAGTGTGAAGGAAGCCATGGGCAGGTTTAACACCCAGGGCTGCAGCAGCGGCTGCTCCCTGACAGTTACTAGCCTGCCTTGCACAGGAAGGATATGAGCGTTAATATGTTCACAAGACCCCAGTGTGATCCAAGACTCCTTTCCCAGGCTGTGGACTCTGCAGGAGTCTGTGTGGCGTCAACATCACCAAAAGCCGAGCGTGCGGAGCTGCCCAGGCCGGTGAAGAGCGCGCGTCTCTAGCTGACCACACCAGACGGCACCGAGCCCTCCAGACCATGAGGTCACTTTCGTCATGTTTATTCAAACAGGTCTCCCACAGAGGACGTTTCCAGCCTCAGGCCCATTTAGTTCCTGTGAACCCGCCAGTGGGGACGGAGGCCCCAAGACAGGAAAGGAAACAGCCTCCCGTGTAAACAATTGTCTTCTCAGAAACTACTAATCCGCCATCTTTTAGCTGTCTTGTCAGAACGCAGCGCAGTTTTCTTCTCCAGTCCTGTAGGCCGGGCGCTTGCTTTGCTTTAAGCTGTCTGTAGAGGGGAAGGAGGTGACAGTTCATAAAAGATGTGTGTGCCAAGCCCTGAACCAGCGCAGTACATGCATTAAAGGTCTGTTCCCCCCCAGCCCCTCCCTCCCCCTGCCCACTCCTCCCTCTCCCCTCCCTCCCCCCTTCCCACTCCTCCCTTTCCTCCTTCCCCCCTTCCCACTCCTCCCTCTCCCCCTCCCTCTCCCATCCCTCCCCCCCATCTCCCATCTCCCCATCTCTGTTCTCCCTCTCCTCAAACTCTTTGACCCCCCCCACCGTAAATAGTGGTCTGAGAAGCCACATTTTCTCCTCCAGTGTATCCATGGCAAGGACAGGGTCCGGGTGAGGCCCGCCCCAAGTCCTGGAAGCCCGTCAGTGCTGCAGCTCGAACTGTGTGTCCTCGGCTCAAGCGGCTCCTTGAGGTCGGCTGAGATGTTCACCACCCTCTCCATGCCCCGTGTGATGATCCCCCGGCCCTCTTTGGAGTCTGTGCCCCCCATGCTGATCCGTGGCCCTCTTTGGAGTCTGTGCCCCCCATGCTGATCCCCCGGCCCTCTTTGGAGTCTGTGCCCCCCATGCTGATCTCCCGGCCGTCTTTGGAGTCTGTGCCCCGTGTGATGATCCCCCGGCCCTCTTTGGAGTCTGTGCCCCCCATGCTGATCCCCCGGCCGTCTTTGGAGGACTGAAGGCAGGAAAAGAAGCCAAACTCTTTGGGTTCAGACACTAGAATGTGTCTAACCAAATGGGTGATGTGTCAAGACTTTTACAGAGTCAAAAACGTGTATTTCCTGGAGAAGTATCTTTAAAAACTGCCTCGGGTGAGAACAGCATTGAGCTCTGGGGCCGGAAGCCGTGTGGAGGGATGGAGCGACCCGCTGAGCGTCTGCGTGTGCCGCACGCTAGTGTGGGGTGTGTGGGTAGTGTGCTGTGTGGTGTGTGGGTAGTGCGGCGCGTGGTGTGTGCTGTGTGCTGTGTGGTGTGTGCTGTGTGGTGTGTGGTGTGTGCTGTGTGCTGTGTGCTGTGTGCTGTGTGGTGTGTGCTGTGTGCTGTGTGGTGTGTGCTGTGTGCTGTGTGGTGTGTGCTGTGTGCTGTGTGCTGTGTGCTGTGTGCTGTGTGGTGTGTGCTGTGTGGTGTGTGGTGTGTGCTGTGTGCTGTGTGCTGTGTGCTGTGTGCTGTGTGCTGTGTGCTGGTGTGTG
>NW_012267260.1:1840215-1854328 GCF_000151885.1 Dipodomys ordii | reverse complement strand
TGTGTGCTGTGTGGGTAGTGCGGCGCGTGGTAGTATGGTGCATGGGTAGCGCGGTGTGTCGGTAGCGCGGTGTGTCGGTAGCGCGGTGTGTCGGTAGCGCGGTGTGTCGGTAGCGCGGTGTGTCGGTAGCGCGGTGTGTCGGTAGTGCCGTGTGCCGCACAGGAGCTCTGTGCACTGGTATCACGGCGATGGATTTCGTGGTGCTCTCTGGGGCTCCTTATTGTATTTGAGTAAATCCTCGCAGGCCTTACTTCCACCACAGATCCCCTCATTACTTTGGCTCTCCGTGTTGGATGGCATTAGGCATTCCCAGGCCTGTCCTGGTCCCCTGGCCCTCAGGCCCCAGCCCAGGCCGGGGGCTGGCAGGGGCAGCACCGGGCGGGCCTGGGGCTTGGCCACAGTGCAATGGAGGTCAGACGTGACTGGGTGCAGGGTTCAGAAAGATGGTCGCAGATTCACCCTGGCTTTGTTGGAAGCGGTGCTTCATTTCACGCAGGTTTTCATCCGTACTCTGCTTTGTTTTCTCCAGGATCTGGGCCCGCACCTCCTTTTTTGGTTTGCTTTGGTCTTGGGCACAGCAGGCGCTGAGTCCCGTAGGCCCACTGACCCCCCCCCCCCCGCCCGCCCGCCCCATGTGCCGTGTATTTCATTGTCTTGTCGTGAAAATGGCGTTATCTGTGAAAAGGACGGAAGCAAGTTAGGTGAAGTCAGGGGCTGTTTAGTAGGAATTCCAGGGCCTTCCATGGCGTCTGGCACCTGCGGTCAGCAGTGCCCAGGTCAGCGGGCAGAGCCGGGCTGGAGAGCAGCCTCCGCTCCAGCAGATCCGCCGCACTCCGTCCTCCACAGCGCTTGACAGGAAGCATAGGATACATTTTCAATCGCATGTGTCATCAGCGGAAGCCACCAGAATAGATGATTTTCTCATCCCCCCACTCCTGAAATGCACCAATTCTGTAGACACTGCCTTCAGGATATGTAATTGAAAGCATTGCTTCCATTGACATTGATTAGGGTTTATTCATCTGTAATAGCTGTAAGTTTGCTTGTGGCAAAATTGCATTTTCTTTCTATTGCACTCATTGAAACTGAGTGCTTCCCGGGGTAGCTTTGTCATTTTTATTTCAGAGGTTTTTATTCAGAGCATCTCTCAAATCACAGCCGGTGGGCTTTGCTCAGACATTATTGCAGCGAGATGGACAGTTCACTTCTCCATGTTTATTCCCTTAACAAAGAAGCGCATCTGTTACTTTGTTACTGATTTGGTTGTGTGGGGTCTTATTTTGTATTTTGATACATGTCCTTCAATGTGACCATTTCCTCTGTCATCTCTTTAAAAATGGAACGCCTTTGAAACTATGGCTCTGATCATCCCCCCCATGAACAGGAAATTCTCTGCGCTTCTCTGTTTTTCCTGCAGCTGCCCTGTTTAACTCAGCCGCAGCTGCTTTCCCGAGCACCGGCCGGCACCTCTCAGGCCGGCTGGCGGCCCCTCCTGCCAGGTGGCAACACCGAAGGCCGTCCCCGGCAGCAGCGGCAGAGGATCGTGGTTTGGATGGGCGATGCCGTGCTTCTACCCTTGTAGGTGGGAGAGGGTCGCACCCAGGGCTTCCCAGTCACCTCAGCAGCAGGAAAGAGGAAAGAACTTCCTGATGCAGAAGAGAGAGGCTAGGAGAGGAGGAGGAGGAGAGGGGAGGGGGGAGAGCGAGAGAGGGGAGGAGGAAAGAAAGAAGGAAGAGAGGTGAGGTAAAACAAGGTGACACTAAAGACATAGCTTAAAGGTAACTATTTGACTGTGCTTGAAAGCCATTCTTTGTCCCAGCTAGAGGAAAGTCAGCTCTATTTCTACCTCAAACCACTCAGGGCTGGCTTATATCAAACACAGCACTGTCTTTGTAGAAACAAGTGTATTCATTTGATGTCCTCAGGTTTTTTAATGATGAGTGTTCTGTGAGCCTTCGGCTCGGGGCGACTCAGGTTTCTGGGTGTGCATCACGGTTCGCAGGCCTCCGAGACACAAACGCTCACCGCACATGGCAGCCGCGCCCCCTCCGGCCAGCTGCTCTCCCAACACGACGCCTACCTTCATGCGCCCATTTACCCAGCTCCCATGCTTGGCAGAGCTTCAGTCCGTGCCTTTCCACTCTGCCCCTAAAGATAACACAGAGCGTCCTCACTTGCGAACACGACGCACCAGCAACGCTCAATCAACAGCGCGTGAGCCGCGGAGCTTCAAGTACAGGGTCCCTTTCCTGTATTCCCGTCTTCTCTTGGCATCTTGGCAAGGCAACTTCCCGCCCACCCACCCCGTGCTGCACAAAGACCGTGGGGAACTTGAACAGGAGCCTCAGGGGACCCCGCAGGGAGGGGAGCGGCTAGATTTTTGAGCACTGCGGGCTTGTGCAGGACGCTCCTCATTTGGGAAACAGGCCTGCCAGGCTGATTCCAGTGACCCCTGCATTTACTTCTGTCCGTGTTCATTTCCATACGCTCAGAGCACGGATGTCAACCTGGCAAGGCTGGTGAGAGGACGTGGGGGACTTGGGGGCGTCCGGGGGTTCATGAGTGGCCTGCATTGGGGCCGCTCTCCTTAGAGGAAAGACCTTTCCCCGTGCACAGCGGCCACACCTGCCCCTTCACGTGCTGCCCGCCTTTCCTGGAAGTTAATATCTTCGGAGGTGACAGTGATTGAATCTGAACAGGATCAGAAGCTCACAGCTCGGGGGCTTGCTGAGGATGTGGAGGGTGGGCGGGGACTGACGTGGGCGGGAAGGTGGAGGTGGAGCAGAGCCAGAGTCTCTGCCAGGCCAGGAGCACAGTGTGGGCAGGCCGGTGGGCGGCATGCTGCTTCTCCTTCTCCTGGGTAAGTGGACCGTGTCTCCGGTCTGTCCAAATTCATGGAATTCTAATTCTCTGTCACCTGGAAGTCCCTACCAGCCGAAGCTTCCTGATAAGTGCTGCAGGCTCCATTACCAGCAGACATGCCCTTCACTCACTCACTTCTAGATCCACAGAGAATGAGCACTGCGTGAGCTGCTCGGCTGGCTTGACTTCATTGTAGAGCAACCCAGTGACTGAATTGTGCTAAGACTTGTGATCTTTACCTATATGCCAGAGCCTTCCAGAACTAAAACCTTCCAGTATCTGTTTACAAGTTAGGGGATATTGAATGTTCAGTTAGCCACTTTGCTTTAAGTTTAAATGTAAATTAGATCAATTTTAATGATTCAGTTCCTATCGTTTTAAAGTTTAATATTTATTAACTATGTACTCAATTTCTGTCATTTTAAATATTGATATTTGATAACCGAGAGCCATTGAGCAGAGTAAACAACAGCACACCGAATTCTTTACATTTGAATGAAGTTTTATGACCGAGGGATGGTGTGGGCTTATTTCTATGAATGTATTATAAGACATTGGTAAAAGGCATCTACAAAAATCTTCTTGCATGATTGTGAAGCTCTTTATAGCATTTTATAGCATTTTGTAGGGAAGTACTTTGTCTGTCTGTCCATTTGATTTTTTGCATGGCTGGGAGTTGAACCTGGACTTGGTGGGTGTTAGGGAATTAGGGAAATGTTCAGCCTGAGCTACAGTATTTGGTAAACTCTGTAAAGTGTGACCAGGAAAAGAGAAGTTAGGGTTTTGTTAACCCCCGATCTCTGGGTATTAATAAACAAAGCCAGGACAGCTTCTTCTTATCCAAGCTAATGGAAATTAATGAGGAAAGACACATTCATGGACTAAAAAAAAATGAGATGTTCCTATTCATTTGAATCCCTCCACTTTTGTAATGTTTAAAGTCTGATGTTTGTGAACCAGGTGCTTAGTTTCTGTAACGTGAATGTTGGACATAAAAGACGAACAAACTTAGTCTAATGGGGGCTGGTGAGAGCAAGTCGGGGGGCGGGGGGGCAGGGAAAGTTAGCCTTGACAACATGCTGAGAGCCTGTCGCAAAACCACACAAACCACACCAGACACAGCCCCACAGGGGACACGAGCAAGTGGCAGCCGACACTGCAGCGTCTGAGTGCTAGAGCTGCCCGGTCTGGGGGAGCCGGGCCCCGTGGGGAGGGATTTCTTCACCTTGGCGAGGAAGGCCGTCCACGAACGCATGGACACCACACGTAGAGGACAGGCTGACAAGGGGAGAGACTTACAAACATTTTTCCAGGAGCCACGTTCGAAGGAGGTGGATGCAGTCTCAGGATGATAAAGTCTGATGGGCAGGAGGCAATCGGGGACATTTGAAGAGGGACGTGGGAAGAGTAAACGCTATGCCTTGAGGAAGGAATAGGAGAGAGAGGGGAGCACTGTGGACAGCTCCGTGGAGACCCAGAGGGTGCGGCCGGGAGGGAGGGGACAGCGGCTCCAGCCTCGGGACACTTCTGCCCGTGTGTGCTCCACCTTGTGTTCTTTGTCCCGCACGGCTGGCGTGGGAGGATGGGCGGCGGGCAGCCAGGGCCGGATGGCAGCCGGGGCTGACGGGCCGTGTCTGCTGGTGTCGCTGCAGCTGCGGGGCTGAGCGGGGAGGAGGACTCTGGAGGCTGCACCTGCACCGGCTGCGAGAGCGCGTGGAGCGTCGTGGCGGAGGCCTGCACAGCTGCAGGTAGGCCACGCCACGCGGGGAGACCACACGGGAGACAGACCACGCCAGGAGCTGCTCCTGTCCAGCTCTGGGCGGGGCTGGCTGCCCGAGAGGTCAGGGGAATCCGCTCTCATGCTTCACCGCGGTGCTCAGCCGTGTCACCGTCCACCAGCCGAACGACACGAGGTGGGAGAGGGCGCTCAGAGCCAAGAGGGCACGCTGGCCCCACGCGCACCGCTGTGACTGGCCACACTCCCAGCCCATTTATACCATTCATTTTACTTTCTTGCAACCTAAAGACTAGGTTTCATTCCAAATGGGTCAAGGAAAAAGGAAAACAATTCTATAGCCCCCAAATTTGAGGAGCTGTTCAAAATGAGGAGCAAAGAGAGGATATTTGTAAAAAGAAAATGATATTCAGCATATTCGTGTCACTGATGAATACTGAATAAAAAGCATTAGAGGATGACTTAATGTCATTAAAAGTAGATATGCCAAAGGGTGGGACATCCCTCAATATTGTTACATCAACATCATTTTTAAACTTGTATCCTAACATAATGGCAATTTATCGAGTGTGTGTTACAACTATAGTGATATGCTAAAAATTCGGAAAACCTTATGGGTATTTTGTAAGACAAACTCAGAATGAAAAAAAAATGTGTTCTTTAATGAGCCAGTGATTCTTGACCCATTTCGCAAGGATTAGATTTTCCTTTGCTCATTCTCGCTGTCCCCTGGTGATCTGTTTACCGTGGAACTTGTTGGGTTAAAGGCAGAAGTTCACAGTTCTAAGGATGGCTATACAGAGCTGAGACCGTGGGCCTCCACCAGCAGGGAGCCCTGGCTGGATTCCATGGGCTGTGGAGATAGGCAGTTTCTTGTCTTCTCTGCACCTGATTAAATACATGGAATATTCACACTGACTAAAAGAGTATTATAGCTATCTAGTCTGACAGATGTATTGATATTTAAGGAAAAATAATTTCAAAAGCACATTTGCCTTTGAAGAGCAGAGAATGACCCCCCAAAAGATCTATTCTTTGTTTTGATGATGAAATGCCTTACTGTATTTTATGAGGCAATTTAAAGTGTGTATAGATAAAATGACACCCTTGGTATGATGAATTATAAGTTATTTATGTATTTTCGTATACAAAGAGCAACTCATTTGCAGTAAATTGCAATAACATTTGCATAATTATTTCATGCATAAAATTGAAATGGAAATATTCTCAAATGCACGAGTAAATTGAACGCAGATTGTTTTCTTCAGAATAATGAATATAAGAAATTGTCAGGGAGAGGAATGTGAGTTTTTAAATTAAAGCAGAAAATGAAATATGGAGTGACTCATTTGTTCAACAATATACATTGAGTACTTTCTGGACATTTTGTTTCCTATAACACAAGTGGAGCCCCCCACACACTTTTGCTATAATCTCAGAATAGCATGTAAGATGAATGGCAGATGAAGACAAAATATTGAATAAAAAAGCCAACCGAGAAAAATAAATGAGATAGAGCTCGGGTCACTTGTGTAAGGACAGCTTTGAAAACCAGGGAGCCAAGCACCGACCTTGCACATGGTGACACAGCGATTATACAGTGTAGAAATGTACAACTATTTTAGAAAAATCCCTTTTGGGAAAAGTACTGCCCAAATAGACATTGTTTAACAAGTCTCTTCTCCGGCTATCCCATAGTGGTCCCAGATTTTCTCGCTGTAACAATCGTGACTCAGATTGATAAGTTTAAAAGCACTTTGGAAAGGAGAACCCTGTATTTTTCTCCTGATTAAGATCTGTCGTGTCTGTGTCTGATTTTCAACCCAGGTGATCCCTGTAGCATAACCAATGCTTCGCACTGCGGCCTGAGCGTCCGTGCTTTGCTGGAAAGCAAACCCTGGCTTAAAGAATGTCTCTGTGCTGGCGACCTCTATTGTGCTGTGAGCAAATTTCTTGGACAAAACTGCATCAACGCCTCAGGTAAGATGCGTGGAGGGAGCTGAGCCTGCAAAGCTTGGACCTGCTGCGTAGCGCTGGGTCCTGATTTGACACGCTGCTGGAAATGCTTCCGTCTTCATATCAGGGGGCTGGCTGTGTTGCTTCCAGCTGACCCAGTCAGAAGCATCTCAGAACCACTCCCGGGCTGTAGACCAAAACAGTGTTTAAGTTAATGAAAACCCTCAGGATTATTCTGAAGGCTGAGGGACAAACACGAGTCTGGAAGGTGCGTGGAGAAAATGCGCTGATTCTCTTTGGAGGATGACGACCCGTTTCAGCACTGGACGGCATGGGACGGGACATCTGTGCACACTCATGCACACTCAGCCCACACCGCAGCTGCTCTTCTAGCTTCAGTGCACACCATTTACACGGCAGGGTCTCAAGGAGTTATCCTATGGGACAATGGTGGTCGATGACCACAACGTAATGGGCAAGGGGTGGAAATTCATACTGAGGTGTGAGCAAAACTGTGTATGAATATAAAGGACACACACCGACTCTCTCAATGGATAACACCTTTGGGAGATGGAAATGTCACTAGGTGTAAGAAACAGCAAAACTGTGTAAGAAGCAGGTGAAAGGGAAACTGAGTAAAAGCCAAGAAACTCTTCAGCAAGAGAATGTTTGCAGGAGGAAACGGGAATCCACGAGAAAGTGTGTGACAATGCGGGGTTGATTGTCTCTTGCATAGTTTAATCTAAATGTTCTATACACCGTCACCAAAATGTACTGAGACCAAAGCAGTAAGTGAGCAGAATACAATGCAAAAACCAGTGCTTTTATTGCTGGGACAGAGTGCAAAACCGTTACCCTCTTTTGTGTCTCCAGTGCCGCCGTTCACGTGGCTTGCACATGCTCCCTTTACAGCCATTCTTCGGGGTTTTTGAAAGCTGCCTGGGCCAGGAGTTTTGGCGAAGGCCATGCCTATGTGACCTTTCATATGCATTAAATAGTCACACACAGGTGAATCGTCTTCATTTCCGTTGCTTTCTTTCTAGAAGAATCGGTGCAGTTCCCTGCCTCGGGGTCAGGATGGGACCACGCGGGAGCCCCATCGTCCACGGCGGGAGTGCGGGCGCCCTGTCCCACCGCGGGGCGTGTCTGTGCCCGGCCGCAAGAGAGCTGTAAGGAAGCCTGCAGTGCGCAAGCCCTGTGGTGCCGCGGCCGGGGCGGAGGGCAGCGCGGCCCGGGCGGAGGGCAGCTGTGCAGCACGGCCAGGGACCGTCTGAGCGCGACGCGTCTGTGGGACTGTCTGTGTCCCGACCCGCGGGACACGGGCTGCGCCAGCGTGTGGAAGCGTTTGTTTGAAGACATTTGCAGCCGGGAGGCCGCGGCCTCGTCCCCTTTGCTCGCAGTTCCAGGTTGGTCTGACAGGGAGGGGCTGTGGCCGTTAGGCAGGGTCACCGTCCCTTCTGCTCCTCTGGGCTCGGCCCGTGTTCCTCCTGGAAAGTGAGCATCGCGACCGTGTTTAGACGGGATCACGATCACGGAAACAACGTGACCTTCACGAGGGCAGAAGGTGCCCTCTGTTTACCGTTCCTCTCTGGAGTCCCCGCACTGGGGCTGGGCCCAGCAAGCCCGCCCCGCGAGGGAGGCGCGGTGTCTTTTCTGGTGTGGGAGCGGATGGGCGGCCCGCATCCACTCCCCCGCGCCCATGGCTGCTCCGTGCTCTGCTCCTGGCGTGGCAGCGAGAGGAGCCACGGTGCTGGGTCTGCGTGCGCCGCGCGCGGCTGGCTGCGTCCGCTCTCCTCGGAGGAGAGCGCGTCCCGCGTTGCCTGGACCCGCTCTCGGGTGGTGGGGAGGGAAGCAGCGGGGGTCTCCTCTTCTGAAGACACCGGTCCCGGCAGGTCTCCTGGCCCCGTGCTGCGTCTGCCCTCGGCCGTCCATCACGGCTCCTCGGACAGGGCCGTGGGCCCAGCTGCCTCAGGGCTGCCACAGACGGATGTGTGGCTACAGCCCCAAACTCCATTCCACACGCTCAACAGTCGGCATCTCCTGTGGGAGGTGCTGACTGCGCAGCCACTGGAGCGGGCCACGCCGGGGCTGACTGGGGTCTCGGGGTCACTCAGTGCCCAGTGACCGGCTGGTCACAAGCCAGGCCGATCGACCCCTCTCCCACAGGAGCAGAGCGAGTCTCCCCCGAGAGATCAGAGGGGCCCCGGGAGAGCGGGGCAGCCACAGGTAGAAGTGGCCTTTCTGCCCAAGTAGTAGACTACTGGAATGGCCTTTTCTTTTTCTTCCTTTGTTCCAACCACATCCTCTCTGCCCCTCTCTCCAGACAGAGTTTGTTTCTGGGCACATGATCTAGCCGTCAGCCTTGATCCGAAACCCCCAGTCCCCAACCTCTCAAAGGCTGTCTCCCGGATGGGGCTGACTTTTCTCCCTCTGTCCCTCACTGGTTTTGAATATCTAGGGTTACGTGTTCCTTGAGCCTCTGTATGCGCTTGACTCTTCAGTCACAAACTCTCCTGGGAGACTGAGAAAACGGCTCAGTCATGAACTCATTACTGTGTTTTCCTTCCAGATACGGAGAGAGACCACGATCACTTAAAATGGGATGTAACCACGGCTCTTCCTCATGGTAATCTTCTGAATGATCATGTTCATCTGTATCGTCAATGCTAGACAGTCCGTCCGCTTGCAGGGGCTCCGGCAGTGTGAGACACGCCTGTGGGGTAGCAGCTCCCGTGAGACAAGGCAAAGCGAGCCCTCACGATTGGTGTGCAAAACATCACACGAGCGTGTGCGTGCACACGCGTTAAACCCACTGCAGGGCGAGTCTTCCACCTTGCGTGTTGTGTGTGGAAGTGTCCACAGGTAGCTGCATTTTCTAGAGTATAGCTCCACCGCGTGGATCAGCTACGTGGCACTGGACTCTCGGTGTGCAGGCCCCACCAAGCGTGACCGGGCCGGCAGGGTGTGGCCTTCAGCGATGGGCGGCCATGAGCCCGGAGCTCACGCAGGCTGCGTCTGGGAGCCTTGGGCTGGTGGGGGTGCTTTCCCCGGGTTCGATTTGTCCCCAGGCCCGTGCCTGCCCCGCCCCGTGGCCCAGCCGCTCCCGGGGTCTCAGCCCATCCACGCCCGACCCGAAACGGGTTTCTCGCGGTGTCTCCACCCGCAGCATTGTCACCCAGAATGTCCCTTCCTTCAGGGCTGTGGCGGAGCCGGTCGTGCTGGGACGTGACGCGGGCCTGCCTGGAGGACCTGAGCTGTAACGCGCGCCTGGCTGCCTACCTCGCGGCCTGCCCAGCCCGCGGGGGTCCCTGCGCCCCGAGGCCCTGCCAGGCGGCCACCCGGCGCTTCTACGAGAGCTTGCCTCCCGCCGCGGCCCAGGCGCTGGCCCTGTGCACCTGCGATCCTCCGGATGACCATGCGCTCTGCCAGCAGTCCCAGGACGCGCTCCACGGCCCCCGCTGCGCCCGCCCCGCGCGGCCCCGCACCTGCCTGCAGGTGATGCGCAGCTGCCGGCGTGACCGCGTGTGCAGGTGAGCAGATGTGCGCACGCGCCCTGCCCGCCCGCCCCTTCTCCGTTAAACTCCAGTGCCAGCCCTGCGTCCCGGGACGCCCGCCTGACTTGGCACAGCGGCGGGGGTGTAAATCTGGAGTGCCTGGAGAATAGAATGTGGAACGAGACCGTGGAGATGGGTGTCGGACAGAACTGTCCCGAACCCGCTCTGCAGGCACGGGGCACGGGGTCAGCTGCCTGCGAGCCTCCTCGCCGCAGTGTGAGATGCAGGGTCAGGAACGCAGGCCGCTCGCCATCTACTCAGCCCCAGCTCTCCAGTGCGTGCGTCCTGTGAACACACACACATCTCTTTCCTGTCATTCCTGCCCTTCCCGGGGCTCAGGGCCCTGTGACTCCAATGTCCTCTCTCCACGCACAAGTACTTCCCTAATGAACCTTTATAGAGGTGCTGAAAACACGGTACCATCGAGGAACTCAACGTGAAAAGGTAAATCCTCTCGTCTCCCGAGCAGACTTTGCCTTAGGAGAATTCCCAGCATTCATGTTAATTTGCGGTCACTGTAATTCAGATGAGAATAAGCATGCGGGTGGGAAGCCTTCACCACGCGCTTTTACACGGGCCGGGGGCCGGCGTCTAAGGTAAAGTTCCTGCGCCGATTCCTCACTGCACGGCGAGGTTTAGAGCAGCGCCAACCCCTCACTGCACGGCGAGGTTTAGAGCAGCGCCGACCCCTCACTGCACGGCGAGGTTTAGAGCAGCGCCGACCCCTCACTGCACGGCGAGGTTTAGAGCAGCGGCTGCTTTGGCAACGGAAGTCCTAGCTCTGATTAATTCTGTCCCGGGCGGCGATCCACCAGAAACACCAGCTTAGGAACTTAACAGAACACGGTAACATTATTTCCATATCTATGAACTCAGAAAAGTAGCTTAAAATTATTTGCTCAGAACAATTCCAGCTTCGCTTCCCCCGCGGACTCGGGTGCGGCGTTTAGGAAGCCTGGTGAGCACCCGCTGGGCCGCAGCAGGTGCTCAGCCACCCCCCCCCCCCGCGCCCTGCGGAGGGACTGGAGATCGCTACAAACCTGAAGCCAGACATGGCTCAAACCTTTCTTAAAAAAAAAAGTCAAACACTTGAGACAAACCTTCATCGTTGGAAGCTTATGCCAAAAAACCAATTGGGATGATATGGAGAAACAGAAAGGGCCAGGAAAACCCGCAGCAGCCATTTCAAACCAAAACGGAGACCGTAACCACAGTGTTCGTGTAGGCATGCGTGCCCCACCGCACACACTTTCCATGTTAATTAACGAGTCAACCCATGATCCGTCAGAATTTGTGACTTACATTTGAATGAAGTAACTCCTCTGAGAAGCCAAATAAAACACTGCACACAGTGAAAGGGCGTCAGACCGAGTAGACACGGCATTTGGGCCCGACCCCGAGGAAAGGAGCCCTGGTGCCGCTCAGGGTGATTCCAGACCCGCGCTCTCTCCCTAGGGAGCGCTACCGGACGTTCCAGGCCGCGTGCTGGCCACGGGTCGCCGCCGAGTGCCAGGAGGACGAGACCTGTCTGGGCCTGCTGCACAGGCCGGGCCTCCGCTGCTCGGGGAGCAGGGGCTGCAGGGCTGCCTTCGTGGGGACCCTCGGCACCGCGCTCCACGCGCCCTGCACCTGCCAGGCCGCCGCCCAGAGCCAGGAGCTCCCGTGCCGGGCCGTCCAGCACCTGCTCCGGAGGGAGGCCTGCTTCCGTGAGTGCGCCCAGAAAGGGCCTGCCGTCTCCATCCGTCTGTCCATCCATCCGTCCGTCCATCCATCTATCCTCTCTCCCTTCCTTCTCCCTCTTTCTCTTTCTTTCTTTCTGTCTGCCTGTCTGTCATGTGTCTACCTGCTTGTGACTCTTGGCCACCTAACCCAGAAAACTGATTCACAAAGACGCTTGCATCTGCTCTTCGCTGACGCTGTCCTGGGCGGTTGCATGGTTGCTGCTTCACACATTTAACAGAACGCGGTTTGACAGACAGAGCAATGCTGATGTCACTTATTGCTTTGGATAGCAAAAGCACAATGTAGGTGACTGGTCAGAGAGCTGCTCATACAGCCCATCCGGCCGGAAGACCTGTGGGCCGTGATGTGACTGTAATCCTGCGCTGGACCACTCTGACATGAGAAGGGGCTGGGCACAGCTCAGGGCCGTGGGGCTCAGAGGAGGCTCAGGGTGGTGAGGCCTGGAGGAGGCTCAGGGCGGTGGGGCTTGGAGGAGGCTCAGGGCGGTGGGGCCTGGAGGAGGCTCAGGGCGGTGGGGCTTGGAGGAGGCTCAGGGCGGTGAGGCTTGGAGGAGGCTCAGGGCGGTGGGGGAGGCTCAGGGCGGTGGGGCTTGGAGGAGGCTCAGGGCGGTGGGGCCTGGAGGAGGCTCAGGGCGGTGGGGCTTGGAGGAGGCTCAGGGCGGTGAGGCTTGGAGGAGGCTCAGGGCGGTGGGGCTTGGAGGAGGCTCAGGGCGGTGGGGCTTGGAGGAGGCTCAGGGCGGTGGGGCCTGGAGGAGGCTCAGAGTGGTGGGGCTCAGAGGTGAGGCTCAAAGGAGGCTCAGGGCGGTAAGGCTCAGAGGAGGCTCAGGGCAGTGGGGCCCGGAGGAGGCTCAGGGCGGGGGTGAGCTCCCCGGGACAGGTGTGGGGGAGCCTCCAGCAGTGGATTCACTGACGCTGACGTGGCCTTTGCATTTTGCCCCCTGCGAGGCTTCCTGGACTGTCCTCCTCCTCATTCATCTCTGAGCTGGGCTCGGTGGGGGAGGAGCCTCCTGGGGAGCTCACAGGATTGACTGGAGTGGAGGAAGTTAGACCAGAAGCTGGACAGACAGATTTTTGTGAGCAGACTGGGGCTTCCTGGGGACAAGCCTTGGAAGTGTGTGTGTTAGTTTCTGTTTGTTTTGCTCGCTGTCATGTGCCAGAATTCATGTTTTTAAAGTACGGTCTTCACTTAGTGCCCAGCTCCGCCCCGTTTCCTTGCTTCTTTACGCGCAGCCCGCTCTAACGTAGGGTACACAAGGACACACGCAATCGGCGTGCGTGAAAAGCAATCCGCGCGCGTGAAAAGCAATCGGCGTGCGTGAAAAGCACTCCTTTTCGTCTGGGTTTAGCTGCAGAGTTGAGTCCGTCTGTTTACTGAACTTGGGCCTCTTATAGAGTGTGGTTTTGCCTCTTGCTGTTTGCACGCAGACGTGGCCATTTTGGTATCAGCGAGCCCTTGTTTTTCTCTTTCTCGTGTCTGCCTGCCACGGCAGCTCGGTTCTTCTGTCTACACCGCGCTTCATGGCAGGAGCATTCGTGCAGGGCGGTGTGATCTCACACAACCACCCTGATGCTTCCCAATGCCCCACACGTGCCACAGGCCCGGCGACCCCGGCCTCCCCGCCTTCCCAGCCTCCCACGAACACGGCCCCGCGACTCGGTCCGTGTGTCAGCGCTGCATGGCAGCGCCTGCCCCAGGTGCACACGTGTCCTCAGGCCGAGGACGTGCGCCGCCACCGCCAGCACGCTGCCCACGCCTCCCTTCTCGCCATATGAGAGAGTGCGGGAGAGCGAGGAAGGCCGCTCCCAGGCTGACCGGAGACCGGCGCCTCGCCGTGCGGCTGCGCCCTCTGCCCCTCTGTGCGCCCTCTGCCCCTCTGTGCGTCCTCCTCTGAGCAGCCCTTCCCCGCCCGTGGGGAGTGCGTTCGAATCGCTCCTGCTCCATCTCCCTGGCGGGGACACCAACGCCCGCCCGGCCGCACGGGAAGGGAGGCGTCCTGGACCAGGCACGTCAGCCCCGCGACAATCTCTCAAGCGTGTCTGACCAGCCAGCACTGGAGCGGAGCACCGGCCCAGGGCTCGAACTCACTCACGGCCGACAGTGTGGCTGTGCAGGGCGTGGCGGGGCCGCTTGAGAGGGAAGAGGAGGCCATGTGGGTTCAACGGCCATGCGGAGCACCGTGCTGTGCTGTGCTGTGGAGCACCGTGCTGTGCTGTGCTGTGCTGTGCTGTGCTGTGCTGTGCTGTGCTGTGCTGTGGAGCACCGT